>NW_005370240.1:376696-465754 GCF_000412655.1 Myotis brandtii
CAGCCAAGAATTGTTTATTTGCAGTTCCTGTTACTTTTCCCAGATGCTTTTATATCTTGCTGGAAAGATTCTTCTCCCAGGTGCTTTTATGTCTAGCTCCTTAATGTCATTTAGGTCTCTGCTCAAACGGCACAGAGAGAGAGAGAGAGAGAGAGAGAGACTTTCATTGAGTATCCCTTTAAACTGCCTATGCAAAATTTAAAGTGTATGCAAAAGTAAACAGAACCGTATAATGAACTTTTATGCACTAAATCACCTAGCTTCGATAATAATTGAAAAAAAAGCATATATCACTATGTAGCATTATATCACATATCTTTTTATATCTTTATTTATGAGCTAGCCCGTTTCCCACTAGAGTCAAAGATCCATGAGGTCAGGGGCTTGTTCTAACTTGTTCACTTTTGTATCCCAGACACTGAACAGTATCAGGCACATTGCAAGTGGAAATAAAACTTGTTGAATGAAGTAATGAATGCTTAAGAGAAGATTGAACTAAGTCTAATGGATTCAAAATAATTGTAGAGATTTACAATAATCTTATTTTTGCAATTAGAAATACTTAGTTTTAATCCCAATTTTATTGCTTAATGTTTTATGTTCTAAATTTGCTCACATGGTGGAAAGTGGTAGAATCAATTTACATATGTTGCTTTTGAGCCACTGATATGTTGAGATTTTTATTAAGAATCCAATATGTTGTATCATTAACTTTTAAATATACGTTTGTTTGTTGAGTAAATAAGCTTTAAAGTATGAAACAGATGTAATAAGAATTAAGCATATTGTGAGTATATGATCTATCAGTATTTTGTGAATTTTTGCTATGTTGGGAATACTACTTTAAGCATTTAAACTTTGAGTAATTTTTTCTTGAGGTACAATAAGTAGTTTTTAAAATAGATGGAGTATTTTTTAAAGCACTACTCTTGCATGTTTGCAGGATTTAAGTATGTACTGAACATGTAGTAGTCAAGAGGGTCTATGTTCTGCTGCAGTAACTAGTTAACCTTGAAAAATCCCTGAAAATGTGGTGAAACCCATTTATTTCTTGCTCATAAAGTGTCTCCTGAGGGTCAAGTCACCTTCTAGGACAGCTTCCTTCAAGGATTTAGTTGGCTTTGTCTTCTAGTTTCCATGAGAGGGACAGAGTTTTCCTTGCCTCATTCCAGGAATAACAGATATTGCTTCCACTTACAGCCCAGTGGTCAGAATTAGACATAAGGTTCAATATAACTACCAAAAGCCCAGGAAGTGTAGTCCAGTGAGTACCCAGAAGGAAAGGAAACCAGATCATGGCAGTGACTAATAGTATACATGGACTACATGCCATAGACCTCAGAGGTCACAAGACTATCCATTCATTAATTCATTTAGTAAACATTTACTAAACACTTCACTGGTAAGCCCATAGATGCCTAATCTTAAGTGGTCTCTTAAAATCACTCCTAGCAATGAGAGACATGTATATCATAAGACTGACAACATAAATGTACTTCTTAGGACTGTTATTATTTTTTAGCAAAGTTATTTTTTATAATAGAAAAAAAAGATTTAAAATGGCAGTGCCCTATATACATGTTCATTTTTCTTTAACATAAAGATATCTGGAACTAGGTAGCCATAGAGGGTTTGATAATTCTGTAGTCATAAAAGATAAATATTTAGACCATCAAGTCAACATTTTAGACACCAGGAAGAAGGAAAGAAAGGGGGAGTGATAAAGAGTGTAACTTTCACCCCCGGCCGGTTTGGCTCAGTGGATAAAGCATCAGCCCATGGACTGGGGGGTCTCAGGTTTGATTCTGGTTTAGGCAGTGGTTCTCAACCTTCCTAATGCCATGACCCTTTAATACAGTTCCTCATGTTGTGGTGACCCCAAACCATAAAATTATTTTCGTTGCTGCTTCATAACTGTAATTTTGCTACTGTTATGAATCATAATGTAAATATTTGATATGCAGGATGTATTTGCATTGTTACAAATTGAACATAAAGCATAGTGATTAATCACAAAAACAATATGTAATTATATATGTGTTTTCTGATGGTCTTAGGCAACCTCTGTTAAAGGGTCGCTACCCACAGGTTGAGAACTGCTGGGTTAAGGGCATGTACCTCCGTTGCAGGCTCAATCCCATCAATTATTCTCTCTGTCTCTACCCCTCCCTTCCACTCTCAAGGGGAAAAATACCCTTGGGTGAAGATTAACAAACAAAAAGAAGAAAGAGAGAGAGAGAGAGAGAGAGAGAGTGAGAGAGAGAGAGAGAGAGGCAACTTTCAACTGAGAGCTTCTTCCAGTTTTTCTAATTTCGCTTACATTTACACCACCTTAACCAGAAGGTAGTCACGCAACCAAAATAGATAAGGGAGCTTGGCAAATGTAGTGTTTTTGTCTGGGTACTTTGCTTCCCTAGATGAAATGAGTTTTTTGTTACTAGGAAAGAATGGGAAGATGAATATTGAGTTAACAATTAACAAGTATTTTTGCAGTTAAGAAGGATTCACTGTCTCACACACAGTTAAATATTTAATCACAAGTAGAGTAATTAAATATTCCTTTGAGACTGTTCTTCATCTGTTTCTATACTATTACAACCTAACTGGGGCAACAGGAGGAACTAGATTAGTTTCTTTTCTTTCTTTCTAGTACTTTCCTGTTCACATAGTAAATGTTTTCAGTAACTACTTCTGCTACTGACTTTGCCATTAAAGAGAACATTATTTATTGAATATAGACACCATAAAGCAGTTGGTATTTTAATTTAGTCAAATATAGTAATATAATAGTATCAGAGCGTTAAATTGTTAGCTATCTATCATGGTCCAATGTATATTTTTTATATGATTAATTAATATTTCCCTCAAAAGAGGCATGCTTAGAAACAGATGTACTGTTAATATCGACAGTTCATAAACAACATTTCTTGTTTTTAGGCTTGTCACTATGAGAAACAATAAAGTAACTGAACTTATTTTCATCTTTTCCACCTTTGTCTTCCTCTCCATAGGCTATATATTGATGGTCCATTTGGAAGTCCATTTGAGGAATCATTGAACTATGAGGTTAGCCTCTGCGTGGCCGGAGGCATTGGAGTAACTCCATTTGCGTCAATACTCAACACCTTGCTGTATGTCATTTTGATCTATTTTATTCATCCAAATAAAGAACTGTCGATATTTTAGACATCTCTCTTTTATATGAAGTGTCTCCTTATAGATTTCTTGTACTTGCTATTGAAGGAACTTCATTTACTGATTGATGAAGGGAATAATTCAGTGATTCTCAATATATGGCCTTTGGCTTTCAGCATGATGTTTTGTGAAATATGTCAGTACTGCAGCTCTGCACTCTTCTGTCTTTATCCTTATTAGAGTTACTCCACCAGCCTTAATTTCTCTACTGTCTCATCAGTGTTAAGTGCACTATGTATCCGTCTGTCAAATATTTTTGAGCACCTATGTGCCAATTTATCTTATAGGTAGGTACAGGTAATACATCAATGAATGAAACTGAGCCCCTTCCCTTAAAAAGCTTAGTTCAAAAGGGGGAGATAAAAATAAACCAGTGAGAAATTCATAAATAATATTACTTAAGAAAATATTAGAACTATGATAAGAAGAAGTATTCGTGGGATATAGAAATAAGGGCTAAATCTATCGTAAATATGATCAGGGAGAGCTTTTCTGAGATGACAGAATGAGCCCATCATTCCTTGATCTATTACTTGGCAAATTTGAAACAAACAGAAGAACCCTAGCCAGTTTGGCTCAATGGCTAGAGCATCAACTCAAGGACTGAAGAGTCCTGGGTTTGATTCCAGTCAAGGATGTGTACCTCAGTTGCAGGCTTGATCCCCGGCCCCAGTCGGGGCATGTGCAGGAAGCAACCAATTGATGTGTCTCTCTGAAGTCCATGTTTCTCTCTCTCTGTCTTTCCCCCTCCCTTCCACTCTCTCTAAAAAAATCAATGGAAAAATATCCTTGGATGAGGATTAACAAAAATAAATAAATAAATAAATAAGACAGAAGACTATTAATTTCAGAGGTAAGACTGCTTAACCAGGAAAGACTTTTACAGTTATTTCTGTCCTAGGATTATAAGAAAAAATTAATTTATTAATTCTCATGAAAACACAAACAAAATGACAGTAGGAAATTATTCTCAATTCTATTACATACATTCACGTACAAGACATAATTTGCATTAAAAATCTGTTTTATGGAGTACCAAAAAAGAACCAGTAAGTTGAAATGATGTGTTTAATGATATTTTACTTCAGTTTTAAATTCTTGATATAAATTTGGGCCTTTTTGGAGGTTCTTAGAAAAATAACCATATTGCATGCCAGAAATCATTTGTTTCTGAAAACATATTGCAAGTTACTTGGACACCTAAAGTTATGAAAAGAAAAGAATATTTTCTTAACCTCAAGCCTACTTCCTAATTATAAGTAGGAATCCAGACTTGGAGTCATGAGTTACTGGAATGCATTACATAGTAGGCAGTTATGAAATCTCCTTCTTTAATGATATTAAGAAGGGGATAAACAACCAATTTCTGGAATGGTTTTGGTTCCCTTTGCCTGGAAGCCAGGGCAAGAATGATGAGGACTAAGGACTAGACTGGAGCCCTGCTGTGTGATAGAATTCAAAGAAAATAGGGAACTTTTTTTCCCTGAGATGTAGGGCTAAAAGTATTCTGATCCAGGAGTTTAGTTCATTACCTTCAACTGGAAATGGGTGATATGCATATAATATTCACAAGTAGGGACACTGAATTTATGGAGCATATCCTGTCTTTGACTCAGAATATTCATTTTACATTCCTTTGGGAGTTACAGTAAGTGCTATGTCTGATGCTTGAATGTAAATGGCTGTTTTTCTGTTGGTTACTTACTAGTGAAAATAAAAATTTCAAAGATGCAGGGATTCTTAACTTTTTGCCATCCTAATCATTATTGTGTTATTTTTATCTTAAAGGGATGACTGGAAACCTTACAAGCTTAGGAGACTGTATTTTATTTGGGTGTGCAGAGATATCCAGTCCTTCCGTTGGTTTGCAGACTTACTCTGTGTGTTGCATAATAAGGTAAAATTAGGTTTGTTTCCAATTTTGCAGTGTTTAAATTTAAAAACATAGTTATTATGTTTCAAATTGCTCAAGTTCTAAATGATTGCTACAGAAAAAATAAAAATAAATATGCAAATAAGTAGTAAGAAGGAAAAATCCTTTAAATTAAAAAACAATACAGAGATAACATTTGTTACTTGGTACACATCTTTTTAGATACTGATATCTATGATTATGTGTATGTATCTATGACATGTTTTAACCTAGAAATGATGATTGATACGTTCTAACATGGAATATTTTAACATAGAAATGCATGCACTATTAATATGGGCATATATATGTGTATGATGTATGCAAATGCATGCATATGGGGTGGTGAGGGAAGGCAAATAGAGGGAAACATCAGCAGGCCATTGCTAGTACATTTCCCATCTTTTGTTCTAATAGCTCTTAACTTTTATCTTCACCTTTGCTATTCTAAATGGACCATCACCAGACTGTTGGCACATTATGCAGAATTTCCAAAATCCCAAATTCTAAGTTTTAGTTCTTATAAGTATGAAAGCAGACATTCTTCATCTCTCCTACATGTGACCTATTATTTATCTATTAATATATCTATCTTTATTTTTTTCAAGCTGTATAAGTAATACACATTTTTTTTGCATCTTTGGTGCAATTTTTACAAATAATTCAGATAAAGCAAAATCTTCCCTAACTACTTTCCCCACCCAATCTATGTAACAAGAGGGAAGTCCCGCATGTTCTATAAATTCTAGCATAATTTGTATTGCTCTGGAAGTTGCTTTCTTAAACTTATGACTATTCTCTTGAACATTGTTAATAATAGTACATATAGAGTTACCTCATTCTTTTCACTGCTATATAGTACTTCATAGTATGAATGTGTCTAATTTATTTAACCATTCCCTCAGGATGGGTATTTATAATTTTATTATAAAGAGCATAGCGATGAATATCATACATGCCATTTTGTGCAGATATTCACCCATTCAATCAGTCATTCTGTCACTCATCAAATATTTATTAACTGCCTACTATGAAGTAGAAACTATTCTGGGACATGGAGCTACATCAGAGACCAAAATAAAAACAAGTGTCTGGTCTCATGTGATTTACATTCTAAGTGGGGAGGAAAGACAATAAACCAATAAAGAAATGGGATGTCTGATTCTGATTAGGGCAAAGAAGAAAAAGAAAGTGGGGTAAAGCAACAAAGAGTAAATGATAGAGGACATATTAATATATATTGAATATTTGGAAATGCCCACCAACATTGGTATTTTAGCAGAGACCTGAGTAAAGTGAATGAACAGGCAGTTATCTTGGGCAAAAAATTTTAGGGCAGAGGGACCCAACTTCACAGGCAAGCACTCTGATGCAATAGTATTAGACTGGAGCAAGATGAAAGTGAAGTTTGTGGGCAGAGCCGAGTAAGCAAGAGGAAAATTAGTAGGAACAGCAATCAGAGAGATCGTATGTGTTTTCTGGGAAAAGGACAGATTACATAAGGCCTTTGGATTTTATGTAAAAAAAGAGATGCATTCTGGAAATATACCCATAATAATTGAAAGCAGTGACTTGAACAGATATTTGTATACCAATGGTCATAGCAGCATTTTTTACAGTAGCCAAAAGATGGAAACAATCCAAATGTCTATTGATGGATGAATGGATAAAGAAAACTCTGCATATACATAAAATGGAATATTATTCAGCCTGAAAAAGAATAGAATTCTGAGACATTTTACAATATGTATGAACCTCGAAAGCATTATACTAATTTAATTAATCTAGACACAAAAGGACAAATATTATCTGATTCTACTTATATGAGATACCTAGAGTAGTTAATTTCCTAGAATGCTGGCCACCAGGGCATGAGAGGGAGGGCAAATGGAGATTTATTGGTTAATGGATAGAGTTTTAGTTTGAGAAGAAAAGTTCTGGAGATGGATGGTAATGATGGTTGCTCATCAGTATGAATGTATTTAATGCCACTGAACTGTACACTTAAAAATGGTTACAATGGTAAGTTTATAATATGTTTTACCACAACTTAAAAAAAAAGGACACATTTCTGGGACACACTAGAGACCTGCTGAATGAGAGATGAGTAGCCATTGCAAGGTTATGAACGAGACTGATCTGACTGCTGATCATCTTGGGAATGTGTGTGAAAGTAGCAAGCGCTGGGATACTGCAATTTCCAGAGAAGTGAAAGGTGTGTAATGGCTAACAAAGGAGACTGGTCCCAGTGGTCAGTGAGGTAGTAGCAAGAGAGAAAGGGAGTTCTGTCTTTGAGGCTAAGGAAGGAAAAATTGTCTAGAGGAGCAAACTTACCACTTTCCAATTTGTGAGTATTTTTTCTAGGTTGATGCAGAGACAGGATTTTCTGGAGTTGGAGGCTGTGAATGAATTAAAATTTATTTTTAAGTAATACTGGAAAAACTCCCCCAGAAGATACTAAAACAATTTACATTTGGATGATGTTAAAAAGAAAAGGTTTTTATTTTCTGTTTGCAAAGTAACAATTTGATGCATGTATATGTGTATATGTGTGTGTGTGTGTATGTGTGTGTGTGTGTGAGAGAGAGAGAGAGTGGCGCGGGGGGGAGAGACCAAAAGCAATAATGCATAGTGACTTTACATACAGTCTCAGTGAGAGTAGGTAAAAGTATTTTTGAAAACCAAATGGAGTCTTCTGGCACCATATATATTACAATATTATTGACTACATTCCCTATACTGCACTTTATATCCCCATGACTATTTTGTAATTACCAATTTGTACTTCATTTAAAAAATATGTTTTTCTTGATTTCAGAGAGGAAGGAAGAGGGAAAGAAAGATAGAAACATTAATGATGAGAGAAAATCAATGATTGGCTGCCTCTTGCACATCCGCTACTGGGAATCAAGCCCACAACCCAGGCATGTGCCCTAAATGGGAATCAAACCATGACCTCCTGGTTCATGGGTCGATGCTCAACCACTGAGCAACACTGGCCAGGCTAATTTGTACTTCTTAATCCCTTCAATTTTTCACCAACTCACTCCCCTCTGGCAACCATCAGTTTCTTCGCTGTACCTATGCATCTGTTTAGTTTTGTTTGTCCATTTATTTTGTTCTTTAGATTCTACATATAAGTGAAATCGAATGGTATTTGTCTTTCTCTGACTTATTTCACGTAGCATAATATCCTCTAGGACTGTATATGTTGTCAAAAATGGTAAGCTTTCATTCTTTTTATGGCTGAGTAATATTCCATTGCCTATAGTATATACCGCATTTTCTTTACCCAGTTCTCTATTGATGAGCACTTAGGTTGTTTCTATATCTTGGCTATTGTAAATAATGCTAACATGAACATGGGGATGCATATATCATTTTAAAATTAGTATCTAGCCACCTGAAATTAATATAAAATAATATTGAATATCAACTATAATTGAAAAATAAAAAATAGTATTTTATTCTAGCCCACACTTTCTGAGTTGAATTTTTAATCCAAATACTTTTTAGACATATTGGATGGTATGCTATATTTTGCTTATGCCATTAATTACTAAATATAATTGCAATCTCAATTTTTAAAGTTTTTATTCTCATTTATTTGAAAGGGTATTTTTAAATACATTTTTATTGATTTCAGAGAGGAAAGGAGAGGGACAGGGAGATAGCAACATCAGTGATGAGAGAGAATCATTGGTCGGCTACCTCTTGCACACCCCACACTGGGGATCAAGCCCACAACCCAGGCATATGCCCTGACCAGGAATCCAACCATGACCTCCTGGTTCATAGGTTGATGCTCAACCACTGAGCAACACTGACTGGGGTGCAAGGGTATTTTTAACTTGAAAATTAAATTAGATATTTTAACCTAAAAATAATATCAATCTTCCAACTGTGAGTTCTTATGCATCATTCTAGAATGCTTAGAACATAATTATCTAGCTGCCCTAGCCGCTCAGTCTTAGTGTCAGACTATCTGAAATGATTACAAAAGCTGCACCTTAGGTGGCTCTTTTGCTTGACTGGATTGTCCAACCTGGTGAGTTTAGAAATGAGTGCAGGGCTAGATGTCAGGTGATCTGATACCAACTCTGCCAATAACTACATGCCTCACTTCACATCACTTCACTTCTATAGATCACATTGGGGAAATAAAAAAGGAAGCAGGGCTATATCAGGCATTTGGAGTTCCATTTAAAATGGGACAGTGGTCCTAGCCTGTTTTGCTCAGTGGTTATAGAGCCAGCCTAGGAACTGAAGGATCTTGGGTTCCATTCTGGTCAAGGGCACATATGTAGGTTGCAGGCTGAATCCCAGCCGCCTGTGTTGGGGCATGTGCAGGAGACAACCAGTCAATGTCACATCGATGTCTGTCTGTCTGTCTGTCTCTCTCTCTCTCTCTCTCCCTTTCGTTCTCTCTCTTTAAAAAATCAGTGGAAAAAATATCCTCAGGTGAGGATTAACAACAAAAAAGATAAAATAAAATGGGACACTGGCTCTACTTCATACTGACTCTGAGACCTTGGGTAAATCACTTGACTTTTATAAACCCCATTGATGCCTTCAATGTATAAATGAGGATAACAGCACTTGAAGTCTGATGTGAGATTTAGCTTATTCAAAGAATCTATTGGATGTATTTAATAAATGATGGCTATCATTCCTATTAGTGATCTATAAAATTCCTTTCAGGAGTTACATTCTGCTATTTTTTTTATTTGTGAGGAAAATAAGGAAGAGTGACAGGCAGGAGAAGGAAAAATGAAAAGCATAATCTTTATGCATGATATTATAATCCTAATCCATTTACAAGATTGTGTCCATCCATGTATTTGTTATTTTTACTGCTCTCTGGACTTGAAGAAAATTGTTGCTTTAGTATGTGTTATTATGTATCTTCTGTGAGGGAGAAGTTAAAATGGAGACACTGAAATCATTAAGGACATTATTCAAATCTTCATAGTTCTTTCTGGGGGCTGCGGGCAACAAACACCAGTTTTTGAGGTAGAAGTCTTTGAGCACCATCCTGGTAGGCATCTACACTAATAAAAGACAAACATGCAAATCGACCGTACCTTTGCTATGCCTTAAGCCACGCCCACCAGCCAATCAGAGCGACTATATGCAAATTAACCCAACCAAGATGGTGGCCAGCAGCCACAGAGCTGGAGCGAGCAGGAGGCTTGGTTGCTCCAGTGATGGAGGAAGCCAAGCTTCCCAGCCGGCTCTGAGCTCCACTGAAGGCAACAAAGTTTCAATTATAGAAGTTAAATAAACCCCAGATACCTGCTTTCAGCCAGCCGTGGCCACGGAGCTGGAGCGAGCAGGAGTGGATTGCCCCCCCTGGAGAAGGAAGCCAAGCTTTCCGCAGGCCTCCGCTAAAGGCAATAAAGTTTCAATTATAGAAGGTAAATAAATCCCAGAATGAAAAAGAAGAAGAAATGAAAAAGGAGAGGCTGGGAGCTTTCGTCGCCAGGGTGCTTGGCCAGCCTGAAAATGGCCCTCAGCCCCTCACCCACACTGGCCAGGCACCTCAGTGGGGACCCCCCACCCTAAAGGGGGGGTGGCCAGCCTGACAACAGCCATCAGCCCCTCACCCAGGCTGGCCAAACCTCCATGGGGTGAGGGTCCCCACTGGGGTGGACATCCTCCGAGGGGTCCCACACTCAAGAGGGCATAGACCAGGCTGAGGGACCCCCCGAGTGCACAATTTTTTGTGCACCAGGCCTCTAGTTTAAGATAAGAATCAGCACAAAACATGTATTTTGTGAGATGCTACCCATTACTGGACTTGGAAAACCCTCAGTTTCTTCTCAGTTAAAATCCATGAATCCTGATTCAGTTCAGAAAGGGCCTTAAAGTGAATTTAGCATTTGGATATAATTTGAGGCAGCTATTGGATCGGATATTACTAGAGATTATATTTTAAATTTATTATGGTGGTCTAGTTTCTTTTTTTTGCATGTATCTGTTCAACTTTCCCAACACCATTTATTGAGAGACTGTCTTGACTCCATTGTATGTTTTTGCCTCCTTTGTCAAATATTAGGAGGCAGCCAATCAATGATTCTCTATCATCATTAATGTTTCTATCTCTCTCTCCCTCTCCTTTCCTCTCTGAAATCAATAAAAATATATTTATAAATAAGTAAATAAATGCAAAGGAACTCAAAGTATTATGGGTGTTGATAAGCATCTCATCACTTTTAAGGTAAAATATGTTTTTATTAGGATTTTATAATTCAGAATTGCCATCTGTGAAATAATGTCCTTCAACCGTATAATTGTCCTGATGACGAAGCTGAAGCCTAGAAAAGTTAAGTAACTTTCTAGAAAGCTCTGGGCCAGGTAGTCAATGGCAATAGAAGTCTCTCAGTTACTTCTTGCATGCCCTTAAGATTGTAAAGGGTGCCAGAGGGGTGATGAAGCCCTACTTAATCACTCCCTATCAGCAAAATGACTTCTTTTGCATTCCTAGAACATCTACTTTGAGTCCCAGTATGTAAGTTTGTTTTAAATCATTACTTTCACACTACACAAGGGGTGGGCAAAAGTGGGTCTACGGTTGTGAGTATGTAAAACACAAGTTAATGAAGCTATTGTAATAATGAAAACCTTCATGTCTTTTTCCATAGGAACAACTGTAAACCCACTTTTGCCCACCCCTGTATATGTATGCAGTTTTATATGTATTTGCTTGTAGATATTGACTGTGATTAGACAAGATACATTTTAACAAATTCTAGAATCCCATGTGTTAGAATAGGAGGAAGTCTGAGTCTACAGAAATAATTTTAATGTCTACTTACTTTTATGTCCTCTCAGCTTTGGCAAGAGAACAGACCTGACTATGTCAACATCCAGCTGTACCTCAGTCAAACAGATGGGATGCAGGTATGTGGCTGGATGTTACTGTAAATGAAACGAGTCTCTCGGTAATAGGAGGTTTACTGCAGGGCTGTGCAGGGAGAACATTTCTGCAGGTGGTTTGAAGAAGTTTCCCACAGGAAGGCCTCTTGGAATGTGTCCAGAAAACTCATGGCTTGTCCTTAAAGTTAAACATATAGGGCGTCCCCCAAAATGTATGTACACACTTTGAATAATTATAAAGGCAGCATTTATTAAAATACATTACATTTTCAAAAGTGAGCTACCAGCTGTTAAAATGTGTATACTTTTGCAGGGGGGTACCCTATATTTTGATATTTTTATTTTGTTTGTTTTTTGGGAGATTTTTTTGTCCACCTCACAGGGAGATAGAGCAGACCTTACGAGTATTTCATCTCTCTCCTCTTCACTATTGCCTCAAGTTCTTTACCTATAGAGGCCAGACCATAACTGAACAGTCTTGTGACTTTATGTATGAAGAGGAGGTTTTGTGGGGGGGAAAAATAAGGTCATACACAAAAAAGTTTTATTTCCCTTCAAGGGAAACTAAAAAGAATAGCAATAGCTATCACATTATTTATTCACTGTGTGAGACACTGTGCTAAGCAATAATGTACACAATCATGGAATTCCAGCAGATTCAAGAGGTAGGAGATATTGCTATCCGATATTATAGATGAAGAAATTGATATTTACATACACCGTGAAGAGCTGCACAATTTTGTAAATCTGGGCATGACTGCTTTCACACGCTTTATTTTAGTATTTTCTATCATACATTTTCTGTAGTATTTTGAATACAAATTATGAATGCTTGTCAGTTACTTCAAAACTAATTTCACCCTATTTTTTCTAGTCAGAGTTCTTCCCTACTTGGTATGTAAAAATATTTTATTTTACTGCTCTCGTGAAGCAAGTCGGTATCATTATCTTCATGGTATTGCTCTAATGAAGGTATAGAGTATACATCGCATTTGGTTCTCAGTTTGTCTGCCTGGGACTCAGACACTTGTTCCTCTCTTCTCACTTCACTCTGATTCTTCAGATCTCATATTCTGTTCATTGCAAAAACCAGTTTATTTGAGTTATTTGTTAATAGACCCGAGATTTGGAGCTCTTCTGTCTTAGGTTGTCTTGTCTAAGATCATTTCCCCAAATTTATGATTACAGTTTGTAGTATTTTACCCATCTAATGTGCCAAATATGACAACTGTATTTGTAGTGCAAAAACAATTCAATAAAATTTATGTGCTGAGATCCTTTTTGAAAGTAGGCAATTAGAATGCATTCTTCAACATTGCAGTTGTTTAAAAATGAAGCAAATCAGCCATTTGTAATAATGGCATTCAGGAAGAGAATGGATTTTAAAGGAAAACAGGAAGGAAATGATGTTCTAACTTACTGTACTTCATAAGTGGCATGGTTGCCATTTGCCACTTATATTCTTTAGATCACAGCAATTTGGTAGGAAGCCACAGCACCAGCAGAAATGAGGTTAGAGAAATGGGCAGTTTGCCAACTCTGTGTCATATAAAATGTAATGCTTTCTTTGTGGCAGAAAATAATTGGAGAAAAATATCAAGCGCTGAATTCAAGACTTTATATTGGACGTCCTCAGTGGAAACTCCTGTTTGATGAAATAGCAAAATGTAACAGAGGGTAAGTGCTATTCCTCAGCAAATTTGACATGTGGTTAATGATCCAATTAAAATATTCCCAAGTCATTACAGGGAGTTTTTAAGATGACTTAGTAATGGGTTTACAAATTAGAAAGCCACTTAAACACTCACTTATCACTATCAAAAGAGGAAGCAAGGCAGGGAACACCTCACGAAAGTGTCATGCCAAATAATTAAAATTTGGCTTAGAAATAGTCTATAAATTATTTATGAACTAGACTCTTCCACCTACTTTTAAATGTACATAGGCCCATATTAAAATGAGTGTTCGTTCCCACAGCATATATCAGGTGATCATGGGAAAAGTGCTTCAAAATCACGTTGGCAAACAAGGGAGCTCTACAAATATTCTAACAATGCATGAACTTAAAAGTCAGTTTTTTTGTATCTTTTTATCAGAATGAATACATTATTTGAAGCTCTTAGTTGTTATTTGCAGTCTCTAAGTCAGGAATATTTTTAAACAAAATTATTTTTCTTGGGAGCTATAACTGTAAAGAATCTTAGCGTTATGGACTATCTATGATCGGTAGAGATTACTATTGAAGGAAAGAATTTACTTTAGGGCGTAGAGTAGACAACCCATTTGTCTTCTAATTTAAAAGAATTTTGAAAACTATATACCCATTTACACATTTTAAAGTTGCCATTGAAATAGTTTCATCATAAGGTTAAGTAGTTGCTAAGGCTGTAATTTCTAACATATTGCAGATGTTGGCATTTTATATTAATGTAACTGTTTTAAACATATATCTACTGGAAATCTAAATATCATAGTTTCTGGATACCAACCTCATATATTATAAATACACAAACAAGCTTTCATTAGCAGTTGGAAATTAAACACAATTTTGTTTTCTACTTGAACTTGTGTTTCTATCCTGATAAAGCTGCAAAATTTTATCAAAATTCAATATATTTTTATATTTTAACTAATTTTGTTTGTTGCTAACCAAACATTTTCTGCAACAATAATGTGCATAAATTGATTGTTTAATTTTTAAAATTTCCTATGACCCTAAGGATCTAGTGTTAATTATTTTTCTGGATTTAGTTATCATTATAATTATTAGTGTGTAGTTGATTTATTCATAATTTTAAATATATATTTTATAAATATAAAAAGGATATTTGATTACAAATGAATGAGACAGCTTATGAGATGAAGATTTTGGGGGGAAGGAAATGTTTTTTTAGTGATTTCAGAGAGAGCAACAGAGATGGAGAGAGAGAGAGAGAGAGACATCAATGATGAGAGTGAATCATTGATCAGCTGCCTACTGCACGACCCCCACTGGGGATCAATCCCACAACCAGGATATGTGCCCTGACTGGGAATTGAACTGTGACCTCCTGTTTCTTAGGTCAACACTCAATCACTGAGCCACACTGGCCAGGTGGAGAAACTTAATAAAATCCCAATTCATGAGGTATTGAAAAAAATCAGATTCATCATGGCATTTGGCTCCATCTTCAGAGGTTTTGTTTTAGCAATTATGGTGTGGAGCCCCAAAAGCAAAATTTAAAAAGGAATATATACTCATGTACTTAAGATTTTTGCCATGTTTGAAACCAGCCATGTTCTGTATTCCCTTCCCCTGAAGAAGTAGTTTGGGGTTGAAGAAGGAAGCATTATTTAGAAAGCAGAGATCCTTTGTAATATGGAAGGCCCAGTTAAAGGCGAACCCTGTTTTGGTTATAGTACTTTTCATCTTTCCCCGATATCATCCACCTATGTGTGATCATCTTGTCAGACTGACCTGGGTCTTGCTGTGCACCACCGACGACTCATTCCTCTTTGGTGACATTTAACTGACCTCTGAGAAGCATTCTTTTATTAGTTTTCATAGTATACTGTTGAAAACATTGATTTTTTGTTTGTTTTTTGCTTCATTTTGAAACCAAACCCCAAAACAATAGAGGATCATTTACAGGGAATTAGACTTGGATTATTGGTTTCTTTCATTATTTCTTAAGAATTTGTATTTGTTATGCTGTTCATGATTTAGAGGGATTTTGTGTGTTTATTTGGTTTTTCATTGTCTTTAAACAGCAAGCTGGTTCAAGTTGGTTTATGATGAGCAAATGTGCACCACCTACTGTTCACATTCTGCACAACTTTCACTTTCTGTATTTGCTCTGGGCAGGCAACTGAAATCCATTAATTTTAAAAAATATATTTTTAATGATTTTTTTTAGAGAGAGAGGAAGGGAGGAGGAGAGAGAGAATGTGAGAGAACAGCATCTATCAGCTGCCTCCAGCATGCCGCCCACAGGGGATCAAGCTTATAACCTAGGCGTGTGCACTGATTGGAATTGAACCAGCAACCTTTCAGTGTACAGGATGACACTAACTGAGCCACACCGGCCAGGGCAACACATTATAGTAAGGGATTTTTATGTAGCATAGTTTGGAAAAGAATGAATCAGTATCTTAAGGGTTCATTAACTAGAAAAAGGTACTATTTAAATAGAAGGGTTCATTTTAGAAGTGTAATTTTGATTAACCTTGTGTACATAAATTGCATAAACAATATATAGAGATAGGAATAAAGAAGAAAGATATAAATTAAATAAGTTTAATACTATATGCTGGGCTACAATTTAATATTCAGAATATTAAACAGTTGGTATTAATATAATAAACTATATAGAATACAAATTCAAATTGGATTAAGCAATTCTTGGCATACACACACACACACACACACACACACACACCCCACATACACTTAGATATATACACACATATAAAAGTATGTATTTACATATAAGTACATATACATATATAAATACATATACAATATGTAAGTGCATGAGTATATGTACATATATATGAATGCATATACATTTAAATATATACATTGAAAATATAAAAGTTAATTTGAACAATTGAATGAATCTATAATATATAATTCCTCAGCTTAGTCTTTTTCAGATACACCATATATTGTTCATGAAATTTTTGTAGCATTATACTTCCACAGTATTTTAGAATATGGATGATATGACCATTACTATCCTGTATGGATATTTAGGTTGCCTCCTGTCTTTTAATGTGACAGTAATTATCTTTGCACATACGGCACATACATTCTCATACCCATGTGAGAGTATTCCAATAGGTTAGGATCCTTAAAATGGAATTGCTGGATCAAAGGGTGTGCACATTTCAATACTGTCCTACCAAAATGCAAAAGCCGAATCAATTTATACTTAATTTACTTTGCACTTGTGTATGAGAGTGGTTCCTTCCTTGCATGACTTTTTAAATTTAGAAAATGAATATGACAGTATTATATGGTTAAGGAAGGTGAAGGAGCTTTTGAAGTCACCTTGCCTTCATCATTATTTTACAAATGAAGAAGCTAGGATCCATAAAAGATAATGATTAGTTTAAAGCTATGGTTAATGAGTCAGAATTCAGACATGAACATTTCATAGGTTGCCTTTTCGTTGTGCTGATCATTTCTTCTGTTGTATAATAGTTTTTTAATTTGAGGTAGTCCTACTTGTTTATTTTTGCTTCTGTTGTTTGTATTTTTGGTGTCACATCCATGAAATCATTGATTAGACCAATTTCAAGGAGCTATTTTTGTAGGTTTTCTGTGATTTTGATGGTTTCATGTCTTATATTTAAGTCTTGAAATCTTTTTGAGTTAACTTTGTGAGTGTATAAGATAGAGGTCCAGTTTCATTATTTTGCATGTAAATATTCTGTTTTCCCAGCACCATTTATTGAAGAGACCATCTTTTCCTCTTTGAGTATTTTGACTCCCTTTGATTGGGTTTAAATCTAGCAATTTACTAGTGCTTCCTTTTATTTGATTTGTTCTTTCTTTTCTATTTTTTTTTCTTTCCACTGTGTACTTCCTTTTGGACTGAGTATTTTTTATGATTCTGTGGGTTTTTTTCTCCTCTAGTGGCCTATTACCCATACCTGTCTGTTTGTTTGCCTTGAGTTATTTCTCTAAGGCATTGTTTTCCAAACTGCATTCCTTAGATCCATTATCACCTGGGAATTGTTAGAAAAGAAAATTCTGAGCCCTATTCAAGACCTGCTGAATCTAAAGCTCTAATGATGGGGCTCAGCTATCTGTGGTCTGTGAAGTTTCTCAGGTGATTCTGATAAAGCTGAAGTTGGAGAAACATTGTTTTCGGTTTACAGTGTACATCATTAACTCATCACAGTATACTTCAGATAATGTTACACCACCGCATGTACTTCCAGCATCCCTGCATCTTTTTGGCTTTTGTTCTTATTCAGGTTAGTTCTAAATTTGCTTTAAACTTCAAAATGTGTTGCTATTGCTTTTGTTTTAAACATCAATCATATTTAAAAGAGATAAAAATTGGGCAAAATATACATTCTATTTATTCACCATTCACCTTTTTGATCCTCTTAATTTGGGGAGAGAGTGTAGTAGATTCAAATTTCCCTCTGATTTTATTCTCCATTCTGAAGAGTTCCCTTCAATATATTTTATAGTGCTGGTTGGCTGGCAATGAATTATCTCACCTTTTGTTCGAAAGTTTGTATTCCATCTTCACTTTTGAAAGTTATTTTTGTTTGTTATAAAATTTGCTTGGTATAGACTCGTCTGGCAGTAGCAGAGTGGTGGCTGGGTGGCTGACGCCACAGTGGCAGCGGTGGAGGTCATCTCGGCATAACAGTTTGAGGAGCTGCTGTACCTCAGACCCATGTCCCCCTGTGGTCCATTTTTGGGCACCATGGGCTCCACAGTGTGATCAGATGAATAGTGTGATGGCAGCTTAGCCAAAGAACACCTACAAGTACCATTTTTGAAGTTGGAAGCTCTACCTGAATTATCTAAAAAATATAAAATTATTTCTGTTTTTTAAGAATTCTGAAAAAAATTACTGATTAGATGGTGCACATGCACCAGGATTGGCCAAAAATGTTCGACAACATGCACCCGTGGGCAACTTCCCACCCAGTGGTCATGAGCATCCAAAGAAGACCTCAACCTTCGCCTAAAGAAATGAACTCATGCTGCTGCCTGAATGATGCTTATGAAAGGGACTCTGCAGGAACCTCATTGTGCGGTTTCAGCAAGCGGATGGTGGAAATTGTCAACAAACACAATATCCAGTTTAGGAGTGCTTGTATCTTCTCAGATGAGGAAGTTCGTTAGGGCCTCCAAACCTACGTCAATTGGCCCCCCTCTCCCCAGCTCTATGTTTCTGGCGAGTTCATAGGAGGACTTGACATAGTTAAGAAGCTGGAAGCATCTGAAGAACTAGATACAATTTGCTCAAAGCTCCCAAAGTAGAGGCAAGGCTCACAGTCCTGACAAATAAAGCTTCTGTGATGCTCCATGCAAGGAAACACACAGGAAGCTAAATGTGGATTCAGCAAACAAATTCAATAGGACTGATACTGAAAACGGGTCATTTGATATATTGGAGGATGAAGAAGTTCCACAAGGATTGAAAACATACTCCAATTGCCCAACCTACTCTCAGCTGTATGTGAAAGGGGAGCTTGGAGGGCTGAACATGGTTAAAGACCTGAAAGAAAATGGTGAATTGATGTTGCCACAGAAAGGACAAAATAAATGTAAAATGTGGTACCCAACTAGTGCAGGGAATAGTTACAGTGGAACAGCTTATGAGTCAATCCTCAGACATGGATGAGGAGGAGAAAAGCCTTCTTCCCCAGCTTGGCTCTGTGTACCCCAGAAGGTTGTGCTAAATAAATGTATGTTATGTTTTGTTCCACCAAAAATAGAATGCATTAAACATCTTTAAATTCAAATTTTTTAAAAAAGAATTTGATTGTTATCCAATAGGTGACATTTTCTTTTGTCTTTCAGCACTTTGAAGATAGCACTTCATTGCCTTCTGATTTGCATAGTTTGTGAAAAGAAGTTCATCTTTCATCTTTTGCTAATTATTTATAATGTGTCTTTTTCCCCCCTCTAGCTGTTTTTATATTGTCCTTTTTGTCACTGGCTTTCATAGTTTTACTATAAGTTGCCTTATGTCGTTTTCTTTCTGTGTATTCTCCTTGGGGGTTCATTAAATTCTTATTCTTGAGTCAATGTGTTTGTTTTCATTTAATTTGGAAAAAATGTTATCAGTTACTCCTTAAATGTTTTTTTTCTTTTTCCTTCTGTCATTGTTGGGACCACAGTTACATATAGTTTAGACTAGTTGATATTGTCCCATAGGTCACTGAAGCTTTGTTTTTTTGTTGTCATCATTTTTTAAATATTTCTTTCTCTGTATGTTTCCATGTTGGTAGATTCTAGTGCTGTCTTCATGCTTACATATGTTTTCTTCTTCAGTGCCTAGTCTTCTGTTAACCCATAGTATATGTATCATTTTAAATATTGCTTTTAATCATTGCAATTTCCATGTAGGTCTTTAAAAAACCTTCTATTTCTCTTCTCATCATGTTGATTTTTGTCTTTAAACATATGAAGCATGATTCCCATCATTGTTTCGATGACCATGTCTGATAATTCCGTCATTTCTACCATTCTGGGCCTTTTTCTATTGACCTACCTTTCTCCTTGTATTAGCTTGCTAGGGTTTCCATAACAATATCCTGAAGACTAAATGGATTAAATAGTAGAAATTTATCTTCTCACAGTTCTGGGGGCTGGGAGTCTAAGATCGAAATGCCAGCAGGGTTGATTTCCTATGAAACCTCCCTCCTTGGCTTACAGATGACCACCCTCTTATTGCCTCTTTACATAGACAGTTTTCTATGCATATGCCCCTCTCTTGTTTCTTTGTATATCCATATTTTCCCTTCTTATAAAGACACTAGTCAAGTTGGGCAGGGTCCACTCTAACAGCCTCGTTTGAACTTAGTCACAAGTATAAAGGTCCTATCTCAAAATATAGGTACATTCTAAGTTACTGTGGGTTAGAGATTCAACATATGAATTGAGATGGGGCACAAATCAGCCCCTAACACTCCTAGTTATAGTTCATAATTTCTTGCTCTATACATTCCTTGTAATTTTTGATTGAATGCTGTACACTATGAAGTTCAAATGTCAAATGCCAAATTTTGATTTATTCTTTTCTCTATTGCTGGATTTGTGTTTGGCAGAATGTTTTGTTACTTGGGTTAAGTTTTTCAAGGATTGCTTTTGAGCTTTGTTAGTATAGGTCAAGAGCAGCCTGCAATCTAAGGCTGATTTTACCAATATCCACTCTACCTTTTTAACAAATAAAGTGGTACCTTTCTAGAACACTACCCATTGCCCATGTATTGTATATAGATCTTTCCATTCTGGCTTATGGGAATATGAATTATTCTCAAGCTTGTGTAAATTCTGGATTGCGCTTGACATACTGCTTCCTGATAGTTCTTTCCTGAGATTCAGGTGATTTTTTTTTTCTCAGACATGAGCAAATCAGTATTGAACCCAACACTTAAAAGATAATCCTCTATAGATCTCCAGAGCTTCTTTCTGTAGATATCTCTTCCCTTCCATGTTCTTCTCTACATTCTAGCTAATATGGCCTGCACAAATGTTGTTGTTTGTCTCCTGAACTCAGAGAGACCACTAATCAGTGCTGCAGCCAGTAGCTTGCCTCCAGGCAATAAGCAGAGACAGTTATTGGATCCCATTGCTTTTTTCTCTTTCTCGGGGTTCACTGTTCTTTTCTACCTATTGTCCAGTTTCTGCAAATACTTTTTTCATATATCTTTTTTTCCCCTAGGTTTTTAATCCCGTAGGGTAAATCTAGTCCCCATTATTCAATCATAACTGCAAGGGAAAGTTATGATTTTCATAGTTCTTTGATTTATTTTTCAAGATGAAAACTTTTAATAAAATCATTTTTCAGTATTTGTTATAAATTTTTGTACCCATTTAAATGAATTCACTGTTTTTTTTTCAGCACCAATTATTTTCAGACAGTGAGGACATACTGTATTTGTCTAAGATATATGAATTGTTAATCATGTCCTAGGAAGAATTCTGGCAAGTCAACAAATATGGAAGAAGATTATTGTGAAATATTTGTCATTTTCTGGGATTTATTTAGACTATTTGTTAGGGATGTGTATAATTTATCTACTAAAATTTTATGTTAGAAAATAATAAAAGCTGCTTGGCATTTGTTATCATTATTGCAGTGCATAAATGAAAAAGAAAATGTATCCAGATTGATGTTTTTTTTTATTTCAATGTGGATATAAATTAGTCACTTAAAATTATCCTTTCAAATCGGTAATGCCTTTTCTTTCTCTTCTCAAATTCATCACTGCCCATGCAAATTCATGGAACCTTTAGGAAAAATATATATAAAACAACTATAAAAGAACATTGACATGATCTAGTGTGGAAGAACATTCATCAACTACTGCTGTTGGTATAGTTTCTGTCCTCACCAGTGGCGTGTAATGAAAAGGCTAAGGCAGACTGCTCACTCTCTAATAATAAGCAAATATGTGCTCATAGTTATATTCTTTGAATTTAACCTGAATTCTAGTATGGAAAGCATGAGGTAAATAAAATATCTTCCGGGTGATCATCTACATTTGGAAATAACTAAAAAAATTGTTTTTAGTAGGCCTAGCAGCAGGAAATTAACTTTGCTAATACCGTGCACATGCTCATAAAGCATACTTCTTGTTATGTTCTGCCAAATTTTCCACCTGATTTTCCTTTTTCTCCCTCTTCCTTCCCAGGAAAACAGTCGGTGTGTTTTGCTGTGGACCCCGATCAATTTCTAAGACTCTTCGTAAACTGAGTAACCGAAACAACTCGTATGGGACAAGATTTGAATACAATAAAGAATCTTTCAGCTGAAAACCTGGGATTTAAAGAAGGAATGAGTGCAATTGCTAACATTTTGAAATTCAAACAGCTATCCTCTGCCAAAGAGTAGCAAGGCTTTCTTATTTATGATTATTTAAAATGGAAATGCAGAGAATGAGGCAAGATGACAGGTCACAGTACACCAAAGAGGCTCTGAAGAATATCTGATGTGATGATTCACTTTTCAAGTGAGTTAAAACTATCAGATGCCCACTGTTGATTTTTATGACCGATTCAAGAGCTCCCTAGTGAGGAGCTACACTTTCTCACTGTGAGGCTGATAGCCTTGGTCCTCTTTAAATTGTTTTTGGTTGAACAAATGGAAGATTGAACAAAATTTAAAAATTCATTGAAACTCAGATTACATTTTTCACCTAAGAATAACAGAGTGGCTTTGATTTAGAAAAGCTCCATGCAAATATATTAGATGTTTGAAGATTTAGCATAAGACTATTGATACGGGTACTTTGTGTCAATATCTAATTTTCCTCACTACTGAGCTAATAACTCTACTTGATGTCTTTAGACTTTATGCTGAATGAATCTTTTATAGATGTTGTATCTATTTTTATATCCCCCCCTCTGTCTAGGGAAATCTTCCCTCCCTTGGCATGCATTAGGCATAATTATTTAATCAGTCATATTATCCTCAATTTATTTAATCACTGTTGCATAGTAATGAGGAAATATTATTACTATAAGTTATAAAGGGATATAGATCTAATAAGTTTTTTTTCCCTTTTCAGCATTGTGATCTCTATTATTTTTATTTACTTTTCCCCCAGCATAGTTTGTCTCAGTTTTCAATCTCTTTTTAAAAATACATTTTTATTGATTTTTAGAGAAAGAGGGATAGAGAGATAGAAACATTGTTGAGAGAGGAACATCATCATTGATCGGCTGCCTCCTGCATGCCCCCTACTGGGGATTGAGCCTGCAACCTGGGCGTGTGTCCTAACCGGGAATCAAACTGGTGACCTCTTGGTTCCTGGGTTGATGCTCAACCGCTGAGCCACACCACCAGGCTTCAGCCTCTTAAGGTACTTTATTTGCACTTTGAGACCAAAGGGCATCATGTCTGTCAGTGGTCACTGAGATAGATACAAGATCTCTCTTTTGTCACACATTGGTTATGTTGAAGATATTGAAAGTGTAGTCACATCCCTAATAGGAAATCTGAATTTTACTTCCTATACAAGATAAAATATTTCATTAGTTACTCAAATTCAAGTTCAGAGTCAAGCAACATTATTGCTGCACCACCTGGTATTCTGGGTCTCAATAGGGAATTATTGACTTTTAAGTCATTGTTAGGCTTACTCTGTGTGATCCTATCAGTTCATGTTCCCTGGCCATTATACTGGCTCACAGGAAGAGTCACTTCACTACCTTAAGAATTAAGGCATTTTTATAGTTCAGTGATTTTTGTTTTGTCATCCTTTATCAGTTGCTATCAAATATAGCACATTGCTGAAATCAGCAGCATAACTTCTCTTGCCTTCGTTAAAATTTTGCATAATATAAGTTGATAGATGCTACTGTCATTTTTTTTTTGTTCTGATTCACCAATAACAAACAAGCATGTTAAACCATCCAGCATTGAATTCCCATAAACACATTACTTACAGATGTTTCTTCCTCTCTTTGGAATTCTTTCTTCTCCCTTCTGTGGAAGGTGAGTCAGAAAAAGACATGGGAAATGTGCAATGCTCCTGCAGATTTAGCTCTGAAGACATAGTTAATAAACAGTGCATCTTGGCAACACTTTCTAAGTTAAAAATAATTTTCATAAAAACACATAACAGAAAGAACCAGCAAAAAGAAATTTAGTACAGGCTTGATGTGCAATACTGACTCTTTACTGATCATAATTTATTGAAGTGATTAATTAATACACCTAATTTCACTAAAACAGGTGGAAGATTTTTCAGAAGAAGAAGTAATCTTTTGGAGTGAGTAGGTCTGCTATTCTAGATGAGCCTTTTTGCCTATTTTAAATTCCAGGTGATGTTCAAATGTTGTGTTAACGTAGGTAATTTTTGCTTCTATAGACAGGAATGCCTGTAGAAGACTTATTTATGTTTTGTTTTGAGGGGGCCTTTCTCTCTAGCTCATTATTGTCACACAGGTCTTAAAACAGTAAGTTTAGTGGCAATAAATGTTAAAATTGAAATGGTATCCTCAAAATCTCTATAAATTTACTTTATCTATCTTCCCAACAAATAAAGGAGGCAGAGTTTCTTCACCAGATAATGCAAGTTTTAGAAACATCATTTATTTGAGTGCAAATCAGCATGAACAGTCATAGGGATTGGTGTTCTGGGACTTGCAATTTCACTGGCTAATGGTGTGACTATGGCAAATCGCTTCTCACTCTGGGACTTCTCATTTGGACTAGATCAGTAGTCAATTAATCTTTTTTAGATAATGTATCTTTTTGAGGCCTTGAGTGAAAAGAAATATTCTGACATACATACAAAATATACAGACAATCTTGGGGGCCCACAGTCTCCAAAAGCCAGGATCCCTGTTTAAAAACCTCTGAACAAAATTATCATCATTATAGGTATTTTAAAACTCTACCTATGTTTTCTTTGATTTCTTTTTTTGGAAGTAACTATCAATTTTTATGGACTATACTAAGAAATTAACTCTGGACAGAGAATCCAATATAATTTTTTAAAATATGTTTTTATTGATTTCAGAGAGAAAGGGAGAGGAAGAAAGAGATAGAAACATCAATGCTGAGAGAGAATCATCGATTGGCTGCCTCCTGCATAACCGCCCCCCCCTCCCCACACACACACACTCACACACTGAGGATGAGCTCCCAGCCCACCCTGACCATGGAATTGAACTGTGACTCCTGGTTCCTGGGTCTATGCTCAACCACTGAGTAACATCTTTGGGCTCTTCCACTGTTATTTAATCTTCTTGGGTCTCTTGCTTTATGCAAGGTAAGGCTTTGATTTTACATATGAATAATAATAAAAAATAAAAATAAATTCATACACACACACACACATAAATTTGGGCCTTAGTTTTTTTTATTTTTTAAATTTCAGGTTAAATGTGAAGTGATTGATAGTTTTTTCATATCATGACTTTAAATGCTAGTTGGGTGACTGATTGTACAAGCTCTTAAAACAAACAAATAAAAGCAATGTAGACAAAGCATAGTCTGAATTGATTTACTCCATATACCCATGTTATTTATAACCCCCCCCCCCCCGAAAAAAAACAACACACAAAACAAAACACTAGTGTTTACTTGGAGCATTCAAAGCAAGTAATTGATTTAAAATATAAGGCATTGTTAAAGAGGCTGGCCAGACACAAATGGGCCACCATTGTCATCAATAGATAATGCTGATGCTAAAGGATGTTCATTATATTGAAAAGAAAAAAAAAGCAGGTGAACTTTATTTTCCTTAGGGTGATTAACTCAGCTGAACAGTGATTTTTCTAGCAAGCCAATAAGACACATTTTCAATGGCTACTCATGGCACAGTTCCCTTTTCTTATGCTATCTAGAACACTGGCATATCCAGTTATATTATAGAAACATAAATGCTGAAGTTAGGAGGACTGTTATTTTGTAGTTGATGAAACCAAGGCCCAAAGGAAGAGGGTAACTTGCTTCAAGTCACCCACTGAGTTTGTCACAGAGTCACCTGGAGCTCAGCTTTCTTAATCTCTGCTACTGAAAGGCTCTTTTCCCTGCCCCATGAAATATCCATCTGATAAGACACCGGTAGTACTGTTAGTTTGAATCTCCCTGTAAACTCTAGTGCTACCTGGAAAATAGGTAGTGAATGTTAATTCCTGATTCATAGCAGAAAATCACACTCTTCTTCCCAATATATCTTCTGATTCTAAATTCATTAGTCATGTCTTTTGCCTACTAAAATCTGTTTTCCTATATTCGTTTTAAAACAGGACAATTGTGCTAAAAAGATTTTGTTCTTCGGGACTCTGTATTGGAAATTTGTAATAGTATATAGTTTCTAGGAAATGTTAATATTGCCATTTTTAAATTTAGGTTCATAGACAAAAGTCATAACTTCACCAACTTTCTAACCTCCTAGGGAACTGTTGTTATTGAAACAGATGACTATTGTTCTCTACTCACAGGACCGTATCATGCTTCTTATTCAGGAGAAAAGAACCATCTTTTTGTAAGCTAGTGAGACAGGAAATAAATGATACCAAGCATAATGAGATCTGCGTTTACTTCAACCACCCCGGACAGTGAGAATTCGCTGATTCCTTCTGTCTACATCTCCCCTCCATTACCCCAGCAGCTTTATTCCATTCTGTAGTATTCTCAGAAGACAGAGTTCCAAGGCTAGCTAGATGAAGTTTCCCAAAGAAAAGACGCAGTAGAATTTTGATACTTAGCAAAGGGTCCATTAAGAGAGAACAGGAAAAAGGCCACGTGAATGAGTTGAAATTATCAGAGTTAAATAATGTTGCTTTAGAATAGAGACCAGTAATTTTTTTTAATGTGAACATACAGATTTTTATTTTTCCTTATACAAAACTTTAATTTTTGTTTATAGAATCTAAACATAGATTTCTACGTTTATTTCACATTATAGCAAAATCACTCCTAATCTTAATGCAGAGAGTTAAAATACAACTTAAGAACTGGTAAAGATAAGAAATGCCTCATAGGGGCAAAACTAGGAGGGAAAAGGGGACTCAAAGACAGAAAAATGATTTTAATACATCAGAACATGATAACGCTTTTCTTTTCATAATTTAATAGATGTTCAAATGTGTGACAAGACTGGCTATTCCTCTGGTTTGGGGAAGTGTAAAACAACATGCCCTTGGTTTGTTTTTAGAGAGCCTTTCCCGCTTTCTTTGCCACTAGAATTACAGGAGAAGCTTTCATCAGAATTACAATCTTCTTTGAGAAGTTGAGCCTTGATGAGCTGCTGGTTGACCTAGAGGCAACCCGACCTTCCGATGAGAAGCAGCACTACAAAACCGCTCTAATATATGTGGCAATAAAGGAGCGGAGGCTGCTGTGCATCCATTCCGCTGCACACGCCCCCCATGAACACTGTCATGGCAAGGTCAGATTTTTTTCAGCCCTTCTCCGTCCACCCAGGGGATGAAACCTTCTTAATAATGCAGACACTGAGAAACAGATATTCTCTCTGTTGTATCATAACAGGGTGTCTGTTCATCTGTATCAGCACATTCATGGGAGCCTCGTTACCGATTTAGGATGGCTGTATATTTTATTGTAGTGGTGAGAGATCTACACAATGCATCAAATGAGAGCCGGGCTTGCGTGCTAAAAAATATATGGCAGCCAGCACATTGGCCAGGGAGACAGCAGTTAAATCTTCCAGGCTTTCGCCTCCAGCGGAGCCCTAAAGGAATGTAAAATACCTTGCCGCACATATATATATATATTGGAATGTGACCTGGGTTGCACTCCCTGCTCTGTGTTTTGACGTGATGTATGGTTAATTCTCCAGAGTCTCAGGGACTCTCCGGTTCAGGAAAAGACCAGCTGTTGAGTCAGCGTGGCATCTGTAACCACATACCTGGGTGCCCACCAGATGTAATTACCTTTATTAAAGGTGACCATTATCTGCTTACCAAATGGCCAGAGCGGGAAAGTGTCTTTATTTTCTTCTCTATTCCATAAAATTAGGTTAAAATTCAGAGTTGGGAGAAGTAAAAATCACTTTGAAATGTGGGAATGGTTGGGGGCAGGTTACCAGTGTCGTCATTTTATCCAGCTGCCTCCAGTGTGTGGCGTGAACAGGATCCCGGGTTAGAGATCAGACTTGCAACCTTCACCCCTGCAAAGCATTAGACCACGTGCATAAAAAGGCGAATGCCATCAAGCTCTGCCTAACTTACGTGGAGGTGGTAGGGCAAGAATGTGGAGGAGAGGAGGAAAGGAGTGATGAAGAAAGAAAAGTTTCCCAGGTAAAATAAATCTTAAGTGTGTTTTTGAAAACACCATAAAAGTAAAGAAGTTATGTAAAAGTGAAAACACAGGTGTTTATGAGTCACAGTCCATTGTAACTGATTGAGTTAGTAGTTAATTGTTTTCTGGGCAAATAGAGAAGGGCCCACAAATAAATCAGTACCACTGATCTGTTCTGAGGTTCTGATAAACAAAGTTGCCTGTTCTGCCCAGTGTAACTGCCTTCTGAATTCCTCTTACACTGGTTTTGGTCAGGCCCAATGTGGCTAGAGATAGCTGTATTGATCTATGAGAACTGAGCTAGGAATTGCTGGAAGGCAATATAACTTACCCCCCTTATTTAAAGTTTAATGGAGTAAAAAGCAGCTGTTTATGAGACAGCCTACTGAGTTAAGACTAAGGCCTATATTGTAGAACTAGAAATAATTATAGAAAAGACAAAAGCACTGCATGGAAGCTATCTTTTTCCTAGATGGAAAAAAAAGAATTTCATATTTTTCTTACTGTTTCCAAAGATACTTTACATTATGTATTTTCATCCAAGCTCACATTATTTTGTAGATACTTATATTTAAATTACGTGTGTGTAGGAGAACAAGAGAGGGAGAGAGAGAGAGAGTGTTTGCCATGGATTGGAAGAAAAATTGCCTGAATGAAAAAGACATTCTGCAATAATGTGAAATGACACTTTCCAACGTTCATAATAAGCATTCAATCATGGCAGGTTTGCAATTGGAAGACCTGTGGTCCTCTATCACAATGGGAGACACTCTGCCACCCAGGTGTGCAGTTGATTCCTGTCTGGCTGAATGGAATTGAGTGCACACAATGCTGGAGAGGAAGCCAGCGCTCAGATTCAGTACTTGTGAAGAACTAGAAAAAGTATGTTTATTTTTATATGTAATTTTATTGTTGTAAGTCATTCTCTGTAGAAAACCTTCGTTCTTTTTGGCTCACAGCACAGTGTAAAAGCTAAACAAATACAGGTTAGACAAATATACTTTAAAATGTCCTTTATTGTAAACTAATTGTGCACCTTTGGCCGTACTAATCAAGAATTTTCTCCAGGGTTTGGGAATGAATGTGTTGTTGTTTTGCTTGTTTTTTGAATTACTCTTGTTTTGATCCTAATGAAAGACTAAATGACTACACTAGACTTTCATGTGAAAACATTTAACAAGTAATTTTTTTTTAAATTTTATTTTGAAAAATTTTGAAAGTGGTCTAAATTCCAAGCATGTCAACACTCTTATAATTTTCAACTGTATTTATCACTGGGAATTAAATAATTCTAATCTTTAAATTTAATACCCTGACTTTGGGATTTTGGTTTGCTTTTTGGTCTTCTCAAAATTCATAATTGTGTCCATTAAAACATCAAAATATTTATACAGTTTTATGATGCCAATTATACATATTTTCTGCACAGAAAATTAATAAAATACAGTATATTCATTATGAAGTCCAAATGTTGAGTTTTTATACTTTATCATTAAAAGGTTTCAATTTTACCTAAACATTGAATATATTATAAATATTTACATGCATGTAGTAACTCCTGCTTAAGGGATTTTGTTTACTGTTTTTTTCAATATATCACCATCTCCCTTTTTTTAAATCTGTGAATTACACAAGTAAAGAATAATAGTAGAGCAACTGTTTTATCTGACATTTACATAGGCGGGATATGAGCAGTTTGCCATATGTTCTGTCCTAGAGACCTGTGTTTCAGTACCATCTGAAAACTATGATTTTCTCATTAGAAAAATATAGACCAGCCCAGCTGGTGTGGCTCCATGGGGTGAACATTGTCACATGGACCAAGAGGTCCCGGGTTCATTTCCAGGTCAGGACACATGCCCAGGTTGTGAGCTCTTTCTTCAATTGGGGGGGTGCAGGAGGCAGCCAATTCTCATTGATGTTTCTCTCTCTCTCCCTTTCCCTTCCTCTCTGAAATCAATACAAGTATTTTTTTTTAAGAAAAAAATATAAACCGGAATTTTCTCAAAGGTCATTCCATTTTGTGTTTCTGTGTTGGCTGTAAACCTATAATTTGATAGTGAACAGGATGAATACGAATGCTTCAGCATACATGATTGTGGTCACTTTTAGTTCCTAAGATAAACCTAATAAGGTATACAAATTGAAAAGCCTTCTTGCATCAGCAGGATGAAAAGGTATTTCCTTTAGAGTAAAAGACATCGTGGCATTGCTTCTAAATGTATGTTCTTTATATTAACTTATTATTTATTGTTTAATCTAAAAATCATTCATAGGTCAAATCATGCCGCAGTGCTTTAATTTATAGAGCTTTTAGAAGTGGTGACTTGCTTATAGGGTTTAAGCAGGTTACTTCACTATCTGGTTCTCCATTGCTCTCAATCAATTCCTACCACACTGCAGTCCTTCAAGTGATTTATTTTCAAAGAATCTGCTTTCCTGAGATGGTGTCTTGCCTCCCGTAGTTTAAAAAGCTGTCGTGCGTTCTCTAATGGACATTTCAACAGGTCAAGTTCAAATGCATTTGAAAGGCAATATTAACAGTTATGAGCTTGCATTTATTTCCTCTGTGCATTATTTGCTTTGTGTCACAGTGGGGTCCTGAGAGCATGCTTTAATAACATTAATGTTGTAAAAATACTCAGCAGCAGCAGCCGGTGTGGGAAGAACACAAAAGATAATTGGGAAAAATGTTTTGGGGGGTTGCACAAATCCAGGGCAATATATCAATCTGAAGACTCAAAGTTCCTGTAATTCATATTGATTACCCTGCTGTCAGGAATGCTTTCCACAGCTCAAAAATATGAAAATGTATGACAGTAAAAGTTTCTCATCAGACATTTTATTGGGCAATGAAACCTGCAAGAAATCTCTTTAAATGGCTTGTGTTGCAGAGGCCCTCTTTGCAGCTTGCTGGTAAATGTGTCATCAACTGGGAGATGGAAACAAACACCCAAGCCCTGGCCAGTTTTGCTCAGTGGATAGAGCGTCGGCCTGCGGACTGAAGGGTCCCAGGTTTGGTTCCGGTCAAGGGCACACTGCCTCCATTGCAGGCTCCAGGGCGAGTGCAGGAGGCAACCAGTCAATGTTTCTCTCACATCGATATTTCTCTCTCTCTCTTTCCCTTTCTCTTCTATTCTCTCTAAAAATCAATGGAAAAATACCCTCAGGTGACGATTTTAAAAAATGATGTTGAAAAAACAAACAGATACATAATAAAATAGTTTTTTCAAAAAACGCCCAAAACTTGGTTTTGCATTTCAAATACAGACCCAAGGTATTGTGACAAGTACTTTTTGACTTAAAGCGACTGTTAATTATGACAGATTTTTCAAACCTTCCATGCATTTTGACAAGGTGATTCCTGAAATTAAATTTCAGGTTCGTTTTGACAAACAATTTTGTTGGGAGGTTTGGATTAATCAACATTCAGATTTCAAGTTTTTTAAATACCTGTCTATTTGCCTTGAGTTTCTTTTGTGGTGGTGGTGAGAAATGGTTAATTATTTATTTTAAATCTCTAATGCAGTGGTTCTCAACCTTGGCTGCACATTAGAATCACCCGGGAATATTTTTAAAATCCTGATTTCTGGGCCTAATCCTCCGGAAATTCTGTTTCTTTGTTACTAATGTTGTGGCCTCACCCCATAACAAAGAAACAGAATTTCCGGAGAGTGAGGCCTAGAAATCAGGATTTTAAAAAGATTCCCGGGTGATTCTAATGTGCAGCCAAGGTTGAGAACCACTGCTCTAATGGGATACTTAGGAGGAGGGGAAAACAACAAATTTTGGTCTCCCAAAGCAAATGAAAACAATATAAGGCTGCTCTGCTCCAAATTGGATCAGCAGGCAGCAGGGCGCCACAGCCATTCTCTGAAGGCATACTGTGATTAGTAAACGCTTTAACCTGGAACCTTTGTCAGGCCTCTCAGGCATGTTTTTTGTTTGTTCTTCCTGTTTTTTCAAGCCCAGCTATAGACCTAAGAACTCCCAGGTCCTATGCTACACTTAGCACGGCCTATTTATTTGGGTCTTTGGATTAACCCAGGCTTTGCTTCTGTCTGTTTCCCATTCAGCTCCTACTATCTTTGGTTTGGAGTTTTCCTTTGTCTCAGGGTTTAGGGAAGTCACCCAGACACTGGCCCTGCCCAGCCACAGGTCAATGTATGTGTACAGTCATGGTCACTGTAGCTATTCATCAAAGCACATATTGCAGAACCAAGTGTCTTTATGGTAGGCTTATAGGTAGATTTTATGAACATAAGAAGTGATTCTCTCTCTCTCTCTCTCTCTCTCTCTCTCTCTCTCTCTCGTTTTGTTCTATAAAGATGTCACACACTGAATTAGTAAATACTGAGCCATTGCTCTCAATTAGATTCTTACGTGCCTCAGATCACCTGTTATAGAACCACCTCCAACACATGTATGCTCTTCATAATGCAAATCACAGCCTTGTTGCACTTGGGGGCCAGTTTAAACTGTGAAATCACCAGCAAAAAGCACAAACAAGCAAAAAATGTGGCACTATCAGACCATGAAAAGGATACTTGATTACAGTGCCAGAATTGAAACAAGAACACGGAGTGGCTCCTTATTTGACATAAACTGGGAACATAGTTATCCTATATAATAAAAGCCTAATATGCTAAGTGTCTGACCCTTCCTTCAACCATTCAACCAGTTGCTATGACACGCACTGACCACCAGGAGGCAGATGTTCTGACCCAATAGGTTAGCTTCCTGCTGGAGTCTGGCTGATCAGGACTGGATGAGACAGGCTGGACACACCCTGGAGCCCTTCTGCAGTCCCTCCCCGGCCCCAATCCTGCACTGGTGGGGTCCCTCGGCCTGGCCTGTGCCCTCTCACAATCCAGGACCCCTCGGGGGATGTCAGAGAGCTGGTTTCAGCCTGATCCCCGCAGGCCAGGCCAAGGGACCCCACCGGTACATGAATCTGTGCACCAGGCCTCTAGTATTATATTAATATTCAAGATAATGCAAAACAATTTAGCATACACAAAATATAAGGTTATATTTTCATCTCTCTTTTTTTTAAAACACAGTTAACTTATGGTAACTTAATCTGCTCTATGAAAAGTTATTAACTCACAGTTACCGAGGACTTATTATGCACTATTGTAAATGCTTTGCATTTATTCTTTAGAATATGTTGAACAAAGTGCTATTTTTATTTACATTTTAAAAATGAGAAAACTGAGGAACAGAGAGGTAAAATAATTCAGACAAGGTCATACAGTTAATGAGAGATTGAGCCAGAAATCAAATTCATCAAGTCTGACTTCAGATCCCCCATATGTTGAAGGTTTTTGTATATCTTTAATGTACTTAATATCACAGCCTGTGCTGTGCTAACCTCCCATTAAGAGTACTTTATCACCTGGCCAATTTTCCTTGTTAGTTTTTAAGTCAGTATTATAGGCAGAATAAGCTCTCCGTACACCCGTCCCAAAAATGTACCTGTCTTAATCCCCAGAACCTATGACTATATGTCCTTACATGGCAAAGGAGCTTTTCAGATATGGTTAAAGGTAAGGTCTTTGAGATGGAGTCTGCAGGAGCACCAGGTAAGTTGAAACATGAATGTGTGAAACCAGATAATCTCCCTGCCTGTAGTCAGTCACAGAGAGATGTGACTACAAAAGAATGATGAGAGCAAAACAACATTCCAGTGTTTGAAGATGGAGAGAGGCCACAAGACAAGGAATGCACTTTAAGTCCTCACTTAACATCTTCCAGAGATTCTTGTAATCTGCGACTTTAAGAGAAACTTCGTGCATGAAACCAATTGAACCGTGGGCTAATTAATATAAACAAGAGTGACGTTCCTATGGCATATTTCTGGTTACGAAAACGTCACCAAATTTTTAAATAAAGACCTACAACACTTCTAACATTAGACATTAAAATAAATGTGAGCTGCACATACATTTAAGAAAGGTTTATAAAAACAAGATAATTCTTTTCCAATCAGCTTGGCCCAGTTCCGGGTTACGTGGGTCGCCCAGCCTCTCCCAGCAGCTCAGGGTGCAAGGCGGGAGCCCGCCCTGGACAGACGCCTTCCATCTCAGGGCGCACTCCCGAGGGCCACGCTTGCTCAGACCCGGACAGTGTAGACGCGCAGGTTCACCTCCTGGGCGCATCTTGGGACGCGGAGGAAACCCACGCAGACATGGGGAGAACGTGCAAACTCCATAGAGGCAGTGACCCGGCTGGGAGTCGATCTTTTTCCTCATCATCATTATAATGAAACGAGACGGAATGAAACAGTGTTGTTGGAGAACCTATTGAATGTCTCTAGGAGCTAGAAAAGGTAAGGAAATTAATTCTTCCCTAGCGTCTCCCCCAAAACCACAACTAATGCGGCTGGGATTTTAGCTCAGTTGGACCCATATGGGGCTTCTGGTTTATTGAATTACAAGATAAATCCGTGTCGTTTATGCCACTGTGTTTGTGGTAATTTACTTCAGTAGCAATGATACAATCAGCAGCAAAGTTCCTTTTGATATTGGAGAAAGGTGGGAAAATGTTAGTCTTTCTGTACTTTATTTCCAAACACATGCACACGGACACAAACACATCCATCCTTTACAATTACTCTGGCAACTGTGTTTAAAAATGACATGATCTGATAAGGAGGACTGGCCAGATCCCAAGCAGAGGGCAGTTTTTGTTCAAAAAGCGATACAAACAAGGTGTTCAAACTGGTCTCGGGCTTTGTTTTCAGGGCCTTCCCTGCCTTCCAGACCCCTGTCACGTGGTCTCTGAGTATCCCATCAGCTGAACCCAACTCTGCTTTGATTCACACTGTTTTGATGCCCTGCGCTTTTTCTTCCACGGGTGGATTTCTGGTTTTGCTGTTTTTATTTCTGCATTATTCTTGAGGCGCACATACCTCTTTACCTAGCCAAGGTGTACACATTTCTGAAAATATCTTCTTTTGGGACCAATTTATATCCGTGTTATTCCCTATCTCTCTAGGATGGCTGAGTCTGAATTTCCTTCTAATTTTAGTGAGGGGAAAAGTATCCAGCAAATAAGGGTTTTAATTTGAAAATTATATTTTTTATGAGAGGAAGCACTATTTCAAGCTCCAATTAGGGTCTTCAGCTCCTCTCAAAGAGAATTGCAAGTCTTCTTCATCTTTTTGTTTTCTTCTTTATTCCTTTTGATCTCTTATTTTTAGAATTTTCTTTGCATTTTTAAATCCACCCAACCCTTTTCAGAAGCACTGTGGAAATTCATTAGAAAAACCATAAAATTATTTATATGCTTTGACTCAGAGATCATACCACTGGAAAATAATTTAAGAGAAATCAGATGCCAAATGTACCAAGATATTCCTTATAACACTAGGTAAAGCCTAACTATCTAGTAGCAAGAACCTGGTAAGTTATGACACATCAACATAATTGAATACAAACAACAATGAAATTTATAATTATGAATCATCTAAGAGACACTGGACTCAAATCCCACCTCAATTACCTAAACTACTGAACAGACATGTAAGCCTGGGTAAAGTACATCTCCTATGGAAGCCACAGGCTCCTCATATGAATACACAAAAATAATACTTATTTTCATATCAATAATATGAAGATTAAATAAGTTCACATGTACATGAAGCACTTAGTACAGTTCTTGGAGCATCATAACCAGTCACTATCTTGTAACATCTTTGTTATTTATTTTTAAATACAGAATTAGAAAACTGTATGATTATGATTGTGAAACCTACAAGAATTGGTAGATAAACATGAAGTCATATGAATAATTTCTTATATTACCATTAAGAAAGCAAGGCACAAAACAATTAGGTAAACATGGACTATATAGAGTTTTAATAATGCTTTTATTTAAAAGAAGATTCTAGACTATTCCTATTTAAAAGTTACAGTTTAATGATTTGGAAGTCCTCAAGGCAGCGGTTCTCAACCTGTGGGTCGCGACCCCTTTGGCGGTCGAACGACCCTTTCACAGGGGTCGCATAAGACCATCCTGCATATCAGATATTTACATTATGATTCATAACAGTAGCAACATTACAGTTATGAAGTAGCAACAAAATAATTTTATGGTTGGGTCACAACATGAGGAACTGTATTTAAAGGGCCAGAAGGTTGAGAACCACTGCCTTAAGGTCTCCAGTGGATGCCAGGGGCAATTTTATCTTCTTTATTTTGTACAAACTAGCAAAGGCTTTTAAAAATAAGCAACATAAAATTAAAACAAACAAACAAGCAAAAAGCGATTTTTACTTGCATTTCAGCAACTTTCAGAAGTTTAATCAGAAGGGGAGTGGAACTTTGTTCTCCTGATACATCCTTCAAAATAGCACAGGCTCACAATAGGTGGCCCCAATGAGGCCCTTTTATGGTGACAAAGAAAAGGGTTGCTACAAATCAAAGCCCATATAAACAAGGAAAAGGCTATCTTAAAGCATTCACAATCAATGCCACTTGTCAGGCTGCTAAAGACAGTGGCTGAAATGACTTGTACCCATCACATATTTATTTTTACAGATGGAGAATTATATATTTGACGTGTTGGAAAGGTTGGGTACAAAAATCCTTTTTTTATGTAAAACCCAGAATGAGGAACAAAAAAGTGGCAGCTGCTTATTTCTTTCTCTGTGACAAAATGTGACTTATAATGTGAAAAAGGGCAGAGTCGAAAATGGATCAGTTTATAAAAGCCATATTATAAAACAATGCCACAGAATATAATGTTAATTAGAATTAAATAAAACTTTCAGGTGTCTTGAAATATCAGTCATGTAATTTTGGTACCTCCTTGAGGAAACCAAGGTATCAAACGCGGTGGTGCTTTTATAACAAATACTAGAGGCCCGATGCATGAAATTCATGCAAGGGGTTTGGCCCTCACATGAAGCTCTGGCTTCATCCGAAAGGTCGTCTGGAAGGACGTCCAGAAGGTCGTTTGGCTCTCCGGTCTAATTAGCATATCACGTTTTCATTATTATAGATTGCTGCTACACCTGTTACGTTGAGCATCTATAGCCGGGGTGGGAATGTCCAGCCTCTGAAATCATTTGGTCTGGTCCTGCCAAGGCATTAGGGGTGAATTAATTAAATGTTTCACCGAAGCAGACTAATTTTGAAGTTGATAATTTTCTATGGCCCGAGAATCCTATATAATAAAAGAGAAACATGTAAATTGACTGTCCCTCCACTACGCTCACCAGCCAAGCAGGAGTGAGTACGCAAATTAACCCAACAAAGGTGTTGGATTAATTTGCATACACAGGCGCCTGGTGGAGAGCAGAGTGGGAGAGCCGGTGGCTTGGGGGAAACGTGGCTCCCTCAGTCACTCCCCCTAAGCTGCCGGGTGAAGAGCAGAGTGGGAGAGCTGGCGGAGAATGGAGCAGCTTGGGGAACTTGGCTCCCCAAGCCACCAGATGGAGAGCAGAGAGGGAGAGCTGGTGGCTTGAAGGACTTGGCAGAGTCGGAGGCCATGGGATGGAGACAGAGCAGGAAGGGAAAACCAAGAGCACCGGGAGCACCAGGAATTCTGGGAATAGTAGTTCTGGTGGCAGCCCCAGGTCCGGAAGTGGAAGCCCAGAGTGCTGGGAGCACCAGGAATGCTGGGAATCATAGTTCTGGTGGCAGACGGATCTCCTAGAGCAGCAGTTCTCAACCTGTGGGTCGCGAATCCTTTGGTGGTCGAACAACCCTTTCACAGGGGTCGCCTAAGACCATCCTGCACATCAGATATTTACATTACGATTCATAACAGTAGCAACATTATAGTTATGAAGTAGCAACAAAAATAATTTTATGGTTGGGTCACAACATGAGGAACTGTATTTAAAGGGCCAGAAGGTTGAGAACCACTGTACTTAGACACTAGAGCAAAGTGAACCTGGAACAAGTTACTGTTGCGGTGGGGGATGGAGGGAAAGCAAAGGTGAGAGACATAATGAGCAACAAACCAAACTGAATTGGGGTCTCAGACAATTCGCTCATATGATTGCAAAGACAGACAGAAACTCCCGGATTGGAGAGGGCTCCCCTGAGGGCTCCCAGATTGGAGAGGGTGCAGGTCGGGCTGAGGGACTCACACACTCCCCAGTTCATGAATATCTTGCACTGGGCCTCTAGTAATATTATAACTATTCAAATGGCCCTTGGCAGAAAAAAGGTTCCCCACCCCTCCTCTGTAGAAACAAAACAGTATTCTCTGTTGAAGTGCAGTGATAAAGGGGGGAATTGCCTCATGATAGAGAAAAGAATGACTTTATACAGATTCCTGTCAGTGATCATGAAAATTCCTTGAGTGGATTATATTCAAGATACTTTGTAAAAACAAAGCTTAGGAGGAAGAGAGTAAAGGTACTTTCTGGGGAGAAGGGGGAAAGGCACAGGTGTTCTCCAGAGACAGCAAGACCCAGCACTGGTCCTCCTCTGAGGGTTTTTATCCTTTCTCTAAAGGTGGGGATCTGAGGGGAGGTCCCAGAGGAGCATCTCAATGAAATATCATTTTTTCAGGTGTATTTTCTCAGGGTCCTGGTCTCTACTGATTGGTTGGCACTAGGGTAAAGGGTCATTAGTCTTTGCATGTGGCCCTGATGTCAGCCATGGTGTCACTTCCTCTGGTTTTGCTGCTTTTTCGGAACTGGAGCTAAAACACAACTGAGGCCTATATGTTCTCTCTAGTTTGTCTAAAACTCTGTCTCTGTGGTCAACAGACCAGAGGCTTTGTTCTTAAAATTACTTGATGCAGATCAGAACCTCATTGTTCTGAGGATATAGTGCTTAAGGGAGTAATCGTGCAAGGGCTTTTATGGGAATCCTATGAGGCTATTCTTTGGGCTCCTTGTTCCTCTTCTAATGGGTCTATCACATGATTAGCCACATGCTAGGGGAGGAAAGGTCAGGGAAGAGTCTGAATCACATGACCAGTGAGATGAAAGGTCAGGGGTCTGAACTGCATGATGAGCAGTATGCCAGGGGAGGAAGGTCACCTGGGGGAGAGGTCTTAGCTTTCCAATTTTGCTAGTTGCCAGATACCTAGGAATTTCTGCCCTGGTGACCTTGTGTACCTGGCCTATTGTTCCTACTCTGCTTATGCCTATCTACTGCCTCCTACACTGTCAACATATTTAACGAGCACATTTTGAGACAGGCACATAGCCAGATCTGTTGAAGGGCAAGGCCCTTGTTTTCAGTGACCTTCAAAAGTATAGTCAGGACTATGGCAGGAAAGAGTGGAAGGTTGTTTTATATTTAATGTTTATAAACATTTTGGAGCAGGACTATAAAATGTAAGGGAAACATTATGCTTCCTGAGAAAAATAAAAATGCCTTTCTCAAGCTCAAAGAACTCAGTATAAATTTGTTAGTATTTTATTAAAGCCGAAGACAATAAAAAAGAAACACCATTAAACAATGAGAAGGAAAGAATTAAAAGGATTCCCACAGTTTATAAGTTTATCCAGATACAAGTAACAGTTATGAATGACCAAATAGCATTCTTTCCTTGAAAATATGGGGCTTGAGGGAAATTGTCAAAAGGATGAACAAAAACCAGCAAGGCCAGCATGGGTGTGTTCTATCTGAGATAGAAGAGGGGTTCACTTTGTATTAGGTTACAATTCTGATAATGGTCTTCACAGGCAAATACCAGGGATTTCTGTGGGGACATGCCCTGGGGACTTGAACAGCATTTGAATCAGAGAGAAGTCTGGCTTTCTGGCCCTACTCTAGTGTCTAAGCCTTTTATAAATGGCTCTGGTACAACACACTGTGGTAATCCTCCTTTTCCATGAGGAGTGGCTGCTGTTCTTCAGAAAGCTGCTTTCTCTTTCGACGATGACGATGACACAACAGGCCAATGAGCCCTCCCAGCACAGCCGTGAGGACAGACCCCATTACAGCCGCCCCAGTGAGCCATGGCCAGATCTGCCTTGCTTGTTCTAAGTAGGGCTTAATGTAGTCTTGAAAAAAGTCTGGATCTGAAATAGAAAGGCATTCAATGTTTTACAATTATTGTGGTCATCACCACTATCACCATCACCACCACCAAACTGCCACCACCACCACCATCATCATCATCCTTGCATAATACTTTGGAGTCAGATGTTTGAGTTTGAAAGTCAGCCCTGCTACTTATCAGCTGTAAGAGCTTAGGGAGGTTACACCTAATATTCCTATACCTTAGTGCAGCGGTTCTCAACCTGTGGCTCGACCCCTTTGGCGGTCGAACGACCCTTTCACGGGTCGCATAAGACCATCCTGCATATCAGATATTTACATTACGATTCATAACAGTAGCAACATTACAGTTATAAAGTAGCAACGAAAATAATTTTATGGTTGGGTCACAACATGAGGAACTGTATTTAAAGGGCCAGAAGGTTGAGAACCACTGCCTTAGTGTCTTCATCAGGAAAATAGGAAAACAATAATATCACCTTGTTGGAATGTTTTAGAGTATATAGATAATATATAATCTGTAAATTACACAGTGTCTGGCCCCATGACAGTTTACTAAAACTCGTTGAGCTATTTATTCTAGTATTTGTCTCCCAATTTCTAAATAACAGGCAAATATTGCTATCTCTTAATTATCAAGTTTATCTCTGGAATTCCTCAAATGTAAATAATGAGTTTGGTTCTCTTACAACTTTTTTAAAAATTTTAAATTCTTTATTGTGAAGACATATCTACATATGCCTTCTTTTTCCCCATTGACCTCTCCCCACCCGCTCTCACCCCCCAGCACATGCCCTCACCCCCCTACTGTCTGTATCCATTGGTTAGGCTTATATGCATGCATACAAGTCGTTTGATTGATCTCTTAGACCCCCTTCCCCCCCTCCCCTGCCTTCCCTCTGATGTTTGTCGGTCTGTTCGATGCTTCTCTTACAACTTCTTTTTTTGATCTTTTCAATATAACAAAATCATGATTTTTATTATTTTTAGTATTTAGATATTATTCATAAGTTGAACCAAGTATTATGCTATGATTACATTTCCTTTCTTACATTATTATTCCTGGAAGGTAATAATGTATGGTATCCTTTTGTTTGATTTTAAAGTACCCATCACTATATATCAGATAATCTAACATATTCTACATCCATTTTGTAATACAAAGGAAAGAAGAGTGCACATTGGGCTTCACTGTCTGTATCCATTGGTTAGGCTTATATGCATGCATACAAGTCGTTTGATTGATCTCTTAGAACCCCTTCCCCCCCTCCCCTGCCTTCCCTCTGATGTTTGTCGGTCTGTTCGATGCTTCTCTTACAACTTCTTTTTTTGATCTTTTCAATATAACAAAATCATGATTTTTATTATTTTTAGTATTTAGATATTATTCATAAGTTGAACCAAGTATTATGCTATGATTACATTTCCTTTCTTACATTATTATTCCTGGAAGGTAATAATGTATGGTATCCTTTTGTTTGATTTTAAAGTACCCATCACTATATATCAGATAATCTAACATATTCTACATCCATTTTGTAATACAAAGGAAAGAAGAGTGCACATTGGGCTTCACCTTGCAGCAAATTATGGCTATGTGACTCAAGTGTTGAGCAAAAGTAATATATGCAACTTTTGGGTAGGTTCCTTAAAAAGAAATGGTATGCCTCTTTATTTTTGCTTATTTAGCTGGATTGTGGTTAGTGTCTTGGTGAGCCATCATGGATCACGTGGTCCAAGTTAAACCCTAGGTCTTGTGGAACTATAAGAAAGGAGTGGCTCTGGTTCCTGAAATTATAAAGTGGAAACTGGACAACATACCAAGACTGTTATTTGAGCAATACACTAACTTACTTAAGCCTTGGATATTTGAAACTAGATCTGCTCCCTATCCTCACCTGTCCACCCTTGCTGATGCAGGAACTATAACCTTCCTTTATGACCCATTTCCTCCGCGATAGGCAGTTCATATGCGGTGGACCATTGACTTAAGATGGGCCAATCATAATCATTACTCAGGATTCACTGTGCTGTGATTGAGAGTCCATGGCTCAGGAGCTGATAACAGACTCAACATGTGGAAGACAGGAAGAAGTCAGCACACTCCCAAAAGCAGAGAATAACAAGAGTCAGAGAATGAGAGAGGCCGTCTTTAGGGTGCTTAGTTCCCTGCTTCTCCCTGCCCCTCAGTGTCAGCCCAATTTCTGCCTTTCCTTGAATTTTATAAACCAGTAAATTCCCTTTTCATCTAAGTTCATTCCTATGGAATTTCTGCCTTTTGAATTTCAAAAAGTTCTAATTATTTTTAAAAGTTAATTATATGCCTACTACAATAGAGAAGCATCTTCACATATTCTGGAGTTACAATTATATGTAAGACTTACATAAAGTCGAAATGAGATCCACAAACCAAGGAGAAAAGGAATTTTTGTTTAATAGACTAAACAAAAATTTGGGTAGCAACACAAAGTAAAATTTAAAATGAGAGTCTCACTGTTAACCATAAACTTAGTAAGGCTCAGAAAAATTAAAACAGGGATGTTGTTTTGTAATCAGGGGAATTTATTAAAAACTGATTGTATATTAAAGCCCAGTATTCATTCACAGGAGATAAAAGTGCAGCTCCTGTGGTGTAAGTGGGGCTATAGGGCTAAAACCCTGTCCACTGCTGCTAGCTGTCTTCTTCCTGGGCACTGTCCTTTTGCCCGCTGTCACTAAGATACCTCTAAAACACCTTAGAACTCATTAAGCATAATTCGAACAATATTGAAATTTAGTTCATCAGGAAGGGACAATCACTTGCAAATGGCACACATGAGGTAAATTATTAAAAAAGATAAGTTGGAATTATAGTAATTTATATCTAAACAATGAAAGCAAACAAAGGTAAAAGAAAAAAAGAAATTTTAAAATGTGAAAACTTTTTTCATCAATTTTTAATATATTTTAAAATTATTTTGAAAATGGGACTGCAAAGGCCTAGCATATGTTGCTATTAATCACTTTAATATATAGTGCATTTAAGATATCTGACAAAATGCAGAGTAAATAGAGGTTACATAATAAATATGATTTCCTTTAATTTTAAAAGAATTTAACTAGAAATAAATGATAAATACTGTTGAGTCCTTCCTCCTCTTCCTTTACTCCTCCAATGGGTTTGGTTGCCTTTCAGTAAAAAGTACCCATTTGGACATGAGGGAAGGAGCAATGAGGTGAAACTTGTGTGTGAAAGACGTGTGTGGGTTAAGGAGGACCCTTTCTTCCATGGAGTAATAGAGAGATAATTGGTTTGGGATATAATATTTGCCACTTACTAGCTTTGTGACTTAAAATCAGTCACTTTATCCTTCTGGTCTCAATTTACTCACCTACCAAACAGAATAGAAATGACATAGCAACTTATTTCCCCTGCTGTCTCATATCACTCCCTTTCACTCCGTAACAAAATCAACACAGAGGTTCCTTCTGTGTCTGGCCCTGCTCTTGTTGTTACTATCTCAGTGAATTACATCACCATTCGTTATTTTCACAGCCCAGAAAGCTTAAAGGCAACCCTAGTATCTCTTTCTTTCTCACCTCATATAAAAATCCTTTTTTCAAATTATGTAAGTTTTCTTTGCAAAATAATATCAAATTCTTTAGTGCTTTCTGCCTCCTTTCCTACCACCACCACTGCAAGCCAAACTGCCTTCATCTCTCCCGCAGACACTTACAATAGTGTTTTCACTGGCCTCCCTAAATATGCTTTGCAACTGCTACAAACTTTCTATATGCTGCAGGAACAGTGATCTTTTATAAACTCTAATTTGACCATGATCTGTTTACAGTTTATTAAGGCTTCCAGTATTCTAACATTATGGCCAAAATCCATAATCAAGAGGAGCCCTTTATCAAATACTTAATTCTTCCTCTCATACTGATATCCTCTGAAACGTCGCTTTGTTGATCTCTAGAAATGGGACATCTCTAAATGAGTCATTAGGTAAGTAGTTGTTTAAGGCCTTTCTCTTCCATTAGGATGTAAGCTCTGTACAGATAGAGGCTGTGTTATTTGACACTGTATCCACAGTATCTTAGACTACATCTTGTTCAAGGTAGTTATTAAACATATGTATGCAGAAAGGATAAATAAATCAATAAAACCACTTAGAAAAAAACCTAGTGTAATAGAAGACTTGACACATGTAAAAATACATATCAAAAAATGACCTGGGTGTTAAGAGGGATGACATTTTTCTAACAATCTTTACTTGTATTGGTTAAGAGATACCACCCTTTGTGATAAATATCACTTAAACTCAAACTAATTCATTGATTTCACTCCATACCAGATACCAGTTGGTACTTAGGAAAAGCTTTCAAGATATCAATCCTGATCTTGTAGGGCTCCCAGCCAAGGTGGAGAAGGGAAAGATTTATCCTCAGGAAAATAGCCATGTAACTCTAGTAAAGGAATGAATAAACATGGCTACATATATGTATAAATGATTTGATATCCGAGAGTTTGACAGATGAATAAATAGCATCAGAATTTAGCCAGAGAGAAGAGCATATTCAAAAACACGAGTCAATGAAAGAGTCTGGCATGTTCTAAAATGGAAATCATAAAACGCTAAGTGATGAATCTTTGGAAAGCCATTATCAATATGCTGCCCTCATTATGTACTATGGGTATTTACACAAGAAAGGGAAAGCATTAAATGAGACTGCCCCTCTTTATGACCCACTCCCCTTACCACACCTCCACAGTTTGCAAAATCCCCTGTTCTCCTAAGGTTTTCAAAGATCTGATCTTCTCTGCCAGCCATTTCAGTGTGCCCTCCATTGGCTATGATATGCAGATAAATCAAAATAGGTCAGCTGAACTCACATCTGTTTAGTGGTTCCCCAAAGGAGAGGAAAAGGATAAAATGCACATTCTCTCGTTGGCCCTACATTGTGGTTCTGCTATGCAACATACTAGATGGACTAGGACAAGTTGTTTATATTCTTTAAGCCTCTGTTTTCTCACCTTGAAAAGGAAAAAGAAATAACAGTACCTACTTCGCAGGGTAGTTATGAATGTTAAAGGAAATAATGTACACAGCCTCCTAGAGGAGTTCTTGGAACATAAAAGAATACTATGTGTTAGCTACTGTGGAATAGCTAAATTTAGCTCCTCAGTGTAATTTCCCATAATTCATACTACTCAAATAAGGGAATTTAGCCCTTGATATATATGATATCACTTTCCACCTTTATTTTTCCTGCTATCCTTTTAGTTTAGGGTATTCCCTGCCCCTTTTTATCTGCAACCTTCCTGCTATTCCTTCAAGGCCTGGACTTGTCTTTCTAGATGGAACTACTCAGAAGTCATTGTTTTCTTCTCTGTAAAGGTTATGACTCTCTTACTACACTTAACACAGCCTACGTTTCATGCTTTCTTGCACAATTGTCTGACTTTCACTTTGAATTTAGAGCTCTTTGGGGTCTGGAACTAGGTCAGTCATTATGTCACTAAAGTCTAGCACAAGAGTTGATAAAAGTCACTCATTCGTTCATTTTATTTATCCATTTATGTTTTCACAAATTATCAATGAATATAATAAAACGTCAATGCTTGTTGAATACCTCTTACCCACAAACCACATGCTGTTTTGCAGCTTTTGGATGTTGACCTTCTTAGAGCAGAAGCATTGTGTAGTACAGTGTTGATATCACACTCCTCCACATATCGGTGTTTAATATTGGGAAAGTCACTTAAATTCTCTTCATATTAGTATTCTCACCTCTTTCTAGTGATAATGAGACTTACCTAATATAAGGTTGGTTAATAGCGCATGTATGGAATCTGCATGTAGCAAGCTCTCGAGTGAGGGGAGACATTACTCTCTGTTCATTATCAAGAAGTTACTGATATAGATCTACTAAAAAAAGTATTTAAAACCCAGACCTAACTACAATTCTAGAGTTTTTTATCTCTATCTTAATCATAGCATAGCAGTTATCATAAGTTGTTATTATTATTTGGGTTTGAATAATAAAATGTCCAGATTTTTTCTTGGTAACCCAGCAGGGAGTTCCCAAAGATGATTTCAAAACTGCTACATGCACTAGGCTCCCAGTATTTCAGGTTAAAAACTGAGATTCATGAACTTGAAGTCACACCACAGTCAGCAGATAGTCCTATTTCAAGCCCATTTTTCCCACTGATTTTAATTCTAGTCTCTTTCCATGGCCTTCATGTATGAAATGTATATTAATCAGAATGAATATGAGTTGGAAAACCCTTGCAACTTGGTTCATGTAGTAATAAATTGATAATAAGTTTGGGGCTGTAATGCACTTTCCCAATTTAAAGGATTTGGTGATAACATTGTACAAACATAGGTTTTGTATTCTCTCAAAAGAAATCGGTCACACTTTATTCAGAAATTTATGTGAAAGAAATTGAACTTTACCATGATCTTGTAGGTAGCTATAGTCATAGCCCAGGTCTCTGGATGGAATAAAGAAATCACCATTCGTGTAGAGGGGTATGAAAGGAACCATGTAGGAATCCCGGTTATGTCCAATGGGTGCGTTGGTTGCTGGATAAACTTCTCGAAGAGGACGGTACCTTCGGAGCCACTGTTCAAAAATACTGCAGAGGAAAGGATTATTCAGACTCAGAAACATATCATTTATAAAGAAAATATTTGGATTTCTTAAAGTAAAATAACAAGACATATCTTAAAATCCCAAGACATGGAAAGATGCCAAATATATTTTTCATTTTTTGCAAGTATTCTGTAAAGCACCAGTTCATGCTGTCAGGCCCTGATGAAACTCATTCGTTTGAAAGAAATATTAGAGAAAACTTTGAAACAGGAATTTTTTTAGAAGATAAATGAAACTTACATGATAGGTTTAGATCCTTCAGAATGCTGCAGAACAAGGGTAATTATTGGTTGAGTGACAATTGAGTCATAGGTATAAATTAAATATGTTCCTGTGTCAAAGAAAGTTAGCCCAAAGAAAGAACGTACAAAACTAAATTGAAATTCATAATGGAATTATTAATTATTGGTCATTTTTTTGGTCATGGTTGGGAACTTTAATTATTTCAACCTTCTTGTTATGCTTGGTGATGTATATTATGAATGAATCTTGGAGGAGAAAAAGCTCACCTCCCACGAGAGGCTAAAAATACTTACTTGGTTTCCCAACTCCTCCTAAGCTAGAGTTTGACCAATGATTACTATTCAGCCAATAAGACATACCCTTCCAAGACTTTGAAACAACACATACTGACACAAAGAAGCAAGGACTATTGAAAACCAGTTGAGTAGTGGTCAGTGGCAATTGCAATAACAACATCCAGTTTTTAGGGTCAGCAAGGCCAGAGGTACCAGGAAAGTACTTACTGTCCAGGGGTACCCTGTGTTCTATAGCATCATTTTGGCAAATGACTTAGCTGCTGCCCTCCTCCCTTATTCCCACCTGTTTTTGAACCTGCTTCTCCATGATTTCCTGACCTATCCAGTATCCTCTCAGCAAATTATTTTCCTATTTAAATCAGGGAAGTTAGTTTCTCTTGCATTCAATTAAACTCTGGAGCAATAGCTAAAATATTAAGAGACCACAAAGGTCCAGTAAGATTGAAGTAGAAGCTAAAGCTCTCGCAGAATTTACAGTGGGTCATTAGTAGTGTGACAAGGAGAATGCCTTTGGATTATCAGGCTATGTATGTAACACGGAAGGAAGAACACTAGATCTGGAGTCAGAGAACTCCCAGGAGTTCTAGCTCTGTGGTTTAAGAACTGTATGACTTTAAGCAAATCACTGAAACTCATGGAGACTTAACCTTCTCATCCTTAAAATCAAAGTAATATTTGTCCTATCTGTTTCCAAAGGGATTATTCAATGTGATAGTTTTTATGAGAGTGAAAAATAAGTAAAGCTATTTTTACTTAGTCTAAAGTAGGAGGTAAAAGGCTAGTACATGGTCACAGGGTGAAGTCTTTTAAGAAGGTGATGCTTTGAAACAGGAATTTAAAAAAAATTAAAAACACCCCACACACATTTTGAACAGTTTGAAAGACAATAAAGAAGAGAAGAAGGAGGCCAGACAGCAAGAGTGGTGATCATTTTTCTGTGATGGAAACACTTATATTTGCATAGGGAATCTGGACTTCAAATGCTAGCTCTGGTCAAAGTTGATTTTTAATTGTGAATTAACTGAGGTATCAGCAGGCCACAGATAGACACTGAAAATATCAATTGCTCCCTAAATTGCTCAATTATTAAATATGTTGACTGAGTACCTACTGTATGTCAAGTTTTGGAGAAACATGAAACTGTAAAAACCTGAGTTTTGTTGTTTGTGACAAGGGGAAATTTGTAAAATTTCTTAACCTGTTTGACTTTCCTTTTCTGCATCTTCCAACTGAGAATAATATTTATGACATGAAGGTATTGTGAGGATTCATTAAAATAACCTAGGATACATGACTGAGTGCTTGACAAATGGTGAGCAGAAACTGTCATCATCCCAGCCCCCTTCTTTCTCCTCCTCATTACTAATGTTATCCTGGAGAACTTTCCAATTGGTGAGAGACATGAGACATGCTGTAACAGAGATGCTGAAGCCATGTATATGTGAGCTGGATGTTTAAGAATGGTTATTATTTTGCTAGGCAGAAATGTGAAAGGAGAGGATTCAAGAAGATTAGTTGTTCTATGTGTGCCTCCATTTCCTCCAGTAATTTGAAACTGGCTTAACAAATAAACCCCCAATTCTGTTCAGTTCCTAAAATGTTATGAATTAGTCTTTTTGTTTTAACTTCTATAGTGTTCTATTCACAAGCGTTATTTATTCATTATACAGGGTTGGGCAAAAGTAGGTTTATAGTTGTGAGTATACGAAACACAGAGGTTAGTCTTGTATTATTATTTATTCAATATTGTATTATTTTTCATATGAACAGCTGTAAACCTATTTTTCCCCACCCTATATACAGTTCAAAAAATATAAACAAGCAAAAAAGAGAACAACAAAAAATTACATTTAATTGCTCCATATTTTGTTATATCTAGTTTTAAAACTATGTATATATAACATATATATTTTAACAAAAATAATTATACTGTAGATAATGTTTTACAAGGCATTTTATTTGTACTAAACCGTGTTTAATCAATGTTTACTGGTATTCAATTGCTAATAAATCTATTTTTAATGGGAAGGAGGTTCTCTGATAATTAATCTTTCCCCTACCCCTATTAAACTGACTGATTTAGGAACAGCCCAATATACAATGAGTTAATAGACAAAGGCTCAAGGCAAAAATTGTGCCTTTTGTCAATTGAGAAAAATGACTACTATAGTTCAATTTATAAATCTTGCTTCTGCCCAGAAATAAAAAATTCCTTACCTAGATAAGACAAGGACATCAATTCTTAGCACCAAAAGGTTTAATGGATGAAATCATTAATGTGCTCACCCACCTTATCAACCTTTTAAAATGAAGGTATTAATCTTGATTAAATTCTCCATTTGTGGTTCTCATCATCGGTTAATTTCATCGAACCATGTCTAAAATACCTCACTTTGGAATACTAATGTTTAACTTAGATAATCACACTGCCATTTGGGGCGGGGGAGGGTGTGAATATCCTCTTACCAAAGATTCATTTAAACTAGGGAGACCTCATTTACTCTCCAGACTCTGGGAAAGTCTTTGATGGTATCTTAAATCAAGATTTGAAGAATGAGTATTTAGAGAAATGGTAGAGGTGTTCCAGAAGACTAGGATATATTTTGCAAAGGGTTTTTGATGAGAGGTACATAATAAGTTCAAGAAACTAAAAAATGACCATTATGTCGATGGAGAGTGAGGAGAGAATCATTCAAAATGAGGCTACAGAGAATAATAGGACCCGAATCATGAAAGGGAGCGGATGCTACATGAGAAATATTTGTAGTTTTTCCTAAGAGTACTAGGAAGCCACTGTTTGTATCTGGGGTGGTGGGTATTAACATAAACAGATCATAATTTTTTGAAATATATTCTTATTGATTTCAGAGAGAAAGGGAGCGGGAGGTAGAAACATCAATGATGAGAGAGAATCATTGATCGGCTGCCTTCTGCCCCCCCCCCCCACTGGGGATTGAACCTGCAACTCAGGCATGTGCCCTTGACCAGAATCAAACCTGGGGCCCTTCTTTCCACAGGCAGACTCTCTATCCACTGAGCCAAACCAACTGAGGCACAGATCATCATTTTTAAAAGATTACACAGATTGCATTGTGGAGAAGGGGCTGATGGGCACTATAATAGTTGATGTGCATGGAATGAGGAAACCAGTGAGAACGCTATGTTGAGGCCAAGAGATGATGCGTGGCTATCCAAGCAGTACAGCTGGGGGAGGAGATGTGCCAGAAGACTCCATGTTTTCTGGCTTATGCTGTGAGAAACAATATTTTTATTTCCCAAGATGTAGATCGCTGGAGAAGTGTGGCTTGAGGAAGGGATGTTAACATCCTGAGTGTTGATGGGCTGTGCTTGAAAATGCTTTTGGAACATTCCAGTGGTGATGTCAGGTGGGAAGCTGGATATTTGGGTCTGGATTTCAGAGCAAGATTTACTCTGGAAATATAAATGGAGACCCTATCAACCTGTGGTAAATAAGGGAAGCTATGAGCGTAGGGAGATAATAAAAAGATAAGAGAGTATGGGGTTATTTTTCTCAGATGTCATCTTTCTGAAAAGCCAGGGCAGATGAAGTGATAATCACATTGTCTTTGAAAACTACACCTAAGGATGCCTCCAGAAATCCAGGCGAAATTCTAGTTACTCCAAACATACTGAGTGGATTCCTATCTTTTCACTTCTTTTCCATTATTTGTTTTATCCCTATAGCCCTAGTTTTGAAACATTTATCTGTTGAACCAAACCTTAATGAATAAATGACAATAAATATCTTCAGTTAAACTTAGAGAACTCCTTCAAATCCTCTCAATTTAAAGAAATCTACTCGTGTATAATGGGGATGGAACTATTTATTTTAACATAGTTATGAGAACCAAAATGAAATAAAGTGAAAAGTAGAATAACGCTTAAGGATAAAATGAAAGAATATTCATAAAGTGCTTGGCCTAGTTCCTGAAAGGTAATAATTTATGTTTTCTTTCCTTCCAAACCCCTCATTTTACAGAGTAAATAATTCTAATCTAAGCATCACAGGTAGTTAGTAACACAACCAAGACTGGAATTGAGTGGTCTGTTGCTAATTATAGGAAATGCACTTGCCTTCTGTGTGTTTACCTAGGGTGATGGAAATGTGTGTTCTGCAGTTGTGAGAATGCATGTGTTTCTATCAAGGACTGATGTGCAGATTATATCTCTCAAAGGCAACTTGGAAGGGGCTGTGCTTGACCTTCATCTTGAAATGCAAGCTCTTTGTGCGTTAATTACACAGTAATTACCAAAAAATGTTCCTTTGCTCTAAGGACTCACAGGTCTCACAGTTTATACTCAGGGAACAGAGATGAATACCATACAAAAAGATCAGGAAAGGGTGTGCACTAGCCTAGCAAATACAACTAAAGAGAAAGTGGAAACAAAATAAACAAGTAGGCAGAAAAAGAGGAACAGAGAAAGACTAGATAGCGAGATAGCATCTGAGTGGGGAATGGGTGGTGTATTAATCAGAGTTGTTGAGAGAGAGAGAGAGAGAGAGAGAGAGAGAGAGAGAGAGAGAGAAAGAAACACACAATAATGTTTGACCAAATGGCTGGGTGCCATGTCTAGACACATTGACACATAATATTAACCAGTACAGGTGCTGTCAAGGAGGTGCCCTATCTTAGAAGACACTGGAACCTTAGTTTTGAAAACAGTAGCAGAAGTCTGGGTACAGAACTAGAAGGGGAAAGGCAGCGTAGGAAGACTAAAGCACAAGCATATTGAGGTTTTCATCAGGGCCTTGCAAGTAGTTCAGAAGGGCTACAAGTAAGGATGTATGTGGGTACATGTGGCTAAACCATGATAGTGCAGGGCCTTTCTACACATTACGAAAGGTAAAAAGTCTGAATATTAGTCGGAAATCTATGAAGAGCCAGTGGAGGATTTTAAGCAAGGAGTGAAGTAACCATTTTAAATGAGTGTATAATTAAATGAACCAACAGCTGAATTTGGAGGCCGAAAGAGCAACCATTGAATAGATTCATGACCTGCTGTGCTGTGAATACTGGAAATATTTAGAGCCTCCCTCTGAGTTTGAAATAACAATGTGCCAGTAGGTCCTTTTGTTCATGCTCCTGGCTAATGTTTGAACTCATTTAAGAAGTATTAGGAAGTTTTTAATGGAAAACAACACCTTTAAAAGAAATGGACACTTTAAGAGCATAGATTGTCAGGGCTGACTAGTTGCAAATGAAAAGCCTATTATACAGCTAAGAAATTCAGCCGGGCGCAACCTCAGTTGAGTATAATTTCAAATGTATACTTGAAAACTTCTTTGCTTAGTTGTAGAAAGGGCAAACTAGTCCTTAGGGAATAGGGAAAGGAGTGAAAACCAGATTAAAATCACTTAAGCTAATGATGAAACTTGAGGGAATTTAGTGTAACAAACAAAATGTCAGTGATAATGAACCAAAAAGAACCAAAGAACTACAAGTCTAAGGAAAAAAGGCCATTTTAGAGGGTTCCTTTTCCTTTTCCCATCAACACTTACGGGTGTCGTTAAGTACCAAGGCACCCTGCTATGAACTGTTTTGTGAGCGCATTAAAAGCAAGCCACGGTGCTTCCCATGTGATGATAATGGGCAACCTTGATTGAGAACCACTGCATTAAGCAGAAATTGAACTCAAATCAAATGAGCCAGGCTGCACTCACAAGAACATAGCGAGTAAGAATGCATCGGTGAAAAGGTATCACAAAGGGCCATCCCTCCCAGAGGAAGCTGAATGTATGTAGGGAACCGACTATTCATTGAGCTCTCCATAGATATTACTGATTGACCTTCAAGTCCTCCGTGCTCCTTCCTGTGACATGGCGATAGTGCAGCTTACCTGTCCCCTGTCACTAAATTGCCCATTTAGTTATTCATTATATATTCTGTCTTGTATTCACTACATATCAAGCTCCAAGGATGGGGAAGCATGGATCCCTGTCCTCATGGGTCTCACCCCATGATGTGATGAAGAGATACATACATTTCAAAGTGATGTAAAGGACACTCCTGGAGGCATGTGTATAAAACGTATGGAATTACAGCAGGAACAGCTAGTGGTCAAAGTGAAGGGAAGCTTCACAGCAGGGATGCATTTAAACGTGGTGAGTAGATAGATGATGGGGAAGCATGACATTTAAAACACAGACCCACAGGGAGCCTGGACACTGATGCCGTTGAAAAATGAAAGTGGTTTTGGTGGGTCAGAATGAAATATAAGAAGTGCAGGATCTATAGGAAGTGAGACTGAATAGGTGAGAAGGGTCATACTGTGAAAGACCTTCTGTATACCAACTGGGGTAGGTAGTTTGGACTTGATCCTAAGAATTAATTTGCCACCTAAGTAGTTACTTTAGATAAAGAGTGACCATAATTGGATTTGAATTTTAGAAATATAGTGGGTATATATTATATTATACTAATATTATATTATATTATATTATATTCAATATTAATAAAATATATTCAATTTACTGAGGATCTACATTAAATAGTAATTGATCAAAGTGTATTAGTTCCATCTATTGGAGATCACAATGTATCATTAGACTAAAAGTAACTAAGGGAACTTCTGTATAAGCAGACAACTATTACTTTTCTTAAGAAGGTTAGGCTGCCCACTTCCTTTCAAAATTTCTCTTTATTTAACATGAACCTTTTCATTAGTTTCTGTTTTTCATTAGAAAATACTTCTGAGTGCCTGGCTGCTGTGGCTCAGTGGTTGAACGTCAGCCTATGAACCAGGAGGTCACAGTTCGATTCCCAGTCAGGGCACATGCATGGGTTGTGGGCTCGATCCCCAGTGTGCGGTATGCAGGAGGCAGCCGATCAATGATTCTCTCTCTCATTGCTGTCTCTCTCTCTCTCTCTCTCTCTCTCTCTCTCTGAAATCAATAAACATATATTTGAAAAAAATGCTTCTGAGACTCTCATAAAATAATATAAAAAGAGCTAGTTGATTTAGTAGTAATTTCCATTTAATAGGTACTCTTCATACTCTTTTCCCAACAATACTGCCAGAGTTATTAGTAGCAGTAGTGAGAGTTAGCATACCAACTATATATCAGGTACTATTCTAAGTATTTCTCATCTCATCAAAACAATCCTATGAGATATGTTTTATTCTTGTTGTCCATATTTTACGGATGGGAAAACCAAAGAAAAAGAAGATAATAAACTTGCCCTCGGTTACACAGCCAGGAAGTGGCAAGTAGCAGAATCAGGATTCAAAACTAGGCTGTTTAATTGCAGTACATGTTCTTAGCTTTAGTGAAATATCGCCTGGCAATAGTATTCACATTAAGACGCATAAAAAACAAGCAAACAAATAAAAAGTGGGAGTTTAAATAACTTTGCTCAGTTCATTTAATTATATAGAGAAATGTGAGCAGACAGGAACAAAATAGCAAAAATACATGGGTGTCAGCCCAAGGCATTTGGAATTACTCCATATGTAATGAGAGTCACTGTTGCCATTTGAGAAAGTTAATGACATGAAAAAAAAGTTGTGCATAGAAATATTTATAGGGAAGTGTTGTTCAGGATGGAGTTTGTATTGGAGAGATGGGAAGCAAGGGACCAACACAGTGGTAGCTAAGTACCTAGGGCCTATACTAAAAATGTAAGAAAAATCAAAGGTAATATCTGTGAATAAAACAAGAAAGCAAAGAAGGTCACAAATGTTTGAACACCAGGGATACCATCTGGCAGAAGGAAAATTCAGCATGAGCTCAAATGCTTCTTTTTAATGAACAGCAAGCATCCATGATACCCAGGGATATGTATGATGTATAATTATAGAAACTGAAGGAACACAAATACACAAGTAATTTATGAAGAAATAATACTAGTATCATTGGAAATTTAGATGAGAAAAAATATAATGTGTTCAAGTTTTGCCTAAAAAACAAAGAAGATCATACAAAACAACTTTCAGAAAGCAGACCCATCTAGACTGACAACCTGACAGCCTAATCACAGCGAATGATTCAGACTACTGGAAGGAAGGCGCCCACGAAAAGATAGATCAAGGCCTGAAAAAAATTTTCTTCTGTGTGTTTTTCTCTAAAATAGTAGCTATATACCCACCTACCTACCTTCCTTTTATTTTATTTTATTTTTTTTTGCAGCCAAATCTTCATCTATCACGATTTCCAAGTCTTTTTCCCTTTCTGTTCCTCTAACCTTCTATGCCAGTTGTGAACATTTGACAAATATATTTCTCACCAAGGTCAGTGATCTGAGTGTCACCCATTCTGTAGTCAAAAATATAAACTGCCACTTGAGGAAAAGAACTTGGTTATTCTGTTTGTCCTGTATCTCCCTCCACCATGGGGAGGGAACTGATGCAAAGGAAAGCATCCCTATGTTCTGTGCTAAGAAATAATGTCTAGAAAGGCGAGAAACTAGTGAAGCCCATAAAGCAAACAATGAATAACAGAGTATAGACAATCGAAGGAGCAAGCGCAGACCGTCTCAGGAAGAGTCAATGTAAACTAAACTTGAAGGGTCTATGACAGTGAGAACTCTGGGATTCCTATAAATGTCCCAGGTTGTCATCACTTCTTTCCTATTTTCCCAAGTGATTGTAGTGAAATTCATGAAATGAGAAACACATCAAGGAGAAACAGGGACTACAGAGACACATTCTACTCCATAACCAAGTGGCAGAAAACAGGGAATGAATGCTGAGGGCTGGAATGGACATGGCAACCATCCTTGCAGTTTTTTTCCTTGAGCCCAGCTGCTAATAGTGTGTGGTACCTGGACATCCTTTGCATAGAACAGAAGCCTTGAATTTGGCACATTTTCTATCTGAAATCGGGGCAGTGTTTGGTAATCCCCAAACTCCAATTCCCCACACAAAATCCAGCAAATATCTCTGAGTGGCTGCCATGAGTCTTGCACCTAAAGACCTTAGAAATAGTGTACCCGCACTGAAAAGCACCCACAGTCTGGAAGGGAATACAGATAGATGAACAAGCAGTTTTAATAAGCACTACAGTGAAGATAAGTAACGGACAATAAAAAGGAGGATGTGATCAGCTCTGACTGACGGGAAGGAAAAAGAAGTACTGTTTGGGCTGGGGCTTGAAGAGTTGCTAGAGGCTCTGTTGGTGGATGGAGAGAGAGGGACAACCTTGTAGAGAATTTCAAGGAAGAGAGAACAATTTGCACAATGGTCCCCTGGAATAGTGGCACATCCCCCATGATTCCATTTAGGATTCTCCCCAGCTGGGGGATAGGTGAGTGTACTTTGCCTTCAACTTTCAGTGACTTCAGTTAGGGTGTCTACTTTTCATTCTCTCCTCAAAGGATCTTCACCACCTTTCTCTGCATTTAGAGACCTGTGTGCAAATAGGAAGGAACTTCATAATTAAATATGATATACCAAAATACCGGGGCTCTGTCAGTCTTGAGAGAGTGAAAGAAACTTTGAAAAATATTTTACTTGCCTTTCTCCATAGAAAGAATTCTCAAGGGAGGGATATCTAAGGGAATTTATATTTGAGGAGAAAATACATGTTATAGAATAATAAAAGTTTATATTTAGAACATATAGTTATGAAGCTATTATCTTACAGGTCCAAATGCACCCTCCCTTCTATAATAATAAAAGCGTAATATGCTAATTAGACCCAATAGCTGAACGACCTTCCAGACGTCATTCCAGACGAAGTTGCGATGGCGGGGGCTGAGGCAGAGGTGGTTAGGGGCAATCAGGCAGTCAGGCAGGCGAACAGTTAGGAGCCAGTGGCCCTGAATTGCGAGAGGGATGCCCGACTCCTGGTTTAGGCATGATCCCGCATTGGGCCTAAACCGGCAGTTGGACATCCCCTGAGGGGTCCCAGATTGCAAGAGGGTGCAGGCCAGACTGAGGGATGACCCCCTCCTCCATGCACAAATTTCGTGCACAAGACCTCTAGTTATAAAAATAAGGTGGACAAGTTGATAAGTTCTGTTGATTTCATTCATCCTCTTTCTCAAGTTGCAACAGTGTTTTCTCAATAAACCCAGGTAAAAAGTAGCCATGGTGACAGAGGAGGCTAGGCATAGGCTCAATAATATAGCTCTCCTTCTCACAAAGGCTGACCTAGCTACAACCATTCTGCAGTGCCAAATATGCTAATACTAGGGACCAACTGTGAGGTTCTGATGACACACTATTCCTTGGGAGCAGGGAATAATTCACTCACCTGATGCATTGATTGCATTGGACTCCTATCATCAGAAAGCACATAGTAATTGCTTTCACCAGAATAGATGAATATCTGCATATGGATTTGCTTCCTCTGTAGATAGGGCTTCTGCCAGCATCACCATGGACCCATGGAATGTTTCTTTATTATCACAAATTCTACTCAACTTTGCTTCTAACTGCAGAACTCACTCCACAGCAGAAGCATTGCAGCACTGTGCTATTTCATATGGAATTTAGCTTTGCCATGCAGTACATTACCTAAAAGCAACTGGCCTAATAAAAGAATGGATTGGCCATTCAAGATTCAGCTAGGGTACCGGTTGGGCGAAAACATCCTGAAGAGTTGAGTCATGTCTGACAAAGGCAGTATATGCTACAAAGGCAATATATGCTTTGAATTGCTGACAAGTATTCTCCCATGTGCATTCTCTGAAGGTGCTAGAAATAAGAGTAGAAATGGGAATGGTTCCTTTCACAACTACATCTTATAACCCACATACAGATTTTTCCCCAGTCATTCAAACTTTGAAATTGTCTGCTTTTTATGTATTTTTTTTCAAGTAGGACTGCTTCTACAAGGATACATAGTAATATTACATTGAATTTGAAGATCAATTGAAGGGCATTTTAGGTACTGCATGCCACTGAACATGTGTATAAGAAAGAGGGATACTACACTCGGTGAAGTGATTGATCCTGACTATCAAGGTATATTTGGAGTGTTGCTACACAGTAGTGTAGGGAAGTCTAAGTATGAAATTCAGAGCATCCTCTGGGGAGTTTTAGCATTTCTGTGTTAAACAGTAAAATTTAATGGAAGACTATATATAGTAACCAAAAAAAGCAAAATAGCTTAGAAATCAGATCCTCTAGGCATCGAAGTTAGGACCATTCACTTGGTAAAGGGGCTTGGCTAGCAGAGACACTGGCTGAGGGCAAACAGAACATGGTGTGGCTAGGAGAAAACATAATAAATAACAACCAGGGCATTATAACCTGTTATGGAAATGAGGTCTGCAGCAGCCATGCTTATGTTCTTCCCTGTCTATTCTCAGTGTAATTTTACACACTACCTAATTTGTGTCTGGGTATGTATATAGACATATTTTGGTATGTTAACTTTTTTCATGTCTCCTTTATTTTTGTTCTTTCATATAAGAATAATCAATAATACTTAAATTTACAATTTTGTTTTTAGTACAGAATATCCAATATGGACTGTGATATTCTGGAGAATTATGTAACATCTCTCAGAGAGGGATGCTGTCAGGATTAATCAGAAATTAATATAATGGCTTTGGGGGCTTTAGTTATCGCTTTTTGGTGATAGAATGTGAGAATCTTTGTAAAGGGAAGAAAAGTGTAAGCATGGCATTGGTTTAATAGGAAATTGAACCACGTGTAGGAGGTTGTGTGTGTATTGATTCTAAATGGCCAGAGGGTGGACTCTGCTAGTTATTAGCCAGTGTTTTTTTTCAGCCCCAAAGACTCTGCTCTATCTCACATTGTGATACTGGGGCTGAGACTCCTTTGCTAGCTGGATCTCTGACAGACACTGGCAATAGATGAGAAGAATGAAGAACGTGTTTCTTCTTGTTTATTTCAGCAACTGCTCTTTATCCTAAGAAGACTCGTAGAGTCCAACCTCCAGCTTTTTTATCAGCATTCCCAGAATCAGCATCATTCCCTTTAAGAAGTTTCAACATGAGTTGGGCTAAAATCCCCCCTTAGAAGTCCAAGATCTAATTCTATAAGAAATTGCTAAATTCCTGCAGTATCAATGCCAGCTCACTAGAGCCCTACTCAGAGGTTTGAATTTCTGCTCCATGAGCCTCCCCTTTTAATACTAAGTAGTGCCATGAGATACCAACAGTAACTGAACAATGTCTCCTCATCAGAAGTGTGAGTCCAGTTCTGGGAGGGTCCTCCAAAGGCCACTAGATTCCAGTACCTATAATCATTCTCTAGCCCTAAGGATGGCATTGTTACCTCCAGCTCATATCCCTTTGTTCTTTTGTGGGTAGCATAAGACTTGATTGGAAAGTTTGTAAGGAGGACATTCTGAGAAAAGGGAAGTGGGGGAAGGTCACCCGCCCTGTTTATCAGAATTCCAACTTAGAGGAGTGCCAACGGCAGTGCCCCTAATTATTCCTTGACCTTTCCAAACAAGTCTGTGCATGTGCAGACCCTCAGGTGTTTACTGGAATTCTTATGCTTAATCTTTGGGTGTTCTTGCTTAAAGGACACTACAAACACATGTGTCCTCCCAATATAACTTCCCTACTGATTGTATTTAAAAGATAAACTTTATCTCAAACTGCTGCTACAATAAAGGCCTAACAAGACAGGCAATTGAGGCTGTCTGGTTCCTTTAGCCAGGCAGTCCCTTAGCCCTCTCTTTCACAGCAAACGTTGTTTCACAGTAATCCATTCATCCATGGCTCAGCGTCTACTGGTCAGCCCCCTCATTCTTTCAGTTTCCCTTTTCACTTTTTATTTCTCTAATCTATTTAACCTATTATTGTATTAAATTCTCTCCATTAAAATGAATGCCATTATTTCTATTTTCTCTCATAGAATCCTGACTAACAGAGAATACACACACACACACACACACACACACACACACACACACACACACACATCCTTGTTTTTTTTATAATAAACTATAAAAAATTAACTTTTTCTTGGCTAATTGGTGATAAGTTAATATTTTACAAGATAAGAAAAATTTTTCATATAAAATTAAGAAAAACCCAGCCAGTAATTATATTTAGATTTCACACATTTTACACATGAAACATATATTCACATACTCAAATTGTACCAAACATACCTATAAGTTTCCCAATAACAGAAGCATACATCTGCTTTTAAACTCAAATGAAAAATTACACATATCCTACAAAATAGCCACATTTGAAAAAGTATATAAATATTCAGCATGAGGGGAGTGTATAAATTGTGGTGGTATAGAAAGTTCCTAATTTTTACTAAGAAATTTGTAAAGTAATTACAAATTTAAATAATTAAAGTGAATCTTTACAAATGGGCAATAAATGCCAAAAAGACATATTTTAAAATGGATTGATTGAAATTACCTGAAAGAAAAAAAACAACAACAACACACCTACATACCTGAATCGCACTAGCAAAATTTTGAGTGTTCAATACCTATAAGTGCAGATTTTGATCACTGGCTTTCTTACTCATATTGCATCCTGATGACATAACAACCTATGAATGTTAGTTTTGAGCCATATGTGTCAGTTGCAGATGCCAAAGATCAGAATACAAGTAAAATATTACTATTCAGTAGTATTTTCATTTTTCGTCTGCCTCCACATGGGCTCATTGACTGCCTAAGAAGGGAATCACAGCTCTTCCATGTGAATCCCATAATAATAATAATGCACCACGAGATTTATTCTGAGTGCTAATACTAACTTGTGAACTTTGATTCTTACGTTAACACCAGCCCTATTGAGCGGTTCCTCTGACAGCAGCCCTGAGTCGGCATCTGAACACACTGTCACGTCTTAGCTTCTTCAGTTGCTCTCAGGACCCATTCCTCACTCTCTATTCTTTGCCGCAAGGATTTTGCTTGATTACTTCCATCTTGACACCTATCACAGACACTGGTATTGCCTTCACTTTGTGACTGAGAAGAGAGGAGAAAATTAATACTTGTCAGCAATCAGTCTGCTTCTGCTTAAGAGGTAAAAATCTTGCTAGAGACCGTCATTCCAATTTAACAGTAAGAAAAAATTTGCAGTTTGAAAATCACATTTTTGCCTCACGGGAGAGCTAGCTAGAGTCACAGGGAAATGAGGCAAACAGATTCTAATGGGTGGCAAGACATGTTGAGGAAAGCCAGGATAGGTGACCTGTTTCAACTTTGGCAGAATATGATAGGAAAGAGTAAAAGCCATAACACTGGATCAGAGGGAAACTAGTTTTAACAAATTAATTAAGCTACCTGTGGGCTATGGAACTGTTTAGAATTCCTAGGAATCTAAGGCACAGAATACACAACGCTTTACCCACCCTTTTCCATTGGCCTTTACTGAAAGTCCATTGGAAAGAACAGGAGGCAAAAGAGAAGACACGTGGCCCTGCCCAGGTTTGAAGGTTAAGGGCATGTGCATTTGTGCTCTGGGCTCCATGAGTGCAGGCTGTTCATTGGCTGCTGGTGAGGGAGAGGCAGAGAAACTGCTCAGATCACAGATCTTTATATATATATTGATTTCAGAGAGGAAAGGAGAGGGAGAGAGAGATGGAAACATCAATGATAAGAATCATTGGTTGGCTGCCTCCTGCACGCCCCCTACTGGGGACCAAGCCTGCAACCCAAGCATATGCTCTTGACCAAAATTGAACCTGCGACCCATCAGTCCGCAGGTCTACACACTATCCACTGAGCCAAGCCAGCTAAGGCTTTTGTCTTTATATAAAGAAAAAATATCAGCTGCTAGGAAATGGGAGGAAACATTTGCACCTACACCCCAGTTCCTGCCCTGTTTCCAGGCAAAGATTAGCTGCCCCTGGGAGAGAGCTAAGAATTCTGCCACCGAACTCCAAGCTGAGCTGACAGACACTAGGCAAAACCCATAATATGAATCTTGAAACTTGTTCTGCTTGTCTTTTTCTCTCTGAGTTAATGGGGTTTTGCTGGTGCTTTTCTTAAGGGAAAAGTGCTTTAAAAAATACACTTTTTCCCCCCTTTGATCAATATATAGGTATCTTTCTCCTGATGGATTGCTTTGTATAAGGACACGGCTACAGAAAACCCCTTTCATTGCTACCATTTTGACATTTTTGAGTTTAATAATCTGTCTTTTCTGAGTTTCCAACAGATTCTCATCCGCATTGTTATTTCTAGATTATTGTGACATTTTGTACTTGACAACAGTTATCTCTTATCTCGGTCCTTCTTAACTCCAGGGTGGAAATAACATTTGTATCATACATCCTTGGTTTTCTCTGTTCTCTGCTTTGCCAATCCTATAAGCAGAATTTTTTTTTTTATATTTTCAGAAATCCTTATATAACCTGAAGTATCTTAATAAAAAAAGTCAAATAATAAAAAGACATTGTATAAATAATTTGACCAATGCGGTTCTCAATATAGCATTTCCTATGGATAGTTTATATATCGTCATTATTCGATTAGTTTTCTGTTAAGGAAAATATGGAAAAATTTACCCTACAGAATCTTATAGAATTGAAGTCATATAGATTTTTCAAGGCTTTCTAAAGCATTTCAATGTACTTCACTTTTAATGTGTTTTTTCTCTCTCATTTATTAAACAAATTTCCATTAAGTTAAAATTCAGGCAGGTGTCTCTTATTGTTAAAGAAAAGAGGCCATTCTAAAACTCTTTTTCTTAATTATTCCTCCTTTCAAACAAGTTGCTGTCCTATTTCTCAGTTGTATTTTGTCATCCCAATTTTAAAAGCTTGGTCTAATTTGACATTTTTCAATTCTTATTTTATATCTGTCCTACTACAGTTTGAATTATTTTCACCACCTATTATGGGCTGATTTGTGCTTTTTAAAAAATATTTTATTGATTTTTTTACAGAGAGGAAGGGAGAGGGATAGAGAGTTAGAAACATCGATCAGCTGCCTCCTGCACACCTCCTACTGGGGATGTGCCCGCAACCAAGGTACATGCCCTTGACCGGAATCAAACCTGGGACCTTTCAGTCTGTAAGCCAACGCTCTATCCACTGAGCCAAGCCGGTTAGGGCTGATTTGTGCTTTATAGCCCTTGCCCCAAATTCATGTGTTGAGCCATGGCTGGTAACTAAGTGGTTAGAGCATCAGACCAAGCACTGAAAGGTCAAACAAAGGTTTGATTCCAGGTTCAGGGCACCTACCTGGGTTGCAGGTTCTATCGCTGGCCCCAGTTGGGGCATGTGCGGGAGGCAACCAATCTCTCTCTATTTCTCTCTCTCTCCCCTCTCACCCTGCCTCCCTCCCACCCTCCCTAAAAATCAATGGGAAATATATCCTTGGGTGAGGATTAAGAAAAAATAAAATATTCATATGCCTAAGTCCAAATCCATAGGACCTCACCATGTGACTGTATTTGAAGTGTCTTTAAAGAGGTAATTGAGAATGAGGTCATTAGGGTGGGCTGGCAACCTTATAAGAAGAGGAAGTTAAGACTCAGACACAAGCAGAGAGAAGACCATATGAAGACACTGGGAGAAGATGGCCATATACAAGCCAAGGAGAAAGAAACTAACCTTGCCAATACCTTGATTTTGTACTTCTAGCCTCAAGACTTCTGAGAAAAAAATTCTGTTTATACCACAGAATCCTAGGTAGTTTGTTATGGCAGCCCTGGAAGACTAATATACCACTCCACAGATAATGTTTCTGATGTGATTACCAGTGACCTCCTAATTGGCATAACAATATAACTCAAAGATGGGGACTTTCAATTAATATTGGTCAGTTAAAATCCTTTTTCAGTCAATGAAGAGCTCTGAAACTTTGAGTAAATATTTAATCTTTCTGAGCTTTGCTCTTTAAACTTTTAAAAAGGGTATAAAAAATACTTTTTAAGAAAAAAATGATGGTACATATGGAAATGCCTTGCATATATTCAGCAGATAGTAAGTGAAACATCTGATGTTTTATTTATTTCCTATTGTCCAACTAGCATGTTTCTTTAATTTAGAGACCACTGCCATGTTGAATGATATAAATACTAGATGATGTGTCTAATATTTTTTTCAAGCCTTCCACAAACTCTTCCTTTCCCATTCATATCCCCTCAGTCAGCCCACCCCATTTACACCTGAAGACCTCCCCTCATATTTTGTTGAGTATATAGAAGTAATCAGATCAGAATGCCCTAATGTTTCTAACACCAAGTTTACAAACATACATACACCCTTTCTACCTCTTGTCTCAGTCCAGGCGTAGAGGAAGGCCCATCTCTAGTTATCACAAAGGCCCACCCCTCCAATGGTCTTAGGACTTAAATATCGAGAACCTTGCTCTGGCAGATTTCCCCTTTCACCACTGTGTCTTTTCCTTTATACTCTTTTTATTTCTAATAGCATACAACATTCTTTAATATCCTCTTAAAGAAATTTAAAAATTCTGACTCCTCCTTTCTTTCCATTTCCCATTTCTCTGCTTCTTTTCTTGTCAGACCTTTCAAGAGAGCTGTTCAGGACCCATTTGCTCTGGCTCCTGATTGTTCCATTCTACTGAAACTGCTGCTCTCAGGGTCACACCTCCTACCCCCATGTTTTCAGCCCCATTTTCTTCCCTAATGCTAATGTTCCTAAAACTAGAAATCATCTTTTTAAAAATATATATATTTTTATTGATTTGAGAGAGAGGAATAGAGAGGGAAAGAGAGAAACATCCATATGAGAGAGAAACAGCAATGGGCCACCTCCCGCAAGTCCCCCACCAGGGATGGAGCCCACAACAGGGGCATGTGCTCGGGCACCTTTTTTTTTTCTTTCCTTTTTGGCATTAGCTATATTTACATCACTGCCTAGTATACTGACACATCCTGTTGGTTTTACCTCTAAAATGTAAAATGACACATGGACTCAATTTTATACCCAATAGCTCCATTGTCACCCATCTCCTTGAAATCACTATCATCTCACACTTGGACCATTGCAATAGAGTAATCTGCATCCCTACTAAAGTTCTCACCCCAACAATCCATTTATACAGCAGTCAGGATAACTTTAAAAAATGTAGGTCTTCTTAAAATTATTTCAGTACCTGATGAAATGACTTAAAGTCTTTCCACTGTACTTAGGCCTCTACTGATTTCTGCTAATCTCTTCAGCCTCATCTTGTACCATGTTCCCTTTGTTCAGCATCTTTAGCTTTGTCTCCTTGAGGCAAGCAAAGCTCCTTACTGCCATGGTCCTTCTGAATTTGTTGTTCTCGCTTTCTGAAACACTTCTGAAATTTTTTTTTATATCTGACTCTTTCTCATGACCCCAGTGTCAAGTTATAGCTCACTTTCTTGGTAAAGTCTGTTATGACTAGCCTATCTAAATTGGAAACTTTCCCAGTAATTCTTTATAAATTACATATTTTATATCAAGCTATAGTACTTAACTGAATTTTGTGTTTATTTCTTTACTTTGTGTTTTTCCTTACTAGAATATAAGAATCTTAATGTCAAGGGCCTCAGCTGTCTTATAATTGTGTGCTAAGAACTTTTGCATGTGTTTATATAATTATTCAAACCTACAACTTCAGGTAGCTGCTATTATTAGCAGAATCTTATGGCTGAGAAAAGGAAAGCTTAGGGGACAGTAAGCAGCGAGATGTAGCAGCCCTGGGACTCAAAGTAAGCATGTCTGATGCTAAAATCTGTGATCTTGATTACATGATTTATTGATTCCCAGTGTCCTGATTTCCAGATTTTTAATTTACTTTAGAGCCTGCTCATCCCTTAAACCTGATATTGGCTGCCATTTCAACAGTTCTGACTTTTGGCTCTCTAATAATGATGGTGAGGACCTTCCTATAGTCATGCTGCTTCTGCCTCCCTTGGTTACATATCCCCTGTCATGTTAAACATTCCATTCTGTCTCTGGGACCTCCTCCCTTGTACCACAAGACCTCAGTGCATTATTCCCTCTACTTGGCAAAATACTGTGTCCTTGGGCAGCTACCCTCTCTGGGCCCTGATTTCCTTATTTGTAAAATAAGGGGTTTTGATTGGTCTTAGTATTCTTTTTCAGATTTAAAAGTTCCACATACATCGATGACAACTCACGTTTCTTTATCCTCTTTCACTGGGATTTTTAAGTTGTCAATATACTTTAATTTAAGCAATTTAACTGCCCTAATACTAAAGCATATTCATCTGGCAAAGGGTTGGGAGATTTACCACATTGTACAAGGAACATTATTTAGATTAGCATATGGCTTCTTTATCAACTAAGAGAGTACAGTTCAATTCCCTTAGATTAATATTTTGTTCCACAAGAAAATAAGTTATCAATTATACAGCGCTTTAGTAAGTGTTTAATGAATGTCTCCTATGTGCTAAGGTCTGTGTTAGGTGCTTGGGTCTGTGCTAAATGCGAGAGATGATCAATACATAGAGCCAGTCTTCATGGAGCTCAAGATTTAGTGGGAGAATTAGATTAAACCTACAAATAAGTCCAAACAAAACGGATTGGCGGGAGAACTCAATTCAATAATAGCAGCAAGAACAGAAACAATTGTGAGACTGGATAAGGATGACTATAATGGCATAAATGCTACTTGTTCTAGGGAATTAATTCACCTGCTTTAGAAAACAAACAGGGAGCATTTTTAAAGTTGGCCACAACCCAACAGTATGAAAAGAAACCAAGAAACAGACAGATTCTCCTCGGCCATCTGTCTGGTTCCTAGAGCAGGCTTGCAGACATTTCTCTGGTTTCTGAGCTCACCCCCTCCCATAACCCTGGGATTTTTGCCTTTCTGAGCAAGCTCAGCCTCGCAATCCCCAGCAGGCAAGCAATCTGCTGTTCGTTCCTGAAGCTGCAGGGACCTGCCTTCTGCCTGGACTGTTTCTGGGCTGCCAAGTTAGTAGGCACTTGGCTTGTGGGCATGGGTCAGGCAGCCTTCTTAGCAGGATGGCCCAGGGGATGCTTGCGGAGCAGAGCAGAGGGGAAGCCTCAGTGGCAAATACAGCCAAGAAGTCATTCCAAAAAATGTAATTAATCTGCAGCGAGGATGACGCAGGCTTGCATCCCAGGAAATCTTTTGCTTTAGATTCGGACCTCACCGGGATTCCCATGCACTTGAGAGAAAAGCTACAGGACAACCAATGAGGTGCTGTCAATATTGTAGAGCCCTGAGAAAATAGTGAGTGAAGAACAAAAGCATTGTGTACTTTAAAAAGGTTCCTTATACTCGACTCTCTTTATAAGAACTAGTTTATATATATGCAAACCTTTCTCTCTCTAAATCCTTTATAAAGAGTGTGGGTTCATATCCCGACATGTTACTTAACCTCTCTGTTTCAGTCCACTTATTCGTCAGATGGGGTTGATAACAACACTTGAATGGTAGGATGGCCTAAGTATTAAATGCTTGCAATGCACTTAGCATTTGGTGCATAGTAAACACTCAAATATCAGCTGTGTATTTAGCATTTTAGTAGCATGTTAATTATTGCCAATTTCCTGAAGTTTCTTTTAACCTCACACTTCTGTGCCTCTCTTTTCTATAAATTGTTTTTATTATCAGACTTCACAGGTCAAAAATCCTACTCATTCTTCAAAAAGCTGCCAGTCATAAGAGTGTTCCAAACAACAGAATCTAACAACTGATTACCCATTGAATATCCCTACAGTGCCAGGTGTGGTGATAGGTGCTGTAGTCACAAGGCTTGAAAAAGACTGCTCTTGGGGTCCTGACTTCCTTGGTGCACTATTCCTTGCTCCCACATACTCTAGCCCAGGGGTGAGCAAACTTTTTGACTCGAGGGCCACAATGGGTTCTTAAACTGGACCGGAGGGCCGGAACAAAAGCATGGATGGAGTGTTTGTGTGAACTAATATAAATTCAAAGTAAACATCATTACATAAAAGGGTACGGTCTTTTTTTTTTTTTTTTAGTTTTATTCATTTCAAACGGGCTGGATCCGGCCCGAGGGCCGGAGTTTGCCCACGGCTGCTCTAGCCTGTTAAGCCACTATTACTGCAGAAGTTACATTTTGTTATTTACACACCTACACTGGGAGGCATTAGGTAGGGAGGAATAGTATTAGTGACTGCTGCATCCCCATGCCCAATACAGCACACAACACATAGAGGGCACTTAATGTTTGTTGAATTAAACGGTTGGGAAACCTTTTTTTCTGCCAAGGGCTGTTTGGATATTTATAATGTCACTAGAGGCCCGGTTCACGAAATTCCTGCACTAGGGGTGGGGGTGGGGGGTCCCTCAGCCCGGATTGCAAGAGGGCACAGGCCAGGCCGAGGGACCCCACTGGTGCACGATCAGGACCAGGGAGGGACGCAGGAGATTGGCCAGCCAGGAAGGGACCGTGGGAAGGCTTCAGGGCGTGTCTGGCCCATCTCACTCAGTCCCGATCGGCCGGACCCCAGCAGCAAGCTAACCAATGGGTTGGAGCATCTGCCTCCTGGTGGTCAGTGCATGTCATAGCAACTGGTCAACAGGTCAACTGTCTGCCCCCAGTGGTCAGTGCACGGCATAGTGAGCTGTTGAGTGGCCTTAGCATATCATTAGCATATTACGCTTTGATTGGTTGAATGGCCGACCAGATGACCAGACACTTAGCATATTAGGCTTTTATTATATAGGATTCCTGGGCCATAAATAATTATTAATTTAAAAATTACCCTGCTGTATTTGGTCAAATATTTAATTAACTCACCCCTAATGCCTTGGCAGGGCCAGACCAAATGATTTTGCTGGTCTCATATGGTGCACAGGCCGAACGTTCCCCACCCTTGAAACCGTTGAATGACCACAGCATGCAGAGGCCTGCCTGCTTTTGTCCACCTAGGCCCTGTCAAGGAAATGGAAATCTTGCCAAAGCCCCCTTTCTATTGCTTTGACATTTATTTACAGGGCACCATTCAGCACTAATGTTCCCCTTCTTTCTTGAGGAAGCTATAGCCATAAAAGCTCTTCATTCCCTTGTGAAAACATCAAGCTTTGCTTGAGGGGTCTTGTGCTGTTAGGTTGGTTTAAAGTTTCAAATGCTTCTGTCTTTATCATGGCCCAGATCTGATCTTCTTAGAGAAAAAGAATAAACAAACTCCAACCTATTCTTTTTGTTACATTGATTGCTCCTCAACACTCCCTCCTTGCCAGAAAGTTTTGGTATTATTTTACAACCTTGAGAAGAGCACAGAGGGCCTTGTCAGACCTTAATCTGAATAGTAGAGAAAAATAATTTTAACTATGAATTGGTCTCATCTATTTGTCAGTTACCTATTAATCATAACTAAAAGCATGATTAAGCTGTCACTAAAAAATCTGCTCAAGCCCTGTAATTGTACTAATGCATTCTAGTGTCATTTTTTTTCAAAAAACATTACCCAGAGTATTATAAAGTCCAGAAAGGACCTTGGAGCTTTAGATCAATTCAGTCTTTTTGTAGATAAAGATACAAAAAGTTAAGAACTCTGAAGCCACGAACAAAAGATTGAATGAAAAGAACCATATAAAAACAACTTCTGAATAGCTAAAAGCATACCCCTAAAACTTTAAAAGATAATTAAGAACTGCATAAAGTATTGGGAATACTTATGACAAAATGGCCAATGAAGAAAATTATGAGGAGCCTATACAGCTCAGGAATAAAAAGACACACAAACCCAATCCAAAATAGTGGAAAATTAAACAGACATTTTAGAAAAAACACATTCTGTAACATACATAGGAAGTAGAGAAATTCAAATGAATATTTTTCTACTTTCCAGAGTAGCAACAAGAATTCAAATAAATATTTTTCTACTTCCCAGAGTAGCAAAGATTAACAAGGTTATAGCACCTGGTACAGGGTCACAGACACATTTTCATTCTCTATTAGTTGTGGGAAGATAGCTGGAACAATCATTTTGGGAAGACAATTTGGAAATATCTAACAACTTTAAATGTAATAAACACCGTTCAGTTCCAGTGTTGAAAATTTGTTCTTTAGCTGCACTCACAAATCAAAGTTGTATATACACGTGTATGTGTGTATATATATATGTTTAGAAAAAGAGAAACAACTAAAATGCCCCTTAATAAGTGATTACTAAATTATGACGTATCTATACAATGAAATTCTTATTTAAAAACCTGTATTGTTTCAATTCAAGATAGCAATTATAAACATGTTTCATGTTAAGAGCATCATAATATTATAATAAAATGTGTGTTGATTTTGTGGAGCATCTGAAATCTGTTTTAAAATGTCAGTGTGTTCCAAAATATGAAATTGCTAATAAGGGACGCAATTAGGAAAGTGAATTTTATTTGACCTGATTTATAATACTTAAGTTAAAAAAGTTATAAAATGTGTTAAAAGCTGTAGCAAAGCGTTCTCAATTTTGATGTCCTTATTTCCTTGGTTTATTGCTTATTGCCTTTGCCTACAATATAAAGGATTATTTTTCACTTCTTGTCTGTATTTTAAACAAAACTGGGTGGCAGGTAAAGAAACATGTGTTAGATACTTGGCTGACAGGAACATGGGGTTTTCAGAGCAGCTTAGAAACCAAAGCTCACTGAGAGATGCAAGGGTTTGGGATTCTCCATGTTCAAGGCCTTGTAATCTTTTTAATCTATCAAGTAGGAATAATACTAGAACCTACATTGTAGACTTGTTATGGATTACATGAAACAAAACTTATAAAGAGTTTAGAATAGGGCCTAGAACATAGGAAAACTTAAATATATTTTAAATTATTATGTAGGATCCATGCTCTGATTTTTTTTTTTAAGTGACAAAGAGAATTTGGTTTAGTTTATGTAGTTTTGGTCTTTTTGTTTTTGTTGTTGTTGTTATTAGACACTTTTAGTTTCTGTCTTTATTTGCCCAACATGGGTACCTTTTGATGGCAGATTATTTGTCCACTGGAATTTTTCTAGCTTTCTCTGCATATGAGCTTTGAGGCTTATTTTCTTGTTTTAAATGCCATGCTTCCATTTTCTTCTTCAGCTCATACTTCCACTTTCTTATTGGTTTTAATGAGTTATGAGTTGTGCTTCCCAACCTTGAATATCCATCCTTGTCTTATAAGCCTCCTCTTCTTAAGGGCTCAGCTCATCTATCCTCCTTTTTATGTGACTTTCTAAGAATATCTTCCATGACTGTGCAGCAATCATAATATACTACAGTTGTTTACTTGATTATATCCCATTGGACTGCTTTTTCAGACCAGTGATCCTATCTCATGATTCGGTTTCCTCAGTGCTTAGAGCCATATCGAAAAGCCTAGAGACATGCTGAAATCTTAAAACATGTTCATAGCATTGAATGATTATTACATTTTGCTTTTCAAGAGTTGCGAAAATAATTTCTTCAATTACAATGGCTCCTCCGCAGTTCCTTTTGCAGCTGTGATAAATGTAATTTGCTAATGTTTTTAAAAATCCTTTATTGATAAGAATTAATTATATGTCTACTAATTATGTACTAGACAAAAGACTGAGAAAAATGAATATAATAAAAGGCATGGGCCCTGCCATTAAGTAGTTCACAGATTAGTGGAAGAGATAAAACACAAATGAGTAACATAACCAACAAGAACAATGTGAATTATGTGTCCAAAATGAAGGGTAGAGAGAGGAAGTGATGTGAGTTAATAAATAGGAACAGTGGTGTGTTGGCTATTATTTTAATAACCAGCTCTCAGAATAAAAGCCTTGATTTGTAGCATTTGCCAATTTCATTGTATAAATACTCCTACCATAGCTGATTTCAAGCTACAGCTTGAAGTCACTAAAGCAAAGTTGGGAAAAGATGTACATATTAGATCTTGCTAGCCTGTGTAAGCTGGTTCCAACACACTTTTAATGGGAGATATGGTTATAGACAGACATGGTCTGGGTATACTTAGTGGAGGAGGTGAAATTAAAACTAGTCTTGAAGCTTGTATAGAAATTGATAACTCAAGGAAAATATGTTTCAGGTTTGGAATATAGTATAAGCATTGCATGGAGGCAGGAAAGAATGTAAAATATTCAGGCAAATACATTTAGCACATAGTAGGTGCTCAAGAAATATATTTGTGACTAATTGAATGGCAGTGAATAGACCTCTGATTGAAGAAATGAGTCTCTGTGAGAAGAGACGTGGGAGGCAAGTTCAGATGCCACGGTATTCTGTGGTATCCACAGGTCTTTATCCTTCTTTATAATATTGCTCCTTTTCCCCTCTCCATGCACAGAATCTTCATTGGCTTGGCTGTGCGGTCTCAATGAGACACTACTTTGCTACGGGCGATTTTTGAGTTATTTTAATAATCACACAGATATCTAATATTAAGATAGGTTTAACCAAGAATTCTGGGAGGACAGAAATTTTTAATTTTCAGAGGTGGCGGAATAGTATCTAAAAGCCTTATATCTGCATAATGGCTTTATCTCTGTTAAACAAACATGCTTCCAGATATTGAATTCAGTATATAGCAGTTATATATATACAATTGGTGGGCTAGCTAAAGGTCAATTTTTTTCTCTTCTCCTATACAATAAAAGGCTAATGTGCAAATTGTCCCCTGGTGGGAGTTCAACCAACTGGGAGCTCCACCACTCGCTATGATGGGCCTGCCCCAACCGCCCATGGTCCCTCCCCCTGGCCAGCTCTGTCCCTGATGGACCCTTCTAACCCTGATTGGGGGCAGGGCCTGCCAGCCAACCACCCACAGCTCCTCCCCCCGGCCAGCCAACTTCCTGGAGTCCCTCCCACTGGGCTGGCCCCCTGATAGGCCTCGATTGCTGGCCAGGCCGAGGGGCCCCACCAGTGCATGAATTCGTGCACCGGGCCTCTAGTATGTAAATAAATGCTGCTGCTATCCTCCAATAAAACTTTATTTACAAAGAAGGTAAAACATAGATTTGACCCATAAACCATAGTTTGTGATTCCTTGCTTAGGGCATCAAAGTGTCTAGGAAATCTAGAATTCTTTAAAGTTCATGAGATAACACTAAAGATTAAAAAATGCCCAAAACTCTCCAAGACAGTACAATGTAAAAATGACTCAGTAAAAAGAGTTCAAGCTATCTTTTCTGGTAAGATGTTTATTCAACCCTTTCCCTCCCTTCTTTATATATGGGTATGGGTGGTTATAGTATTATATTACTATCATAATTTTGGTGTTTATACACTTTCTTAAAATGTTTTCTGAACAAAACTGGACTTGGGATATTAATGAAATTCTGTAATATTAGAGTGACCATAGAGGCAATAAAAATTTTTCTCATAATCTTCCAGGCTAATGGTCACTTTCTTATTTGATATTATATCCACATTCCTAGGAACAAGAGTGAGGTGGAAATGGTGACGAGTAAAATTTTAGTTTTCAGTTTCGGTTTCCTTATTTTTACAACAGGAAAAAATAGAAACTGTTATACTTATGAAGGAAATGGCAGCATTATTTTCATGGTAGGTATAAATCTGTGCCTTTAATTCATTAGCTGTTGCAAGAAAAGTACCTTAGAAGGGACAAAAAAAAGAGCCTTACATTTGTCTGTCATAATTTGATGCTTTATTATCTTTTCTCTTCTTGAATTCTAGAAAAAGAGAGCTGACCATTCTCTACCTACTTTCTTTTCTGCTATCACGGGAGAAGGTTAATAAGGGAGAAAAAAAAAAACTATGGGAGAATTAAGTCACATTAAACAGGATGGTTGGGCCATAGTGCATCCTATCTGGAGAACTGCTCATATAATGCTCAGGCCAGTGTTTGAGATCAAAGACTGTATCTGCTTATATGTGAAGGTCTGAGGTTGGAAATGAAGAAATAACAATACATTATCAGAAAGAGAGAGAGAAAAAAAAGCATATGTATATGTGACAAATAGCAGATTAGTACCCTGTCCAGATGGTGTCAGATAGGTTTGCACCAGTGCTATGTGCCCACCTTCCTGACTCTACATGCTTTAATCCTAACCACTTCCACCAGAACCTTTAGAAGATGACCATTGGACGCTGAAGCCTTTAGCCTGCCTGGAATTAGCTAGTACCCGGGAGCTTTACTGCTCCTACCTCATGGCAACCTGTACCAAAGGTTCTTAAATATGGGAATACAAAAACTCAGTCCCTTTGTCTTAAAGCAAGACAATCTGAGGGGATACTTCATACTCTACCATGATCTGGTTGAGTCTGGGACTTCAACTGAAATTGTACTCTTCCTCCTTCTTACCTGCTTTACTCTTTCTCATACTGGTTGGTCTGTAATAAAACATTTTCATAAAACATTCAAATCCTTAGTTTAAGTTCTGTTTCTGGAAGAACCTGCTCTGAGAAAAGAGACCACCACGGCCCCTTAGCTTTTAAGTAACAGCTAACGTCACACTACGTTTCACACTAATATGCACACGACTTATAAAGAAGTGTCCACCAACCTGTCAATAAATGAATGGTGAAGAAGGAAAATGGGATCGTTGGCAGATGACGGGACCAGAGACATCGTTCCATTCATATAGATGTGCAAGGCATTGTGCATAGTGCTTTGAGAGGCATTTGCTATCCCAGTAACTGGACTTGCAAATCCTGTTGGTAAAAAGAAAATTGGGGGGGGAAAGTTAGTTTGCCTTAATGATTGAAAAGTGATTATTTCATTTGTTTTATAATTAGAAGTGAAAGCTTAATTCAAAGTCATAAAATAATAATAAAATTCATTCTGTATTGGGATTCTTTACATTCTGAATACCCAGTGAGTATTTATTTAATACATCTTCCTGGAATTGATTGGTATTAATCTGGGTACAAAGAACTGTTAATCAGATGAAATAGGTAGAGCCAAATTGTGGTCCTTCCTGTTGCTTCTGCTTATTATTCCTCCTTTAGATACTGAAAAGTAGCAAGACCTTATTAATGATAATCAGCATAGTGATTTTCACTTCAGTCTGTAACAATACTTAGAGCACATCGTTTTAGCCTGTTATTTGTCCTTTTGCATACCAGTTCTGGCTACTTTAAATTTTGTTTTCTGGTTTCAGAGAAAATATAATATTTGTGACCTTCCACATCACTATGCATTGTCAACGGTCTGCGGGCATCAGGTCAGAATGTCTTTGCTTTGCAAAATACTCATTTCAAAGTTCATCAGAACGCGATGAAATTGTTCCATCCATTGCATCAGGAATACTAATAGTGGGAATAATAATTTTAATAAGAGCTATTATTTTCTGAATGTTAATTGGGCTAAATGCATTTTTTGTGATATATGTCCACCAATCTGCAGCAACCCTATCAATTATAAATTATTATCCCCACTGTAAATAAGAGAAAACTGAAGCTCAGAGAAGAGCTGAGTTTCCCAAGGCTACAGAGGTAGTGGTAGAGTTGGGATTTTAACTTATTTCAGTTAAGCTTCAACATTAGAGGTCTTGGTATTTTATATTCTTTCTCACCCACTCACTGGGAAGAGGTCGAGTAAGATATTATTTGAGTCCATTCAGACAAAACATAAAACATAAGCAGAACTCAAGTCAGAAGGAAGTTAAATTCTACACTGGAACCCAGTTGAGGGAACATGGCCAAGGGCATATTATTGAATTTCAGAATTTAGAAAAATCAAGCAAGCAGAAACAATATGGTGATGATGGAGGATAGACACAGTAAAGGCACCACAATTTGGACAGGGGAGGTCTAACTACATTTCATGCAATTAGAATTATTTTGTAATCTACCTCTTCATTTTTAAAGGTATAGCTCTTGACTTTTACATTTAATGCTTTGTGGCCCACAGTATTTCTGCCCCTTCAGCTGGTGACTTATTATCCCCTCCTTTTGAGCTGTTTGAATTCATTCTTAGAGATCATACTAAGCCCTGGCCCCTCAGGAAACTTACTAGTAGCCTAAGGACAATCACTTCCATCTGAATTTGCTTGTCTATGACAACTTTTATGATTGACACTCACTATGTTCAGAAATTTTTCTAAGAGTTTGACATGATTGATTTACATAACCTTCAGAATGATCCTTCATTATCTCCATTATATAGACTTTAAAAGGGGGTTTAGAGAGGTCAAGTAACTTGTCTAAGATTACAAAACAAATAAAAAGAGTGAAGGTTGGAACACAAGCCTGTTTTATTCTAGAACAGCGATTCTCAACCTGTGGGTCGCGACCCCTTTGGCGGTCAAACGACCCTTTCAAAGGGGTCGCCTAAGACCATCCTGCATATCAGATATTTACATTATGATTCATAACAGTAGCAACGAAAATAATTTTATGGTTGGGTCACAACATGAGGAACTGTATTTAAAGGGCCAGAAGGTTGAGAACCACTGTTCTAGAGCTTAAGCTCTTAAGTGCATGGTTACTGCCTTTACTATGTAGCAATAAATCACATATCATGGAGGGCAAAGTTCCATAGAGCAATGGTCTTCAAGCTTTTATTCTTGAGTAGCACCAAATGAAAATTTAAAACTACATTTTATATATGCTCTCATGTAATTTTAAGTGGATTCCAAATTGTTTTAATCATAATTATAAATAGTTTTGGAGGATAAAATTTCAGGGATATTACAAAAAGTGTAAATTTAAAACTAAGAACTTAATATCACTTTTAGAAAATGTATCTTATTATCCATCGTTCATATTAAAATAACTTTATTATATCTGAATTTTTGGGGGGGATTCCTTTTTTCATGTAATTTCATGTTTTATTTTATTTTCCCACAGAATTATGCATAAATGTTATATGTTGTTCTTGAAATACTTTTCAAAAAAACTATTACATCATGCCCGCTGGTGTGGCTCAGTGTTTGAGCATTGAGCTATGAACCAGGAGGTTACAGTTTGATTCCTGGTCAGGGCACATATCCGGGTTGTGGGCTTGATCCCCAGTGTGAGGCATGCAGAAGGCAGCTAACCAGTGATTCTCTCTCTTAATTGATATTTCTCTCTCTCCCTCTCCCTTCCTCTTCTCTGAAATTAAATATATACATATATATATTTTAAAGAGCCTTGTATATCTTTGTATTTATTTTTTTAAAGGGGAGAATGATGATTTTTATTTTTTATTTTTTTACTTTTATTTTTTTAAAATATATTTAATTGATTTTTTACAGAGAGGAATAGAGAGTTAGAAACATCGATGAGAGAGAAACATTGATCAGCTGCCTCCTGCACACTCCCTACTGGGGATGTGCCCGCAACCAAGGTACATGCCCTTGACCAGAATCGAACCTGGGACCCTTCAGTCCGCAGGCTGATGCTCTATCCACTGAGCCAAACCGGTTAAGGCTATCTTTGTATTTAAAAGAAAACCAAATATTAAATACTTATTAGTCCTTACACAATCTATAGAGATTGGGAAGGAAAGATACATTTCTCCCCATAAAGTCTATAAGGGTCCTTCACTCTACTCTGGTATTTAAGTGACAAAATAGAGAAAATGTCATGGATGGGAATAATATAAAAATGTGAATAAACTGTTTTCTCTTTTACTTCTTTACACAATTTATTTTTTGGATGATAAATCATCTTGGGAAAATAAGAAATGTCTACACCAAATCAGTAGCTTCTCTTGCTGAGATTTTATTCTCTTTTTGAAGAGCAAGTCGAAGAGGAAATTTTTGGCATCATGTGTGTAGTAATAATTCACACGGCAAGCTTTTCAAATATCTCTACTGTATGTGATCTCATTTGAATCCCAGGACCACTTGTGATATAAATATTATTATTTTCCCAATTTTGCAGATGAGAAAACTTAAGTTTACCAAAGTTAAATAACACATCTAAATTCAAGCTAGTAGTAGAGGAAATCAAGGAATTGGATTTGAAATCTCATGGATTTCAAAACCTGTGGGTTTTTTTGTACACTAGAGTTGGGTTGTGTCTGTACCAACTTGCTGACATACCTCAGGAACCTCTTTTCCTATGTACTATGAAGTGAATTTATTGACTTGCTATTTTCACCCATTAACAGCGAGGTGCAGACTGTTTTATTGCCTCTCTCTTGTCCAAGGATTCCCAGTGGATAGAAAATCTAATAAGCCAGCAGGGACCTTGTTAGCAGTCACAGATACCAAAATGGCTCAAACCTCTTTGTGAAGGATGGTGACATGTGTTATGCCTTCAAATCCGCATGCTACATTCTTATGGGAAGTTCATAAACACAGTTTCAGGTTGATGATAACAATAGAAAACTTCAACTTGTCAATCCATCTCTTTCTCTTTCATTTCTTTCCCAATAGTGCTCTGAGAGTGTTCGAGTTCATTCCTTTGTCTTTTAATATAGATGCCTATCTCTGATCCCTGGAGATTCAGATTTAATTGGTATAGAGTGGGGCTCAGGCACCTGGAGTTTTCAAAACACGCCACGTGATTTTAATGTGCAACTAGGGTTTAAATTCACCAATTTAGGCTAAATTGCTCTCCCTCCTCTAAACTTGAACACACACTTTAAAAACTTTACTGAATACTAGTATACTAGTAGCCGGTGCACGGATTCAAGCATATTGAAAGGAAATTAATTAGAAGAAATATTTTAATATTGCTATTTGCTCTTTCTCTATAATGGAAGTGTCAACCAAATTCATGAATGACAATGACAGATAGAAACACATGCACGCGATTGGCACCAGCAAGAGCTTTATATGTATCGTGCATGGGAGAGTCAATGTTTATTTTTAAATTGCCAGTGTGCGTCATATGTACCAGCCAGTCAGACAGACGTACAATGGGTCACTTAGTCTTTTATATATATAGATTATTTATCTGAATATATTATTTCCTTCACTTGAAATTTTTTCCTTTTATGTTCTGACAGTCCAAAAATGCTTCTGCCTTTAAAATTCCACATCACGCACTTCTGCCTTGAAATATGTTCATACTGATAACTGTTCCAAAGAAGACTCTTGAAAATGATGTTTAAAAATTGAGGAACTACTAAGTACCAGGTGCTGGATGGATATTTTCACACGTCATCTTATGTTATTCAGTATGCTCCTTTCTAGGAAGCTGGATTTTAAATGTTGCACTTTATCTTGCCTATTGGGAATGTAAAAAAGTACGTAGTTAAATCTTCAGAACACAGTACATTTAATTTATTTGAGTTAATTTTATTTTAAGTCCATCTCTAACCAATTATAACATTTCATGGAGTTCCAGAGACTTAATTGCAGAACAGAAACCAAAAATAAGATACAAAAATGTACATTAATGTGTCTGAAGATTGAAGAGAAGTGACTGTTAGACCCACTGGCTACATTCCCCCTAATATACTCTCCTAATGTGCAACTTAATTCAGAATCTAAGTGCATAGCCTCACAAGGTTACACACAATCATTTTAGGAGGTTGAATTTGATGGCTGAGTACTTTTAAAAGGCTTGTAATTTAAATTCCTTGCAGCAGAAATATTATAGATCAAAATAAGATTTTGGATCTAAGCTAGTCCTTAGGTATAATGGAAGCATTAATTTTCAATCCAATTCAAGCTTTATAAAATAAAGTGGCAGCTCTACAGCCATAAATGTAATTAATTAGCATTTATGTTTGTTAGAAAATACTTTTAATTTGACTCAGGAAATTCTTTCAATGGTGGAAACAGAGCAATGAAGTAAATGTAGTGGTTGGTGATTGTTTCCTCCCATATAATAATGTGTTAGATGATAGTGGAGATCTCAAAAGCGTCACAAATTCTGGGGTCATCAAAAGTATGATCCTAAAGCCAGAAATATCACCTGTAAATTTGTTAGAAATGCAAATATACTGACCCTACTAGAAAATAATGGATCAAAATGTCAGTAGGAAGTCTTCAAGGTGATTCTAATATGCACTAAGTTGGAGAACTACTGCTCTAATTAGCTTCATTGTTTGCACAAAGACAACGGTTGAGTCCATCAGAATTAGTCACAGTCTTCTCCATAAATGCAATAAAGGAGAGCAACAGGACTACTTCATGTGTTATCACCTTAAATTGTTTATTATTTTAAACACCAGATTAATTTCTCCTCTAGGTAGCCTCCATGTTTGTGTGTGTGCATTGTGTATGTGTGCACATGTCTAAGCTTTTTCTTTACATACATATTATAAATGCACAGTATATATGTATAATTACATCCTCCAGTGATTTTTTTAAATATTCATAGATCTTATTCTCAGTTTATAAACATACCTATAGAATGATCTTACACATCAAGAATTATGGTCCATTTTCTTCATTTAAAATGTATCTGAAATCTGTTTTAAGGTAAAATTTTATAATGGCTTTCTGTATTCTAAGATTAGATTTGTGTGTTTGGAAAGACTTGGGAATATTGAAACACACAGCAGTCATTTAGTACACTTTGTACAGACTGAAACAAGCAAAGATCTTTATAGCTATACTAAAGGCCCTGTGCATGGAATTCGTGCATGGGTAGGGTCACTAGGCTTGGCCAGCGATCAGGGCCCATCTGTGGGACAACCAGCGGGGCAATTGAGGGTCTTGCCCGCCTCCACCACTGCCGCTGGTCACCTCCCTCTGCAGGGCGATCAGGGGCGGGGGGTGGGGGGCGCTGCTGGAACCTGCTTTGAGTGGCCTCGGGCCTGTGGGCTGGGAGCAGCTCCTGCGTTGAGCATCTGCCCCCTGGTGGTCAGTGAGCGACCAGTCATTCCACCGGTCGTTCGGCTGTTCGGTTGATTTGCATATTATGCTTTTATTATATAGGATGTGTTATTTTAGTCATATTCTCTTCCTGTTCTTTACTTATGATTGAATTGATAGTACTTGGTATATCTTTGGTGTATTTCATTAGGTGTGCTAAAACATTAATAATATATTAATGCTGTTTTTTGAAGCAAAGGTAGGATAACTAACCATTCTAGTCTCTGTTTGTTTTTTGCACTGAAAGTCCTATGTCCTAGGTAGGCCAGTTTCATAAGCATGCAACTGAGTGTCCCCTACCCAGACTGCCCATATTTGATTTAATGATCTGCTATTGCTATCTTGAAATTCTTAATAATTTTCTAACAAGGTGCACAATGTTTTCATTTCACACTGGGACCTACAAATTATATAGCTTGTCCTGGTCCTCAGAAAGCCCATATGAGTCCCAGGCAAACAGATGGTTAAGTACCTTTTCTAAGGTTCTGTGTAACAACCCTTCATTGGTTTGATTTGATAGGCCATTTCTATAATATACAAGTCAATTAAATCATTTAAATGTACCCTATCTCATTTATATCTTTGCTTTTAATTAGGCAAGATCATTTAATGATATCAATATGCAAGTCATAGATTCCATATCTATAATTTTTCATAATGACTATTATAGCATATTTGCATTACATGTTATAGTTCACAAAACACTTTCAGGCACATTTTCTCATTAGACATTCCCAGTAGTGTACTAGCAAGAGATTAATAACTAAATCTCAGAGGAGAAATGGCGGGGGGGGTTATATGGAGAATATTTTGATTGGTAGCACCTGTCAATTTTCATGGTGTAGATATTCCATGATTGTTAATTTCAAAGTACCAACTTAATGTCATTGAGTAAAGAGTTGGGAAAAGATGCTCCCAGTTCTCACAGCAGATATATCAGCTCCAGCACACTATTGTATGTTCCTCACATAGGGAGATAGAGTAAGTATGAGCATGCTTATACTGCAGATGAAGATACTGACTTGGGTAATCTAGATGACATATTAAAGGTCACATGTCTTCCGAATGGCTAATACCAAAGCTATATCCTCAGTCTTCTCATTTCAAATCCCGTGTTTTTCTCATTAGACTACTTTGTTTTTATCTTTCATTTCTATAAATTTGCATATAGGGATTATTGCTATGAATGTATAATAAGAGCATATGTAGTCCATGGTTAAAAAATTAGTGTTAAGTAAAGTTAGTTGCAGGAAAACATAATAAAGATTTTATTTGTATTAAAATAAGGATAATTATTTGTAAGACATTTTGATTAAAATCACTTGAAAATACCTGAATTTTTCACAGATGGGTTTTCTTTTATCAATCTTCAATTTCAAATAGTGTCTTCCTTATGACAAAGCCTCATCTTCATAATTTAATTATAAATGAAGTATGACTCATACATTTTCTATTTTCCTTTGTTACTACTTAATTACCATATGGCAACAAATTACTGCTATTACTGTACTTTCAACTTCTGGGTGGTAGGCATTAGGGCTAAGTGTTCCCTTATGTTCTTATGAAACTTAATCCTCATAATAACTCTATAAAGATGACAATATTCTTTTCTATTTTTTTCTAGTTTCAACAGTACCTTGTTTTCCTTATTTTTTTTTCTGAAAAAACTGAGGCTTCTGATCCAGAACAGTTTTCTATAATATACTTGATCAGGGTAGAGAAAGCCCTATCATGGTGGTTCCCACTCTTCCTCTTCCTTTGGATGAGTACTTTAAAATTTGTTACTGTTTTTTATTGATTTTTTAGAAAGAGAGAGGAAAGGAGAGGGAGAGAGAGAGAGAGAAAGAGAGAGAGAGAGAGAGAGAGAGAAAGAAAGAAACATTGATGGGCTATTTCCTGCACACCCCCTACTGGGGATTGAGCCTGCAAACCAGGCATGTGCCCTGACTGGGAATCGAACCAGCGACCTTTCATTGCATGGGACGATGCTCAACCAACTGAGCCACAGAGTCCAGGGCTGGATGAGTACTTTAGAAGCTTCCTATTACAGGACTTCAGATGGCATACAATTAGCTGGATCAATCATATTCCTGTCACAAAACATAGAGAAGGCTAGAATCCTTTGGTAGTGCCACCAGTGTATAAGGCCAGATGTTCATCTCCATAAAACCAATTTTTGTTTCTGTCAAATTTCATTTCCTCACTGAATTTTAAAAATCTGTAGAAGGCTATAATTTTATCTCAGAGGTTGCTTTTAAAAAGCAATTCTAAGTAGAAAGTACTATCATTTTGTTACATTTTGTCTATCAGTTCAATTTAGGACTAATGCTTTTCTGAAACAATTCCCCCCCCCCCCCCCCCCCTGGAGGTCTCAAACACTAGTCTACTCCATTTAAAATTTGTTTTCTATATGGAGCTAGAAAATTAGTGCAGCAGCATGCAAGAGTGACTTTATTATTTAATGAAATTTTCCTATTACAGAGACTGTTCTAAGTAATTTTCAATGTTAACTCGTGCAATCTTTTTAACAACACATGAAGTAGGTATTGTTTTTATCTTCACTTTGTTAATGAAGGACTCTAAGTAAAGATAAGTTAAACTTACCAAAAGTCATCTGGCTAGTAAGAGGTGGTATGAGGATTTTATCCCCGGTAGTCTGACTCTTAACCTTGACTCTCTGCTTCCTTTAAAATTAGGACACTGTATTTGGAAGACTTGGGGACATGACCTCCCCTGTTGATGATCCAGTTTTGCAGCCTATTAGCTGTATGACATTGTCAAGTTATTAAGACTATTTTGTTAGGGTATTAGAAAGCATTTGTAACTTTCCCCCTTTTCTTTTTAGCACTTTCCCTGATCTGCTTCAACACATCCTTGAGGATCTGACAGTGAACACTTGGGTAGGCCCCCCTATTTAATAACATTTATACTTCCCTTTTTTAATCATTTATTAAATTATTAAATTGTAACCCTTTAGATTACAATTACTTATTCATGGTTCAGTTCTTAATTAGACTGTAAGTTCCAAAAGAGAGGGACCTGCATCATATTCATGGGTATTCCTAATGTTTTGCAAAGTGCCTACACACTGTAGATGCTTTATAAATGTTTGCTGAGTAAACAAACATGGGATATTTATTTCTCTTTCTAAAACATGGAGCTCCAGTGGCTAACACAACTTTAAAATCAGTTAAGCTAAAATGTTTTGAAACGTGTCCATAACATTCCAAGGTTTGTGACGAAGATGGATAATGTCTGAAGCTGGCTCATGTTTTTATTCAATAGACCATTCTCTCAAAATCCTCCTGATGGGATACTTGACTGTATATAGAGAAAGGCCTAAGCAGCTTGTAGGAAAGATATCTGTGATGTTGCTCAGCATGGAGGAGATGATAGGAGAAAAGAGATAAGTGAATTTTCAATCAAACAAAGCATGTTAATAAAAACAATTATTCACCACAATTTATGAAATGCACTTTGGGAGATGCCAGTGGGAAAGAAGAATACATACTGGCTAATAAAAACAGAATTCCATGGCCTTTTTCTATTTGGTGAAAAATTGGATAAGTGAAAAAATATTGAATAAGTAGAAAGAAGGGAAAATAAAAGCAATGTCATGTGAGAGAAAAATAAGTTATCTTTTTTTCAACCAAGAATTGGGGCTAGAATGTAAATGAGGTATCCGAGCCCCAAACTAAAACCCCTATCAATTACTGGATCCTGGAGGGGAAAATACTGAAATTTTCAAACAGAAAGATCCAACACATTCATTCAGTATGTTCATGAAACCCATTTCCTCAAACTCCTGGATGCACAGCTAACTGCATGTTGAGGTGTGGTCCTGTGAATGTATTGTGGCTGGTGGAATGTGGGCAGAAGGGAGGTAGTCACTTGCAGGCTTGACCCATATATTCCTTCTGTAGGAGCCTGTAAACACCCTGCTCCCTTGTCTCCCAAGAAGATGTAGAAGATCCATCAGAGACCTGGGGGATAGTAGAGTCAGTGAAGTGTCCATGTGAAAGACCACTCACCAAATATTAATATCTAAACTAAACATGTGTGAATAAGAAATTGAATGATTTTTATTAGGTTAGGCCACTAAGATTTGGTGGTTTGTTACAGCTCCTATGTCTTAGTCAGTTTGGGCTACTAAAGCAAAGTAGCATAACTAGGTGACTTATAAACAGCAGACATTTATTTCTCACAATTCTGGAGGCTGACGGTCTGAGAGTAGGAGCCATGATGGTCAAGTTCTGGTGAGGGTCCTCTTTCAACTTATAAGGTGCTGACTTTTGGATCACAGTGACTTCTTACATGGTGGACAGCTGACCTCTGTGGTACTACTATAATGGCACCCATTCTATTCATGACAGTGGCATCCTCATGACCTCATATAATCCTAATAAAATTGCAAAGGTCCACCTTCCAATACCATCACATTGGGGCATAGGATTTCAACATAGGAATTTGAAGGGGACACAAATATTAAGTTCCTAACATTCTGGCATGTTACTCTAATATATTCCAATTCCCTAAGTCAGTGATGGCGAACCTTTTGAGCTCGGTGTGTCAGCATTTTGAAAAACCCTAACTTAACTCTGGTGCCATGTCACATATAGACATTTTTTGATATTTTCAGCCATAGTAAAACAAAGACTTATATTTTTGATATTTATTTTATATATTTAAATGCCATTTAACAAAGAAAAATCAACCAAACAAATGAGTTCGCGTGTCACCTCCGACACGTGTCATAGGTTCGCCATCACTTCCCTAAGTTATATAATAAATGTTTACAAGTTTAATAACTTGGAATGTCTGGAGTAAAAGAATATGTTGACACTTCATTTACCATGATATATTTAAAGTTTTTGTATTGCCCTAACTGGTTTGGCTCAGTGGATAGAACGTAGGCCTGTGGACTGAAAGGTCCCAGGTTCGATGCCGTTCAAGGGCATGTACCTCGGTTGCGGGCACATCCCCAGTAGGAGGTGTGCAGGAAGCAGCTGATCGATGTTTCTCTCTCATCGATGTTTCTAACTCTCTATTCCTCTCCCTTCCTCTCTGTGAAAAATCAATAAAATATATTTAAAAAATAAATAAATAAAGTTTTTGTATTTGACACTTAGTAAACAGACTGCTGGGTAAGAGTTCTTGACTTTAATTGCACCTATTTCAAACACTAGGAAAGAGGATTGTGTAAGAAACTGCCATTTTTCCATAATATTACTAATTTTTCTTCTTTTTCCCAATAATGAATATCCTAAATGTAGTAGGGTACATGGCTGGCTGGAGATTACGTTTTCCAGTTTGCCTTTATAGCTAAGTGTGGCCATGCCTATTTGGCTATAGAGATAAAACAGAGTTGATAACAGACACTTCTCACTTATGCCTTTAAATAGGAATGAGCATGCACTCCTCTTCCCACATTCTGCTCTTCCTACTAACTAAGATGAAGATATTAGAACAAAGGTCTAGAGCTAGCTGGGAGTTGAGGATGGTAGAATTGCACTACCAGTCCTGGATTATTAACCTCTGTGTTGTTTCGTGAGAGCAAAATGAACATCTTATCCTTTTAAAATTATTTGGGTTTTCTTTCTTCCACTATTTTCAAGTGAATCTTAATTAATAGAAGAAGAACTAGACTAATTCAGCAATAACCTATGAAACTAATGGCCCATGGAATCTCAGAAGGAATACATAGAACTGCAGTTGTGTTTGGTGATTATATAAATGATGCTGCTTATCTTGATCAGTTGCCATGTTGCGAGCATTTTTGCCTATGAAACTTATCCTTTTTATTAATACTCTCTCTTTTACTCATTTATGCACTAAAGTTATAATCCCAAATTCACAAGCTTTCAAAGATTCTATTGGGAAGCCACCTACTGTGAGGTTACTATCACAATATTCTGAATTTACTACAGGAGGAAAAAAGAAAAATCAACATAGTTTAAGTTAAAATTATTGATAAAAGAACAAAATTCTAATACCTTGAATAAATTCTAACAAAGATATTCTTCATTGAATATAACAGAGGCTCTCCACATTTAACAAACATTGTATTTGATACTCACATAAACACTCAAGACACAGATAGAGAATTATCTCCATTTTATAGATAAAAAAAGATGTGTTATGTGAAGGTGAATGACTCACTCAGGGAGGGTCTCATGTCTTGAATTCAAATGATCTCTTCCAAGGATGGTAGCATATTGATCACATTTCTAAATGTTAGATTCCAGCTCTGGCACTTATGAGCTATGTTGCTATAAAGAGATGACTTTGCCTTTTTGACATATTTTTTTAATCTATATAATGGGGATAATAAATAGAACTTACCACTTAGGATGTGGTTTATAAAAGGTGTGTAAACTGTATACTAAACTGCCTAACATTTAGTAACCTCTTAATAAATGTTAGCTATTTTCTTAGGTTTCAGTTTTTATGAGGATAGATTTATGCTGCAGTAAAAATGCAAAACCCTAGGGAGTACTAGTTATGTTTTATGATAAATTTATTCTCTAGATCACAATACAATAAAATTTGGATGGTGTTCCTAAAGTTGTAAAATGCAGTAACCTTAATGAATTTTAAGAACTGGATGGGTTTTATCTTCAGAAAAGTGGCATCTCACCATATACTTAGCATTGGAGATAAGCTTCTAGCTCACATGTTTTTCCTTGGGTCTAACTATAGCTCTGCTATAAATCCCTACTGAAGTCTATATTTAAATAAATGAATAATCACTTTGATCTGCCTAAACAAAATAGTAAAAATGAAAAGGATAATTATTCATAGTTTCTGGAATGTAATTGATTGGACCAAAAAAGATGGAGACTAGAGGTAATCCTTTGTATTTGTAGATACAAATATTTTCATTTTAGACCAGATTTTCCCAAGTAAGTTTCTGGAAATTTATAAAACCAAAGATTTTTAAAGAGTGTTTGGGGAAATCAAAGACACAAGGTGATGGTTGGTGGGTGGGTTTTATGGTCAATTTAGTTGGAAATATTTAGGGTTAAACAAACCCCTATATTGTAGAACTTCACAGATCCCTTATACTGTGTTTTGAAACTCTAAAAAGGTATGTACCATCTATTATTTCCAAAATACCTTAGCCTACTGATCAACTTTTCTGAATCAATAAATGCCAATGCATAAAAGTATTGCCAATTGCTTGACCAAAGGAAGTTTCTTAGTATGGTGGCCTCTTATTTCACCCATTTGAAAGTAAATTTCAAATATTCATCTAAAAAGTTTTGTCTGTATTCTTGTTGAGTAATTTTTTAATTAAGCTTTTAATTTTGAGATAACTCTAGATTCACAGGCAAGTATAAGAAATAATAGAGATCTCATTGCCCTTTATTTCATTCCCCCAATAGTAGTAACACATTGAAAAACTATAATACAGTATGACAGCCAGGACTGAAAAAGTCAAGATGTAAAATACTTGGTATCAAGCTAGCCTTGCAGTTTTTGAATATGCCCCACTTCGTTCATGATGAAGAATTCTTTCTATATGCTGCTAAATTCTATTTGTTAATATTTTGTTAAGAATTTTTACATCTACTTACATGAGGGTAGTGTGTGGTTTTTCTTTTCTATTTTTTGAATGATATTTTTTGTTATCTTTAAATTATTGATTTCTAGTTTGATACTGTTATGGTAGGAAAACACAAGCTATGGTTTCAATTATTTTATTTTGTTGAGGTTTGTTTTATGGTATAGAATATCATTTACCCTAATATGTGGGGTTTTGTTTGTTTGTTTGTTGTTTTTTAGGATGCTCAAAAATGTTTATTCTTTTGTTGTTGGGTAAAAACCTATCTAATAAAAGACAAAAAGGGTAATTAACCGTACCTCCGCTACACTTCCCATTGGCTAATCAGGGCGATATGCAAATTAACTGCCAACAAAGATGGCGGCTGGCAGCCACGCAGTGGAAGCA
>NW_005370240.1:466392-495498 GCF_000412655.1 Myotis brandtii
GGAGCTCTGCTCAGCCACAAGCCAGGCTGATGGCTGCCAGTACAGTGGTGGTGGTGGGAGCCTCTCCTGCCTCCTCAGCAGTGCTAAGGATGTCCGACTGCAGCTTAGGTCTGCTCTCTGCTGGCAAGTGGACAAACCCCGAGGGCTGCCAGGCTGCCAGAGGGATGTCTGATTGCCATCTTAGGCCCAATCCCCCTGGGAGCAGGCCTAAGCCAGCAGGTGGTCATCCCCCGAGGAGTCCCAGATTGCGAGAGGGCACAGGCCAGTCTGAGGGGACCCCCCCCAGTGCACAAATTTTTGTGCACCGGGCCTCTAGTGTTCTATAAACATTAATTAAATACTTTTGGTATATGGTGTTGTTGAGTTCTTCAATATCCTTGTAGATTTTTTATCAAGTCCTATTAATTATTGAGAGAGGGGTATAAAGTCTCCAAGTATAATTGTGGATTTTTCTATTTTTTCTTTCAGTTCCATTAGCTTTTGCTTCATATATATGGAGCTCGAAAATAATATGTACATACATATTTAGGATTGCAGTGTCTTCTTGGTGGAATGCTTCATTTATCATTATGTAATGTCCTGCCCTGTCATCTCAGTAATATCATCTATTGATTGTCTTTTTTCACTGAAGTATGAGATTTTATTGCTCCTTATTCCAATTTTATATCTGTGTGAAGCTGGATTTTCATCAAGTTCCTGAACCAAATACCATATTATAAAATATTGAGTATAGAAGCATTCATAGAATCCAGATGGCTTCTTTTTTCAAAAATATAAGGCAGTGCCATATCAATTACTATTTTTTGAAATATATTTTATGTTACTTTTACTAGCATGTAATGATTAATTTTTGTCATTTTAATAAATCAATAAATAGTATTTTCAAATTTTCTCAATTTAAGTTTTTAAAAATGGTGAGTACGCCGAAACCAGTTTGGCTCAGTGGATAGAGCGTCAGCCTGCGGACTGAAAGGTCGCAGGTTCGATTCCGGTCAAGGGCATGTACCTGGGTTGCGGGCACATCCCCACTAGGAGATGTGCAGGAGGCAGCTGATCGATGTTTCTCTCTCATCGATGTTTCTAACTCTCTATCCCTCTCCCTTCCTCTCTGTAAAAAATCAATAAAATATATTTTTAAAAAAAAAATGGTGAGTAGCTATAAGTATAGCCCACATAAGCAAAACTTTGAGTTATCCACATATTATAAGAGTTCTAAATAGATATTGAAACCAAAATATTTTAGAAAATATTTTAGATTATTCACTGTAGAATATTACAAAGTAGTTCTATAAATACACGGGATATAGTTAATTTATCTTTGGTATCCTGAATCTCTTATATGTGCTAAATGAATAAATGCATAAAAATAGAATTTTGGTTTTTCTCTTAGTGTTTACTGCTAATGAGTGGTGACATCTTTTTCCAAGATTTGTCCCAAAGACGTAAGATCTCTATATGTACAGTGCCAAATTCTATACTTAGAAGAGGTGCATTATTATTTTGCTCCTTAAGAATGTTCTAAGGTTGTAAGTCGAATTATTGGAAAAATGAGATTATGCTTTAACAAACAGTCATTTCCACAACAGTGAATTGAAATGATGAAAAAGTAAATGAAAGCTATCTATTATGAATAAATACATGCTAAATTATAAGAAAAGTTGAGAAGACAATTGTAGATTACAGAAAAGATAGGAATATGGAAAAGGGAAAGATTTCTTGTGTAGATAGTAGAGCTAGGTATGTATACATCTTCACAATAGCCTCAACATGTAATTTTTAAATCCAGTTTTAAAATGAGGGAGGAGAAAAAAATAATAAATAAAAATAAATAAAATGAGGGAGGAGGTGCTCATAATGTTAGAATTGAGACTTAAATATAATACTTTATGCTTTCAAAATCAGTCTTTCAATGCACTTTATTTTTTTTAAATATATATTTTATTGATTTCAGAGAGGAAAGGAGGGGGGGAGAGAGAAACATCAATGATAAGAAAGAATCATTGATTGGCTGCCTCCTGCACGCTCCCTACTTGGGATTGAGCCTACAAACCAGGGATGTGCCCAGACCAGGAATTGAACCATGACCTCCTGGTTCATAGGTTGATGCTCAACCACTGACCCAAGCTGGCCAGGCGTTTCAATGCACTTTAAAGGGTCCTTTTCCAGTGTGGGAATGCTCTGTGTTTCTCTCTCCCATGTAGCTTCCTGAAATAGAGTTTGCCAGTAGCTAATACCAACACCTTTTTATCCATTTTACCTTTTTGAATTTTTATTCAAATACTACATGTCCATTATAAAGTTGTATGGTTCTAATGAAAACTGTGGTTTTCTGCTGCAGTTTTTAGTTCTCCAAAGTTCTAGATGACTTTCTTTTCTAAAATTAATTTATTGGGGTAACATTAGTTAATAAAATAAATAGGTATCAAGTGTGTAATTCTATGATACAACACCTGTATATTGCATTGTTTTCTAACAGCTAGCACTTTTTAATTTATAGCAAAAGTGACACATGCCTTAAATAAATTACTTTACTTTCTTTCTCAATATTCACATTGTTAAGAAAAATTTGCATGCCCATACTACTAGTAGAATATGGAAGAAATATATGAAAATTGAAACTCTAATTTTTTTTACAGAGATTGCTCAGGTTATGTCATTATCATACTTGCAGCTAAAAGTTTACTGAGTATCAAGCAATAATATCCCCGAACTTCAAACTATCCTGTTTTAGAGTTGTTGTTTTTCTTTCTGAAAAAACAAACAAACTGAGTTTCTACCACCTAGATATAAAAACAGTGTCTTTGAGTCTAAAGAAACCTGTCTCCGCAAAAATTAAAATGCCCCCTAATGTTCACACAGTCACAGTTTCTAGCAGGCTATCACTGCATGCTGACTAGAGTGTCTAACAACCAGATAAAATAAATATATTCTGGTCTTGCCACCCTTCTGCTTTGGGAAACAAGGCATTGATTGACATTTTAACAGGCATTTGTGTCTATAGAAATTATTATTCACTTACTTTTTGTGAATCTAGTACACAAGTATTAACTCTTTCCTGAGAGTAACTTCTGCCCTTGATATATCAAGCCCTTCATTCACATCAAAAAAGTTTTCTCCATCATGTAGCAACCCCTATTTTATGTGAGACTTTAAAAAAAGTTAATGTAATCTCCTGAATAAGGAATCATATTCAAAGTAAACCCACTTGGAAAGTGAAAAACAGGACACTTGCTTGAATTTCCTAAATATTATAGGGCAGGTCCTATTTGCCTGGAGTACTAAAGAGAATAAAGAGAAAAGAGATTATCCTTTGAGTCAAATGAATTGAGTCATCTCATTCAAGGGTAAAGAGACAAATTGTCACTAAATTCATTGGAATAACTACTTCACTGAAGATGGTGTTTTAGTTTAATCAGTGAATATTAAACTGTGATACTGTTGTAAGGATTAAATAATATAATGTGAGAAATTAGAATGGATAGTACATAAAGGTTATTATCGTAGTTAATATGATCAGAATTATTGTCTGATTGGAATACCAACAAGATTGGCAAGGTGGTAATTCTGGGGAGTTAAGTAATCCAGGCTTGGAAAGGTTTTTCTGGTCCGGATGAATTCTCTGTCAAACCCCCACCCCCCACCTCTCTTCTGAGTCAGTGTACACCAATCTATACCAAGCTACTCAGCTTTTTCATTCCCCCCGAATAGGTACAGATATGTAGGAAAGGAGTTGAGTATTCCCATCACTAGAATGTCTCACCCTACTTAAATAATCTTCTTGGTATTCTGGTTTACATAATCAGTTTCAACTGAATTTATTTTTGAGTCATTGTGATCACTTCTGGATGTCCAAAGAAAGTCCATCTCTCAGGCAGGGAGTCTGAAAAATAGGCCATCCTTTGAGACTTATTGTGACTTGCCACTAGTATATCTTTAGATATACACACTGTTACCTTAAAACTTCATTCAAAATTTCAAATCTTCTATAATCTTTCATTAAAGTTCAGAGCTGATTTACCACTTTCTAGATGATTCCTCAAGAAATCCTAGCAAATGAAGAGTTAAGATATTTCCAAGTGACATACTTGACAGTCACAATAAATTAGAAAAAGCTGCAGGAAAGAAAAGTTTCTATAAAATCATAATAGCAGGTGTTTAGAAGATATGAAGACAAACTCATTTTTGTTTTTTTAATGGGGTATGGCTTAAGAGGAGAAAACTAGGACAAATTATTAGAAATCAATGGCAAACATTTCAGAATCATTCTTAATACGTTGCTCACCTTTCTACCTCATAATCAGTCACCAAAAGCTTCTAGTATTCTATACTATACAGTATACAAGAGTTTCTATATCCTAACCAACTCATCTTCATCCTTATCTTAAAATAAGCCCTCACCACCTATTGTCCCCATTTCATCTTTCTTCATTCTGCTAAGGCCACTAGCTTCATATATTTCTGAAGTATAGGTAGAATCGTATCAATTTACTGCTTAAAACCTCTCACGACTTCAATTGTCTATAGCAATGTTTCACAAGACAAGGTATTTAGACATATTCTTAAAGATATGAACCTTATATCATGATGTTTAAACATTGGGTTTTTTAATATATCTCTTTTACAGAGAAGATGTGAAAGACATTTGCATAAAACAAACTTTAGATTCTTAATTCTGTAGGGATCTGTGAATGTATATTAAGGGGCCTAACTATATTTTCCCCCTCCAGCAATAAATCCAAGAGGATATATAAATAACTTCAGTAGACAAAAACACAACTGCCTCTCCATCCAGGACTGACTGTGAGAATTTTTCTGTGGGACATACATTTCAGACTGCTCACAAGGCCCACAATAAAAAAGGGCAATAACTGTGAGGTTCAAGCAAAACCAATCATTCAATTCCGCCTGCCTTTCTGGAGACAGCAGAGTGCAATGGTTGCCTTTGCCTTTGCTCCTGCTTCTCCAGTCCTGCTCTCCTCACAGCTACATCTCCTTGGGCTCTCCTTGTAGGCCAGGTCATCCCAACCCCCACGCTGTCTGGGTTTGAGATCTAACACGCCTCTCTGACAAGCAAAACTTCCAGATCTTTGCCTCTAATATCCTTCCTTCCCCATTGAAAGGAACCAATGTTTCTTGGAGATGTGGCTGATTCCAGGCCTGGGGCAGTATGGTACAAGATGACTCTAAAACATTTTGTTATACTAGAGAGAAGGTGCTAAACATAATGATGGAGATATAAACCAGAGACATAAGAACCATCTTGAAGGTGCACTCACAGGTGAAATCTGGGACCAGATGAGCACCAATGTGAGATAGATGGTCAGCATGTGCCTTCAGATATGACACCCTCTGAGAAAGACGCAGATCAGCTGTGTAGAATTATGGCTAAGAATACATTACTTGGATCCAATCATGAGGACATATCAGACAAACTCAAACTGAGGAAAATTCTATTTTAAAATGTGGGGAGGGACTGTACTCCCCAAAATGTCAATCTCATAAAAAATAAAAGGGTGTGGAAATAGTTCAGATTAAAGAAGGCTAATGAGCATGACAACTAAATGCTACTTAACCCCAGACAGGATCCTGTTACAAAGAAAGAAAAAATGCTATAAAGGCTAGTATTAGGTCCTATTGAAGAAAACTGGAATATAAATATCAGATTGGAGTAAAGCATTCTATCAATAGAGACTTTGCTGAAGTTGATAACTGTTCTGTGGTTATGTAAGGGAATATTCCTGTTCTGAGGAAAAACACACTGGAATGTCCAGGAGTAAAGGATTCTGCTCTATGTAACTTACTTTCAATGGTTCAGATTGGGAGACAGGAGGAAAAGCAAACAAGATAAAATATGAACTGTCGGAAATCTGGGTAAAGAGTATATGTGTGAGTTTTTTGGTACTGTTTTTACTGTTGCAATTTTTCTGTAAGTTTAACATTATTTCTGAATCAGTGTTTAAAGAAAAGAGTAAAAAATGTTTCCCTGGTGAGGAAAAACCCTTGTTAGATCAAATCAACGTTTTCTAACATTTTCCTACCAGGACATTGGTTTCATATAACAGATATAGTTAAGCTAAGCAGTAGGTGAGGTGCAATTTGAAGTACCTTAGATATTATGTATGTATTCAGTTATCAATATTTATTGAACACGTATCATGCGCCAGATAATGTGGTATAATATGCCTTTTCTCTCCTCAAGAAAGCATACTTGATAGGTGTGAGTGAGAATAAATTATTGGAAAAGAAGAAAAGAATTCACAGTTTATTAGTGACAGCAAATTATTTGCAATAAACTTCATGTTCTCTACTCATCTCTGTGCATAAGAAACTCATTTGAAAGCTGCTGGCTAAGTTGACACAGCTCAAGCCACTTTTCTTTTTTGATTTGAGGCCCAGAGAAGTGAGGCTCCCCTACTGTATTTTTGTGACCAGCCCATGTTCCTTAGGAACAAAGTTCATGCTTTCTCCAGTCTCTTTAAGTGTGGAGCCCCTCTTTGCAATGTCATTAAGTCAGCATTTGTGGTCCTGTTAAGCCCTGCACTGTCCACGGGGATACCCAATCCTCCCAGATGGTGGCTGTCAGTTTTTGTGTGTGCCTTTGTCTCAGCTTGTAGTGACTGAGACTTCTGGGCACCATGCGTTGCCTTCACATATATTATTGAAGGGCCAACTTTATATTGTCCATCTTCAAGAAACTCATGCACTCGGGTCATCAGAGTACAATGGATAGGACTCTTGGATTTTGGCACTTGACAAATCTAAGAACAGATTTAGCTCTGCCACCTAACACATGGGCGATAGTAGCCAAATGAATATCTCTCTTAATTCCTTAAACTGGAAATGATGATGCCATCCTCCTCAGAGGGTGATTGGAAGGGTTAAGTGAGATAGTGCTATGCAAATGTTTAGCACAGTGCCTTGTACATAGTGATTACTTGGAAAATGATAGTCATGCATATTACTTTAGGAAAATAATCGTACTTCTTATTTTAACAGCTGGCACCAGGATTTCTCTTTAGGGTGTTATTCTCCTTGTTGAAATTGCTTCTGGGGGAGCGTAAGGCCTGGAGTTATAGATTGGAAGGATCCAGGGAAATGAAAGAGACAGGGAACCTACACTACATTGTTCAGCAACAGAAGTTAAAGGGTAACACAGCAACCAAAAGGACAAAAGCAAAACAAGACAAAAAGTTAAGGATAGCGAGGGAAGGAAAGAGAGCGAGGTTTGTCTACATGGCTGATGCCAGAGTTTTAGGAGGTGGACCATCTAGTGCAAATCCTGAGTTGTTTTTCTTGCCACAGGTCAGTACCTGATGTCTTTCCAACCCTCCAGTTAAATCTGGGCCTTGAATTAATATTCTTGGTTTTTTGTTTGTTTGTTTGTTCTGTTTATAGGTTTGTTTCCATAATGAAAATCGAGGTGACTGGGCAGCCTTGAGCAGAGAAGAATGAACAGGTGCTGGAGGGAAGATGCAAGCAAGATGGAGAGCTCTGCAGGAGAAGTAAGTAGGACCTAAAAGAGAGCATGAAAAGGAATCTCTGATGAAGCAAATAATCTTAAGGGATAATGGGATAGGAACGTAATCCCTGTGTGTGGGTTTTATCCTTATAATAGTTAAAGGAATGGACTTGCCTCAAAGATCCTAGTGTCCAATATAATGTACACTAGGTAAAATACTTAAACTAAAAAAAAAAAGTATTATAGATCTACAGTCCTATATCTATAATCCCCCAAATACAAAAAGTTCTGTAAATGTATTATTTTGTTTGGCACCAGTACTCTTTTAGTAGAAAGACCTGACTTTCTTTGCTATCAGGCTGCCGTTGTCTCTGTTTATTGTCACAGTGGGTATAGTCATACATATTGCTGAAGAGTTATTGATGTGTTGGATTATGGTGTGCTGCCCAGACTCTGATAGGGTTATTGGCCACTGACGTACATGTGCCACATGCCCTTACTCAACTCAGAAAATACTAAGTTCTCAAGCCCTTCTGCACGTAGGGTGTTGGATAAGATTGTAAAGATATATTCAGAAAAAAAGAAATTTTAGGTGAGTGAAAAAGAGGGCGGTTACCTTCCAGTGTATTTCTAAAGCTGAAGTTGGCAGTTTTATCCATGGGCCCCGATTCATACTGGGTCAAACTCAGGCAAAATTCCACATCAGCTGAGGAGGGGAGCCTCAGGGTCCTGCCTTTGTCGTGGTTTCCAGGGTTGCGCAGTAATGGTCCCTCCGCAGTCCCATTGCACAAGGCCTGGCGGCTGTCGTACTCCTCCAGTTGGCTACAGATGACCTGCACAAAACACCTGTTGTTAAAGGAGTTGTCACCACCTCTAAGTCAAAGGAGAAAGTAGGGACGTTGAAGTTTCTTGTCACCATATTTTGATTTCTAATCATCAGGAGATTAATAGTTTAAAGTCAATTGTTGAAGAAAGCAGCTTTCGGAGGGTTGCAGAGTAAACCATGAAAGTTAAAATCTAGAAAAGAATTGTAATATTTTATCTACTTAAGAAAACATGTTAAATTCCCTATCAAATGGGGATAATATTAACTATTTCATATAATTGTTGTAAGATATTTATTTGATGAGAAAATTAACTTGAGGAATATTTGTTAATTAACTGTCATGTGACTTCACTGGTTTCATGCCACAAAAATCTGGCCTGGCCCAGAGTTTAGAGGTGTACCCTCTTCTTTTTTCTCTTTCTGATCTTCTCTGGCTATAACAACCAGTTTCATGGCTTACATGCCCACTATGTATACTAATAAAAGGGGAATATGCTAATTAGACCGGACATCTTCCGGACAAAGCCACAGTGTCAGGGGCCAAGGCAGAGGCAGTTAGGGGCGATCAGGCCGGGAGGGGAGGACAATTAGTGGGAGATCAGGCTGGCACAGGGGAGCAGTTAGGGGCGATCAGGCCAGCAGGGAAGGGCAGTTAGGGGTGATCAGGCCAGCAGGCAGAGGTGGTTAGGGGTGATCAGGCAGGCAGGCAGGCAGGCAGGCGAGCGGTTAGGAGCCAGTGGTCCTGGATTGCGAGAGGGATGTTCCAGAAATAATTGGAAAACTTAATCCCAAATCATTGTCTTTATATTTGATACAGTGGGGAGGCAGGGGAGGAGAGTGTTAGCACTAATGTTAGGATCACATAGATCACAGATTGGTTCCCAATATTGACTCTTTATTAGCTACATGACCTTGGGCAAAATACTTAAGCTCTCTGAGTATCAATTTTTTTCATTTGTAAATGGGGATTGTAACAACTTTTTATGAAGGACCAACTAATCGAATATGTGTAAAGCACTTAGTATATAGTGCTAGGTATATAGTATTTAATAATAATAGCTCTTATAATTATTATTGAATATAAGATCATTCGGAAGGCCACCAAATTGTTTTTAACTCTGGCTCTATAATACTGGTTGAATATTCATTATTATAGTAACTAAAATTGACATATAAAGATATACTGTAATAGTAATTTCTACACATGGAACTCAAAGAATATCTCATATACTAAACTAGTCATTTTGCATTAACAGATTTCATCAAATCTCATCATAATACTTTATGTATATTATTTTAATTTTAAAAGAAAAGGTCTCAGAATAAATAATTTCTCTGGGATCTTGTAATTAAGTAAGTTAAAATAGTCTACTGCCGTGGTCGGCAAACTGCGGCTCTCGAGCCACATGTGGCTCTTTGGCCCCTTGAGTGTGGCTCTTCCTAAGCCTTAGGAGTACCCTAATTAAGTTAATAACAATGTACCTACCTATATAGTTTAAATTAAAAAAATTTGGCTCTCAAAAGAAATTTCAATCATTGTACTGTTGATATTTGGCTCTGTTGACTAATGAGTTTGCCGACCACTGGTCTACTGAAACTCATGTTTATATGACCAAAAGATTATATACCCTTTCCACTGTCTTATTCTGTTTTCTATTGCATGTAGTTTTTCCATTAACACAGAAAACAAGCATATATGATAATTGTAATCCAGGTTTTTTTGGTTGTTAAAAAAATCAAAGGTCAAAGATTCTAAATAAATTTTTTAATATCATCTGGTAATGGCAGCAAACTTCAGACAAAAAGATTGTTCTTTTTCTATTTTTTTAAAATATATTTTTATTGATTTCAGAGAGGAAAGGAGAGGGAGAGAAAGAGATAGAAACATCAATGGTGAGAGAGAATCATTGATTGCCTGCCTCCTGCATGCCCCCTACTGGGAACTAAGCCTGCAACCCAGGCATGTGCCCTTGCCAGGAATTGAACCCAGGACCCTTCAGTCCGCAGGTCGATGCCCTCTCCACTGAGCAAAACCAGCCAGGGTTCTTTTTCTATTTTAACACAAGTGATTTATAATATATGATGGGGAAAAACAAGTGTCTCAAGTCAAACGAAAAAGGGAAACAGAAAAGATGTATTAATGGAGAAGGTGAACCCCGACAGTGCTCTCTTAAATGTAAAGAAATAGCTATAAACTGTCATTTATTAAAAGTTTTCAGGAACAAAGATTCTTCTTGTGGCATTAGAGGTTTTAACTGGAAAAAAACAGAAGACATATGACATTCCACAGAATATTTTTTCATAAAGAAAAAAAGAGCTGATATTTCATTGAGCTGTTGCCATGGTTACATAAAACCCATGACTGTCTGCTAAAATGTGACTTTTTTTTTCTTCCCTCTGTTTGCTTCCATGTGATGTGATGTACTTTTCACCTGATGAGTGAATTTCTTGGCCACATTTCACTCATGTCTGTCATTGAGGAAATTTTTTTTTCTCTTTATTTTAATCAATCAAGACAGCTACCCCTGACCTACCTTTTCTTTTTATGGCTAGCTTTTCTGCTGCTTGCATAACACTGGGTCTAATTGTGTTGAGCATAGGTATTTGTACTTTAATACTATTAAGAACCCCTCCATTTCTGGAAATAATAGACTGTTTTAATTGATAATAAGCATGCTTTTACTTAAAAAGATTTGGGCACTAAACAAACAGATAAATGAACAAACATACAAAAAATATGTGAATTCTGAATAAAAGCTTTCTAAGGAAACTAACATTAAGTACCTGATTTTTAAAATATTATTTTATTTCATAGAAATACCTACCATTAAATATTATTAATCACTTTAAATAACACTCAGATATGTTGTAACTCTCTTGGTCTTCTTTATTGTGTGATCTCTCTCTTTAGTTTTCTCATGCACAACGCAAACGCACACATATAGAAACCCAGGGAGATAGAACTATACAAAATGTCCTCTTCCAGATTTTAAGTAAATTGCTGCTTATAATGGCCTGTTGTATTAGCCGTGACTATCTAATGCAAAGAATAGTGTAAGTAAGGTTCTAACAAAATCCAGCCATGCAGTTTCATTTTTGTTTGTTAGCATTGGAGTTAACATTTCTGTGAGTTTTAATTTTGTTCCATTTAAATACATTTATAAAGCCCATTCCATGTATAGAGAGTATTGTCCCAGGCTTTGTGGATATAAAAATAGAAGAGAGACGGCCTCTACTTTGGAGCAGCGGACAACCTGGTAGACAAATATAGGTTTAAAAATAATGACATGCCTGCAGAGTTATAGATGCTGTGCCATAGATCTGGACTAAATAAGTAATGGACTAAATGTACAAAATGTAACAATGCTAGCACAAAGGGGATAGAGTTAATTCTACTTGAATAAGGATGCAGAATATTTTCATTACAGTATGAATGAAAGGACTACATTAGTGTATCTGCCCCAATTGTCTGTACAATTGATTTTTAAGGGAGTCAGAGTGACTACAACCCAAATTCTACATCCATTAATTAGTGGCTTATTTGGCATATAAATTGAGTCTAACTGGGAACAACATGGTTGACTTGGAATCGCACTGGAATCAGAGGCACTGGGTTTTAGTCCTCACCTGGGTGACCTTGGGCAAATCATCCTGCCATTTGGGGCCTACCTTCCTATATAAAATGTGGGCACTATACTAGATACTAGTGACTGGTCTCTTCGTCTCAGAGTTCACAAATGTTATGAATCTCTAAAACCTCTATTTTCCCCCCTTGCTTTCAGTTAAACGTACTGAAAGCAAAGGGTGGGGGGGAGGAGGGGAAATGGAGGCTCTGTATCAAAGGAACTATCAAGCTAGCAGATTTGGAAGGTGTTAATTCGTATGAAGGCTTTGTGATTTTATCTCACACAAAATAGTCCAGTTCTTGATTTGAGTGTTCAGTTCAGGCAAAAGCATTGACCCCTGTGGTGTGTTTATTACAGAAGCTGAGTTTATGAAGTGGAAGAAATATCAGAACAATCTCATGTTAATTAAATCAGTGATTCTCAGTGCTGGCTGCACATTAAAACCACATGAGAAGGCTTTAAAATGCAGGTGCCTAAACTTCGCAGTGGACGAACTGAATATGATTTTCTGTTAGAAATTCGATGCGTGGAGCCCATGCAATTGCTTTTAGTTTTTTTGTTTTGTTTTGTTTTTAAAATATTTTAATGTATTTTTATTGATTTCAAAGAGGAAGGGAAAGGGAGAGAGGGTTAGAAACATCAATGATGAGAGGGAATCATTGATTGGCTGCCTCTTGCCTGCCTCCTACTAAGAATTGAGCCTGCAACCCAAGCATGTGCCCTTAACTATGATTGAACCCAGGACCCTTGAGTCAGAAGGCCAACGCTCTATCCAGTGAGCTAGACCAGCTAGGGCTTGTTTTGGTTTTTGAAGCTCCCTACATGATTTCAATGCTGAGAATTACTGAATTAATCAATATAAACACATTGTTTGCGGGTAGTAACAGGTGGCTCTACTACTTACAGTCAACGTAAAACGTATAAATACGTTTCCCGCATACAATGTGTAAATAACTGATCTTGCACCGTTTAGCTCAGTGGTTGCGCATCGGCCCATGAACCTGGAGGTCACAGTTTCATTCCCAGTTAGGACACATGCCCAGGCTTTGGGCTCAATTCCCAGTAGGGGGTGTGCAGGAGGCGGCCAACTGACAACCCATGTCTCTCTCTCATTCATGTTTCTATCTCTCTATCTCTCTCCCTTTCTCTCTCTAAAATCGGTTAAAATATTTTTTTAAATGGTCTTAATTTTAAAAGGACTATAACACAAGAGGTTGTGTGAATAAATGGAAACAAACAACTAGAATTGGTTTTCATTGTCACTTCACACAGTGATACCACTCACAGTAGGTGAATACAAATGTTCATTCACTTCACCTTCCTTATTTAAACTACCATTTGCTTAGTTTTCTTCAATGGCCTTTGTCCACCCTACACCCTATTTCATTTTTTAACACCAGTTACTACATAGCAGGTTAAACATAGAACTACATTGAACCTAATGTTATAACAATCTAGTCCAACACTTACTTATTAGACCCAATAATTTTTATGTAGAAATAAAATTGGCTGCAATCATAAAAGCAAAAAAAAAGGGAACAATTTTCCACTCGATAATTAATAAATGATTTGGAAATAATTACAAATATAATTCTGGTATTACTAAGGAGCATGCATCTCATGTAATTAAATACCAGTTAATATCCATCTATTAGATGTTGTAACTTTTTTTTTGGTAATTTAGATAATCCTCCTGACTTTCTGGGTCAAGTGAAGCTGCATAGTTAAGGAAAGCATTATAACTCACTGAAAACCCCACATCCAACCTTAGCAATATTTTAAGCAGTAACAGAGGTTGTGAGAGCTAGATGAGAGTTTTGTACTTTATAGATTAAGGCAGGAGGTCTGAAGGCTTATTGAAATAGATTTCTTTTTGCAAGGACCTCTTTTTCCAGACTTTCCTACACAAATACACTCATTAATCTTGGTAAATAGCTGACAATAGTGACCACAGATATTATACAGCGACCATTTTTCAATGAGCTTCAATAGGTCCCATTTGGAAAGTGTGTGAACTTAGTCTGTGTTGCAGGGGTTGGGGGTTCGAGGACAGATGGGAAGCCATCCACATTTGGAAACTGCGGAGTGCAAAATGCAAATATAAGATTCTTCGCATCTTGTTTAAATAGTGGGCTTAGTTCCATAAAGCACTGCTAGACAAAACAGCTATAATAGAAATGTTTGGAATACAAGCAGAAAAGCATTCCTTCTACCTTGTGGTTTAAAATGATAAATAATTAAAAAGCATATTTATTTGGTTACCTTTTGTCCCTAATTCAGAGTGAAAAATTTAGAAGAGGAGAAATAGAAATTAAATTTCAAAATATCAATCCCTTATCGTGTACCTCTAAGTGTGTACACTTTAGGGAGCGGGGAGCTAATTTCTTCTGCAGCCGATTGAAAAAAGTCAGACAGAATGAGCCGGATCCTTCGGCTAAAGACACCATAGCAGTGATGTCCTTGAAAATAGTATAGACTAGCCATGACGCCAAGCTACCCGAGAATAAATCTTGTCTCTGCTACTAACTAGCTCTGTGATCTTGCACAAGTTACCTAATATCTTTTTATACCTTAGGTTTCTAATCTTTAAGATGGGAAAAGTTAGTAAAACTATTAAATCAGTTAATGTACAAAACCCAACAGGGTTTCACACATGCTAAATGCTCAGTAAAGATTAGCTATTTTTTTGTGTTTTTTGTTTGCTTGTTTGTTAATTCTCACCCAATGATATTTTTTCCATTGATTTTTAGAGGGAGTGGGGGGGAAGAAGGCAGGGGAAGAAGAGGGCGCCCATCGATGTGAGAGAGACAAATCCATTGGTTGCCTCCCACACTCACCCCGACCGGGGCTGGAGATTGAACCTGCAACCCAGGAAAGTGCCCTTAACTGAAAATCGAACCCGAGACCCTTTGGTGTGTGGGCTGGCGCTCTAACCACTGAGTAACACCAGCCAAAACAGCTGTTTTTATTATTTACCTACTTGAGCCTTAGGGTTCTTATATGTTTTTAAAAAAGAAGATTTAATCTAAAGAATATTCCCCCAATTTTCCTGCCTATTAATCCCCAGACATTTAGCAAATGATAATACTTCCGTAGGACCCTCCACTAAAGATTCTAATCAAAGGGTTTGGGATAAGGCCAGGGATTTGTACTTTAATATGTGCTCTGTATGGATTTTGTTGTGAAGAAAATTTCAGAAACACTGATGTAGATCATTTATTTATTTAATCATCTAAACATTCATTCATCCATTCTTTCAACAAATATTTAATAAGCCCTTACCATTTGCCTGTCACCATCCTAGGTTCTGGGGGATGAATCAAATACTCTATTTATTAGACCTTAGGAACCTGGAAGAAGATATCAGACGAATAAGCTCACAGATATCTATGTAACTACAATTGTGAAGTGTGCGCTAAAGGAAAAATACAAGGTATGTTGAGAGTTCTTAATGGGAGACCTTTTCTACTCTTGGCAAAAGAGGTGAGGAGGGAGGCTTACACAGCCCTGCCTGAAGAAGTGATTACTAAGTCTCCTTTATGCTCTGATACTGTATGTCCAGCACACCTTACCTGCCAAGAGGAGAAGAAGGACGCTGGGCTGAGAAGGTTAGGGTTTGCTGGGTTGCGCCCTCCCATTAATTCATCTGTGCAGATGTCACAGTTTTCAGCATCTCTCCAATCCCAGTATGGAATGGTGAAGTTCTCATCGCCTGTTATCTTCTGGATGCCTTGTTCCCACAGCAATAAGAAGAATCTGTGCCAAGGCAGGAAACCCGGCGCTTCATGAGCAAAATCAATGTCTTTCCAGATTTCAGACCCCCCAAGCAGTGTGTCCATTGACACATAATAGTGCATCCAGACAAAGAGGTTATAAATGCTGATGTCCTTAAACATGGGTGTTGACCCATTATTCATTTGGCGATGGGTGCCTAAGGGGATGACATAGTCTGGGCTGGTAGTACGCTTTGCTAAATTGAGGTAGGCAAGAAATTTGTTCTTCTCTGGAACACTCAAATCAAAGATGTTCCTTCTCACCAAGAGTCGTCTCTTTGTACAATTTGGTCCCCAAAAGCCAAACTTGCAATTTCCACAGTTGAATCCCATGAAGTTGCCAGAGCACTGGCAGGTCCTGTTATAGAAGACGGTGGGCCAAGACTCCCGGTCATCCACCCCTGTGAAGGGGAATTGAGGCCCATGGGGTGCATTGGACAGAACAACGTCCTGACAGGATCCCCTGCCGGAAAGCTGGCCGCAGGGACTCCCATCACCGCTCCATGGTGGACAGCATTCCTTCTCTATCAGGTTCTTGGAGGACACACAGGCTCGAGGGAATTGGCCTTCGGAGGTCTGGAAACCCCACAGCAGGCAGTACAACACAGCAGGTAGCATTCTTCCTCTAGTCCTCACAAGGCCTGTTTGCGCTGTGCAATTGAGCACCACAATTTTCTTTCAGCTAACCCTCCAATGACTATCACATGTTTTGGCTAAGTCCTATATAATGCCACTCCCTCCTCCAGCATCAAACACTCTCAGTGTTTGATGATCTTAAGCTTTCATCTTCTGAAACCCACATGACTAACTTTTCTTTAGAGTTGGCATGTATCCTGCAAGTGGGATAGCCCTATGTTAAAGTGAGAAACACTCTTCACCATTAATAGTTTCTTATGGTTAGAATGCTAATAAAATAATGTTATTAATGATAGTAATGCCTGATCTATGTAAACCCAGTTCACTGACTATGAAGTGAATGATGCTTTGAATTTGAAAATAAGAAGTAGTGTCAGTAACAGAGCTTCTCCTATTAAGAAAACTCAGGAAGTGTTAGATATAATGGTTGTAAGGTAGATGCTTTTCAGAGACCGTAAATAGAATAGGCCACAGCATTTGCAGGTCAGCTTTGGAAAAAAAAATCTTTTCAGAACCTAAAGATTATTTCTTATATATGATTATATTGCAGCTTCTTTATTTTCTATAAAGATAAAAATCTTTCTGCTACTCCTCCCTGATTATCTTGGTGCAGTTGGCTGCTTGCTAGCTCTCTAAGTACTCATTTTCTGACAATTCCTAAGGATAAGTCACTTTGATAAGCAGATGACCTGTCTTATTTTGAGGACTTTTACTATTTAAAATTCAAAGGAAACTCTTTTTGTTTTTAATGCTGTAGTCATTGCAAAGTTTTCAATTTAGTGAGTGAATGAAGAATTACTATACAGGGTGTCCCCTCCCCCCCAAAAAATGTATATACACTCTAACAGCTGATAGCTTAATTTTAAAAAGGAAATGTATTTTAATAAACACAGCCTTTATAATTATTCAATGTGTGTGTATACATTTTTGGGACACCCTATATTTATTCTACAAATATTTATTGATCATATAAATTCTTTCAGGAATTCTTTCTCTGGGTGTATAGTGAACTGGATAAATTAAAATGCATGAATAGAAATATAACTTTACCACTTACACTAGTTTTCAAATGAGTAGTATAGATCATAAGTACCTGAGATTCTCTCTCTATATATAAAGAATATATATATATTTCAGAGAGGAAGGTAGAGAGAGAGAGAAACATCAGTGATGAGAGAATCATTGATTGGCTACCTCCTGCACACCTCCTACTGGGGGTTGAGCCCACAACCCAGGCATGTACCCTGATCCGGAATTGAACTATGACCTCCGGTTGACAGGTTGACGTTCAACCACTGAAGCACACCAGCCAGGCAGTACACAAGACTTTTAATGGTAGGACATCTTGTGAACTGAATATCCTTGAAAGAATTGCATAGTAGTTGTTTTTTAATTAATAGTATTTACATTTTATTTAGGGAGTGCCTTGAATAAAACCTTAAATGGTGGGGATAAGTTTGAAAGACTACTGAGAATTGAGACATTACTTCAGGTAGGCAAAACTATGGAGGCGAGAGCTGTGTTTCATTGGCAGAGTTAGAGCATTGGATTCAGATAGGCTCCCCATGGAGGGGCTTAAAAACTAGCTAGTTTGAACTAAGGTGAACTAGAGGATAAGAGTAGTCAAATCAAAGTTGCCTCTCTGAGACTTCTCACTTTCCTTATCCTACTCCATACTCAAAGCTGGGTGGTCCCAGGAATATAAAGAACAAGTGAGAGAAGTGAAAACTGAGGAAAGCAGCAGTGACAGGGCTCTTGGCTGCAGGGTTCTAGGGAAGGTCATCATTATCCTGGTGACCTTGAAATATCAGCTTCGTCTGCTCTCTTCCTTTTCTGCTGGAGTGGATCTGGTGAAAAAATGTCAAGGTTCCTCCATACAACTCTCCTGAGACTCAAAGCAGCCTTTTTGGTTGGAAAGAGCAGTGTGTGGGTGAGGAGGAAGAGAAGTTTCCATGGGAATGCTGCCTCTGGCTGGGATCAGGAAGTCATCACATGATCTCCACAAGGAGGCTTAATCTTTTTTCTTCCTCCTTTCACAGCCACAAAGAGATTAAAACATGCTCCTTGTCTCTGGGGAGTCTTGAATCTGTATTACTTTTAACCACATGGGGCCTTTTGTAATTCTGTTCCATCTACTTGCAGACAGAATTCAACTTCTCATGTTCAACTTAATGAAGAATTTTGCTTTACACTTGCCCCCTATCAGGCTTCTCAGTAAATAACTTAGAAAGCCTCCATCACACCCTTGGGCTTCTGTGTCTACAACCCCAAGTCTGTTTTCTTAATCTTCAGAGTGTGCTCAGAGGAATGGCTAAAATGTAGTTTGTCCTCTTAATTTCTTTTACAAGGTTGATTTCTTTAAATTAACAGACCTTGTTGTTATTCTGAAATATAGGACACTAACTCCTCTGGCCCATATGTACATGTCTTATTGTCAATACAAACGTCTTAAAGGTCAAACCTCATTTAGGCTGGTTATTCTCTGAACTATAGTTGTACATCCTGTAGGTGTCTCTGGTTTATAGAATTGAGTGTCCTATTGAAACCAAAGTGCTGTGATCGGGTCTGAGTTTGTTGTCTGGCAAAATCAAGAATGAGTTCACAGAAAAGATGTTAAGAAAAGCAAAGTTGATTGAGAGATAAATGGACTCCCTGCAGCAGAGAGTAGCAGGGAGGGGGCCCAAGCAGTTGCCGGTTATAATTCTTGGTCTAGGGGTAGATTTATGTTTTGCTGGCTTTTGATTGGTTCTTTCACAAAATTCTGCTTTAGCAACATCCATACATTTTAAAGCTCACATCTCTGGCATGCACCCTTCTTCCCACCTAGCCGGATTGCCTTAGCAACTCCTGCCTAACTGGGTCTAATCCAGTGGTCGGCAAACTGCGGCTCAGCAAACCATGGCTCACGAGCCACATGCGGCTCTTTGGCCCCTTGAGTGTGGCTCTTTCACAAAATACCGACTTCTGTGCATGGGCCATGAAGTTTCAATCGCACTGTACGTGTGCACCCACACGTGGTATTTTGTGGAAGAGCCACGCTGAAGGGGCCAAAGAGCCGCATGTGGCTCTTGAGCAGCGGTTTGCCGACCACGGGCTAGTCTTTCCTGCCTATGGTCTCATCCCTGACTACCTAGCCCTCTTCTATCTCCTCAGTATCCTTTCCTGGAGGATTATTATATGAGTCAATCCGTCAGTTAATGCAATACTCTATTAACCAAAATTGGGGCTCAGTAAATACTTTGCAAATATTTGTTGAGCATCTATTATCTGGCATATGCTGAGCAATGGGGATGCCATGGTAAGCACAATAGAGAGGTTTCTACCTTGTGAAGCATGTTAATGTCTATGATAATATTTTAATTTTAGTAATTTTAAATCATATTTATAACTATGTACATAGATTTCCAATAGTTTCCCCCCTCTGGTTAAATGACTTTTTAAGCTGTTACTATGGACAGAACTATGAGGGAAGATGGCAGGACCTATCTAGTCTCATGAATTAGAGTTAAGGTTTTCCAGGATTAGTTACATTTCAAGTGACCTCTGAAAGATGAGTAGAAGTCTGGTGAGTAAAGAGAACAGTGGATATGAGAGCATTCCAGATAAAAGGGTTATATCATAAGAAAAGACCCCAAAGTGAAAGAATCATGGCATGTTCAAGGACATTTAAGGTGGTTATAACCCACAAAGCTATGTTGATGTGATATAAGTATGGAGGTATATATGTAGATGAGAGCATAGTCCTTAAATGGTTTAAAGCAGAGTTTTGAAATTACCATGTGCAAATTAAAAAATTCTACTCAAGCTGCTGAGATGACAACAGATGTGGGGGGTGGGAGCAAGAGTAAATGTCGAAATAATTGTTAGAGATTTTTGGAATAATCCAGGCAAGAAATCATGTGGCTTGAACCAGAGTGATGATCAGTGAGATAAATGGAAGTGAGTGGATTTGAGAGATATATAGGGGATGAATTCAAGAAGAATGAAAGGGGAAGGGGAACAAGATTTGGGGTTAACATCTAGGTTTCTGGCTTGTGCCATTAACTAAAATAAGAAATAATCAAGGGTAAAATGTTCATGGGAATTGAATATGGGTTCATTTTAAACATATTGAATTTGAAAGTTTAAGCTATTGTCTAGCCACAATTGTCCTCTATTTTCTGAGGTTTGCATTGATCATTCACACACTCACTGGTTTTGACCTAGTCAACCTTGCTCTTTCCCCTCACTCTGATCATTTGTCTCTGCTTATTTATTTGATGATAGTTTAAACATTCTTCTCTAGGCTTGTTCAATTTTAAAAGTAGCTACAATTTATTGAGTATAAGTAACATAATCAGCTCAGTTTGAATAACTCCCATTTTAAAAATAACTTTTACTATAGAAATACTTAAAATAGTCAAACTAGAAAAAAATAATGAGTTAGCCTGTACCCATCATCAAGATTCAACAACTTGAGTTATATACTTGAAATCTGTATGGTTTTGTGAACTCATGTCCCTCCAATAAATTCAATTAAAAAAATCATCAACTATTACCTTTCTGTAGGCATTGTTTCTTCTGTCCCACCAAAATAAAAAGAAATTCTTTAGTATTTTAAAACTAATTTCATATTTTCTCTATAACCTCTCAGTATACATAGTTAACAAGTAAGGACTTAAAAATATAACCACAATAGCAGTACAGCATCTCAGACAAAAAGAGAGAACAATAATTCCTTACTAGTAGTACCATCTAATTTTAAGTCTGTGATTAATTTACTTTAATTATATTAAGAAAAAAATTTTTTTCAAGATCCAAACAAGGTCTATACATTGCTTTCGGTTAGTGTATTTCTTAAGTTTAAAAATATCTGTGTTTTTTTTTCTTCTTTTTATATGCAATTTATATATAGAAGAAACTGGATTTTGTCCTGTAAAATTTCCCCACTTTGCAGGGTTGCCTAATTTTATCCCTATGGTATCACTAGACATGTTTCTTTATCCTGTATTTTCTATCATCTCATAGGTTTTCAATAACAATCTTTTGCATTTTCTATAATTAGGAATTAGATCTAGAGAGTTGGTTAAATTCAGTGTCAATTTTGTTATTGTTTTTGTTAAGAGTTACTTCACAGTCTTGCTGTGCACTACTTTCTCAAAGACAGCAGAGGAACCAATTGTATGGTTTTGCAGTAGCAGTTTTTTTTTTAATTTGATCAGTGGTTTAAAGTGCTTTCAGACTGTTATCTACTGTATAGTTCCATGACAAAATTTTACCTCATGGTTTCATTATTTACTGATAATTTTTTCCTAAATCCATTGTTTCATTTAAAAAATACAATAATAGCCCTAACCGGTTTGGCTCAGTGGATAGAGCATCAGCCTGCGGACTCAAGGGTCCCAGGTTCGATTCCGGTCAAGGGCATGTACCTTGGTTGCGGGCACATCCCCAGTAGGGTGTATGCAGGAGGCAGCTGATCGATGTTTCTCTCTCATCGATGTTTCTAACTCTCTATCCCTCTCCCTTCCTCTCTGTAACAAAAATCAAAAAAATATATTTTAAAAAATACAATAATAGTGAACTTTCTACTTTTACATGCATTTATTAATTGTATTTTTTTGTAAATAATAACTTTTCCCCTGACATACATACAAAAAAGGAAGGGTAAATGCTCAATTCTTGTTCTTTATCAATTTCCAGAATAATGATTTGGTGCCTTAACAACCTCTAATCATAACTTATGTACATATTTGTTTTAACTATCATGATGACTTCTATACTTTTATGTATTTGGTATGTTTCTTTTCAAGGTAAAAATTGATACATCTTTGCCCAATATTCAGCTAATTGGTAGACATCAACCAAGCTACATTATGATATGTTGGGTAATAATTATCATGATTGTGTTTATGTGTACTCATGTGTAGAGTTGAAGGGAAAATATGTAGCTATCAACTCTCTACAGTTTAAGTTTAGACTCATTCATTATTCAATAAATATTGAACATCTACCATGCCAAGGTCCTATACTAGATACCTGGGGGATACAAAGTTGTGTAATTCACAAGCCTCAATTTCCCCTGGATTTGAAGGTATGAAGGCACACGCTAAGTTTTTATCCAAAGTCTGCCAGTTATTAGTTCTTAGGCACCATGGCAATAAAAATAGGGGAAGGATAATAAGGATATATTTATGATTTGTTCAATAATTTCATTTTAAGCATATACTTACGATTTGTTTCATAGTTTAACATATTACTGCCAGAGTATTCTTAGCCTTGTCACATAAGGCTCTTTGGAGTGTTTAACATGCATTTTAACATGTTATAGTACATGGTAAACACGTAATACAAATTCTGACACATATTAAGTACTCAATAAATGTTAACTGTTATTATTAAAAACCACAAATAGGGTGCTCATAGTGTTCATTGCTACAGGGTTCTCATTACTTCTAGACCTTCTCAGTGTTAAGAACTAACAAATAACTACTTTAATAGTTATATATAATTAGTTTTCATTATTACAAATTCGCCCCTTCTTCTCTACCTGACATTTTCACTTTCCCTTTTCTTCTAATTAAAACCTGATTCTCTAAGATACTGAACTTTGGCCATTACACCAAGATGTCAGGCTTCCTTAGAATTTTGAGTTTAGCACATGCTCTTTGTCCTTCTAAGAATGCTTTTCTCTTTTATTCACTTGCACAATCTAGTCACACTGTAACTACAGGTCTCCTTCAAGGATGGGTGAGGGACTTCTTTTTTTTTTTTTATCCTCTCATTGTAACCTAAGTTCACCTTTGTCATTGTAATCATCATTGCAATAATCTATTAATCTGTCTTTTGCTTCCTTCAGACCAATCCTTTGAGGGCAAAAATGTGATTTAATGCCAAGTACCTGGTGTAGTGTCTGGCACTTTAAAAATACCTTCATTAGATGGCAAATGCATGGATTGATGAATGGATAGATCTATTTGCTCTTCATTTTCTTTATCTTGTGAAATGTATTTTAAAGTTCTAAAATTTTAAACATGTAGAAGATAAATAATAAAATGAGTATCCATAAAACCACTATACTGATTTAATAAATCATATCATTTTAGGCTAATAATGATTTTTTAAGATCAGATTGTACCATTTTAGAGAAAGGAAAGGCAGAGTTGGAGGAAGATAGGAAAAAGTATGAATGATACTAGCTCCCATTTTGAACATAGTATCAGATACTGAGTCAGGAGAGCAGAACCCAGCAGTAAACTCAGCGTAGACTGCTAAAAGTGAGAAGGCTCCCGTGAAAAGAGATTGATGGAAGAAAGGGGCACATTTTGCCAGTACTTTGATAGAGGTTTAGCTAAACAAAAGGTGAGGACCAGTATTTACGTAGGATTTATTCAACAATCATTTTCATGCAAAATTACTTATGGGATGTCCACTTTGATCTAGGCATTTCACATACAATTTTTAAAAATGTAATCAAACAAGCCTGCAAGGTACATGTAACCACCTATAGTCATGAAAACTGATGTTAATAATTAAGATCAAACTACCATTAAATTGCAGAGGTCACATCTGTCTGTATAATTTAAAATCTCACAAAAAATACTCTATTTTATTGTTACCTTCTATGTTAATGCAATTTTACTTGCTGATTATACTTTGCTGTACTAATCCTGTTTCTATCTGATCTTGATGTCATATTTTGCTTCTGCCATATTCTCAGGCTCATAACTATTATGAAGGTCATCTTTGGGTACTTGTCTTATCTTTGATAAGCTTCTAGATGTATAGATAGATGATCTTAGTTATCTCCAGTTCTAGTTTAAAGGTTGTCTTTTGCAATAGATTACCTCAATCATACACTAAATCTCCCTTCAACATTGGTTCTCATAGACTGTTGGCTGTTAAGCAAATTGTGCTTACCACAGTGCTGAATGACTTGTATTTTCTTTGCTTCAATTGATTGTCTATAAATTATCCACAGGGTATTAATCTTTGTCCATTTCCTGATTGTGTACTATTCTACTACACCCAGAGCTAGTTTTACTATCGCTTAATGATCTAAATAGCATTAACAAAGGGCAAAATATGCATTGCAGGAACAATGGGTATTAGTTTAGACACATCATAAAAAATGGGTAAGTAGGAAGACAGACAGAACTGTAGGGGATGCTGAGAGACAGCACAGCCAGTGTCTCATAAAAAAAATCTATTATTATCATAAAAGGGTAAAAAACAACATAAATAAATGTATTATAATGGAAAATAAACACATAGAACTCTTAGAAAGAAAATAGGTTTTAAAAAATGGATCTATGAGAGAGTCAGGTAGACAACTGGTCAACTCTGGGTAAGAAGAGTCAACCCGGTAAGCTGGAAAACACTGGGTCACACATTAATTCAAATTAGTTCTGGTTCTGCCATGTTCTGTGATATTTTGCCAAGCACCTAACCTCTCTGATTTTAACCTTTCACAGTTCTAAAATGGAAGTGATAATGCTGGCCTGGTCCACTTCCAAATGTTGTTAAAATAATGCTGCTTTTCCATAGCTTTAGTATAAATAACAAAGTACACTCACAAAATCAACCTCCTTGTGTCTTAACATTTAAACTATTTCATTTCAAATCTGAGCTCCCATCACAACCCACAATTTCAGATTGGCCATTTGAAACCAATTGTCTTTTTCTGAACAGCTCCTATTGTTCCTGCATATCTCGTGATCCCTGTGATAAATAGAATAAAGAGTGTAATTCCTAACATTATTCCCACTCCCACTAAATTAACATAATTAGCCTATCACTTATGGGGAAGAGAAGAAATGAACCTAGTGGTTATGCTTCAAGTGATATCTTTTCAAATGGATGCAGAATGTCCTATATAAGACAATGATTGAAAACATGTTTACCTAAATAGCCTATAGAATGATTCCCTTCTCAATTCACTTTTTTTCAAGTAGTTACATATATTACTGAGCTAAGTATAGGCTTATAAACATTTTTACCTAATCCCAACTTTTGTGCTGTCTTTAGAGTTTAGAGTCCTGCCTATCATTTTAAGTTAATTTCATATGACACTTAATCTGATGGTCTGTTGACTGTTCCCAAGATTAATTTGCACTGAAAACATTAATTTTAATCATCTTTCTAATTTTATTTCTGGAAAAAATCACATTCATTACAGCAAACATGTATTTATACAGATGAGGCAAATGTAGGTTTACAGTTGTTCATATGAAGGATAATACAATACTAAATAAATGATAATAGAAGAATAAACTCTGTTTGGCATGCACTCAATTGTAAACTCACTTTTGCCCCATCCTGTATTACCCAGTGCTTCATACTGTATTCAGAAGAATAAAGGGCAGTCCTACTTTTAAGGAGTCAGAATAACACATATTCCTTTGTTTCTTCATTTAATCAATTAACAAATATTGAGAGTTTTTCTTTTTCCAAACAATGTGTGTGACAACAGAGAATAACAGTGACAAATGAGCCGTGGTCTCTGCTCTAAAGTAGTTCACATTCTGGCAAGAGATTCAGAGAAATCAAGAGACAATTACAGGACAGCTTGTGAAGTGCATGTCATTAATAATATTGAATGTGGTATCAGTCAGGGTCCTGGCAGGAAACAGCTGACACACTCAAGCTGACTTTTTGAGGGTTAGTTTCATAAAAGAACTATTTACAATTTTGGGAGCAGGGTTAAAGAAAGTGAACAAGGGATAATGTAGTACCCTAGGCAAGAAGGGCAAGGGAAGGAAACAATTACTGGAACACAAAGGTCACTGTATTGACTGAGCCAGCTGGCAGGAGCTGAATCTTGCAGAAGGATACAGACAACCTCTGGCTAACCAGCAAAGAGGGATTTGGGGACTAAATACCCTGACCCTGACTTCTCTTTCCTCTGTCCTCTGATCTTTCTGTCTGTGCACTTCTGTGGATGAAGCCAAGCTTAAGCCAAAGGAGCCTGGAGCCGCTTACTGAGGTTCTTATCAGTAAGCCTCCTGGAGCTCAGAACAGGGTAAAGAAGGCAAAGCATGGGCCTAGGAGGCCGAAGGAATGGTATCTAGCACAAATGCCTACTCTCTGTTTTTCACATCATTTATCTTTGCAATGAACTGTATGAAGTGGTTATTCTGATCAAGAAAATGGGGTTCAGAAAAGTTAAATGACTTACCCAAGGAGATGCAGCTGATACCTGATGGATCCAGGGAATGAACACACCAGTGTGGTTACACTCTCTGTTCTTTTCACGAGATCTATATGTTGGAATTTGTGTGAAGGAAATTATGGAAACACAGTGAAGACATATAACCCAGATCATCTCTGAAGGGACTTGGGGAGACTAGATTGTCAGGAAAGGTTGCCTGAGGAGAGAGAATGCCTGAACCGAATTTCGACAGAAGAATGATATAAATAAACAGAAGAAGGGGAAGAAAGTATAGCTCAGGCAGAGGGAGCAGCAAAACACAAAGATGACAACATGAATTTAAGACTTCCAGTAATTTATTATGACTGAAAGAGGCAGGGCAGAAGAAATGAGAAAAAATGACTTCTATACCAGCATGTAAAAAATAGATATGACTTGGGAACTTTTAGGTGAGTTAAAGGCTGCATGCTATTACCTCACGGTGTATAGATATTAAAGCTTATGTGGACAAATGAATAGAATTATTTTAGGTGAAAATAAGATAAAAGAAGATTTATAGAAAGACAATTACAAACAAAAACACAAAATGCTTCTTCATTATTGAAACCCAACTCTTTTGTCATTGGAATTCAATTCATCACCCTCAAGGACTAGGCCAACATTTTCTAGAAGTTGTATCATTATAACATGTAAAATTCTTATTACTGTGCACAGTTTTATAATAACTTTGTGCTATAAAAGTGGCTCATAGTCCTAAACCCATTATAAATAGTATTGTATTTATGATGGGATTAGCAAGGCTTTAGCCTGAGAGTTCTATAATAATAGATTGGATATAGCTTGGTCCCCATAGCATTTAGATATGAACTCTGTTATTTTTGTCAAACATCTCCCTTTACCCAATGATTGACCAATAATATAGCCTTTATCTAGAATCAATCATGATCAAAGCAAAATCAAACACATAAGAAAAAACAATAGGCTTTCGTTCAAGACCAAAGTTTTGCCCTATACTAGCCATTAACCTCATTTTGATCCTCAGTTTTTCTTTTTGAAAAATAGGGATAATAAAATCAGCTCACAGAATTACTATGAGAATAAACTTAGATAATGTCTTTAAAATAGGAGGCTTCTAGCCCTCAGTTCCTCAAAAATCCCATACCCGTTTCACTTTGTATTTTATATATCTTTTTTCTGAAGGTCATGTCATTATTTGACTTAAGAAGGACAGGTAAAATTTTTAAATATGGAATATATATATATTCCATTTGTTCCTTATATGAAGTACTTCTTTAAAAATGTCAGACAATAAAATTATGAATTATCAACTTCCCTTTCATCTCACATGATCTCAATTTATTCATAGTTGAGCTTAGTAACAAGTATATCTTTGTGCTACTTAGATTTTATATCATATTATTTCTATTTTATATAATAGAGAATCAGACAGTCTAAGGGAGTAAGAAACTTTTCCCTGATCCTCTGAGTGGTCTGTAGCTGTAACTGAATTCTCAAACATACAATTCCCCATTCTTTGTGACCACTTGAACTCCTAAAGGATCTGATATTTACAAAGCCTTTGATATCATCACGTGAAAATTGCTACTATACACACAAAGTCATATTTATGTCTTATGATCAGAAGCACTGAAAAACAGAGACAAAACATATCCTTTATGCCGTAGGAAGGTAACTATGATGCAGCCTGAACTATTGGGCTTTATGTTAGCATAGAAGAAGCTGGGATGAGCCAATTGTCCCACATCAATAGAGTTTATGAAGCAGTCCTGGGGAAAGAGAAACTGTGGGAAAATATGCTAGTTTCCCATAGAAACTTTTAGCTATACCACATTATACACCACATCAATCCAGTTGTGTCTTCCCAACATGCTTCCCTTCTTTCACCCTGTCAAGAAAACATAGTTTATTACAAACTAGGAATGTACAGAGCACTGACAGCTTTCAGATACTTTTAACTGTATGATTCAGTTTCACTTCCTGGCGTTATAATGATTAAATGCACATACTATGCAAAGGGTGAGCTAAGGACATCGAGTCTACATCAGGATGACAGAAAACAGGGGAGCTTTTCTTTGATTTGACAGCCCGGGCCCTACAGCAGAGTCAGTCTACCTTGTCTGTGCCACTCTTTAGTGGCTTAGAATCTTTTCACAAGAGCTGGGTTAGCAGACTTATTTTTGTAATGAAAGTCACCTTATTTTCTTTTAGTGTCTAAATTAAGGAGAAATGAGAATATGTCACGTATAAGCTTTTTGTTATGAGACTCCTAGGGATTCATTTGATTGTTTTCCTCTCCAGGTTATAAATATAATATGTAGTTGTAGAAACATGAAGTAAAAAACTGATGCAGATTCTCAGCATGCTTTACAATAAACTTAATCTTTACAATAAACATATATATACATCTTTACAATAAATATATATATACTAGAGGCCCGGTGCACAAAAAATATAATATGTTGTAGAAACATGAAGTAAAAAACTGATGCAGATTCTCAGCATGCTTTACAATAAACTTAATCTTTACAATAAACATATTATATCATCTTTACAATAAATATATATATACTAGAGGCCCGGTGCACAAAAATTTGTGCACTGGGGGGGGGGGGCCCCCCACCCCTGCCCTGGGCGCT
>NW_005370240.1:495722-496380 GCF_000412655.1 Myotis brandtii
CAGCTCTTGCTCTCTCTGGCCATCACCATACTGTTGTCTGTGTCCATGGGTTGTGCATATATTTTCTTTGGCTAATCCCTTAATCCCTTTCACTTCTATAAATTTTTATTTTCAGATAAGTGCTCATAACTGCACTACTATATATTTTCTATTATATCATTTAGAATTAAGATATTTTTAAATTGAACCCTTGTAAATTTTAGCACAATTTAATAAATTATGCTAGAAGTAATTAGGAGATTTTTCATGTAATGCATACACATTTCAATTAATAGTCTATTAATTTTTATTTTTTTAATATCTTAATTTGAAATAATCTCATACATGTAAAAAAAACTATAAAATACTACAGCATATTATATGTACCCTTCACCCAATTTCTTAGGTGTTAATAATTTAAACATAACCATTATACAACTAACAGAATTTGCAATATATTTTTCTTATAATCTCTTTAATGTTACTTAATCCATTTACTTTGTTTTTGTTAATCTTCACCCAAGGATATTTTTCCATTGAATTTTAGAGAGAGTGAAGGGAAAGGGAGAGACACATTGATTGGTTGCCTCCTGCACATGCTCTGATAGGGACTGGGGATCAAGCCAGCAACTGAGGTACATGCCCTTGACTGGAATCGAACCTGGGACCCTTCAGTCCA
>NW_005370240.1:497042-520619 GCF_000412655.1 Myotis brandtii
CAAATTAGCCGCCATCTTTGTTGGCAGTTAATTTGCATATCATGCTGATTAGCCAATGGGAGGCATAGCAAAGGTATGGTCAATTACCATGTTTGTTTATTATTAGATAGGATATATATATATATATATTGGTAGAAGACAAAAGTAAAGAAAAGGAGGAAGGAAGAAAGGAAGGGAGGGAGGGAGAAAAGAAAATCTTGGTTCCAGAACCCAATAGAGAATTAAAAGCCAGTAGAGTAATCTATCAATCTGATGTACTTAGTACATATGAAGATAATAATTCTGAGATGTTCTGAATGCCAGGAGATGAAGTTTTAACACTCATCTAGGACAGATTCTGAAATGGAAACCTCTGTACAAAGTTGGCAATGAGAAAAGGTTACTCTTCAATGAGAGGTTGAATAGCACTAACACACCCATCAGCACAGAGAAGTCACAAAGATGACTAACGCTCACAAGTGCCTAAAAGTCTTACGAATTATAGGACAACATTATTCCTCAATTTAAGAAGTGCATTGAGCTGCAAGCAGAATGAATAACATAGAGTTCCAAAAATATTATAGCCCTGGCCGCTATCCTCAGTGGCAGTGGTTCTCAACCTTCCTAATGCCGTGACCCTTTAATATAGTTCCTCATGTTGTGGTGACCCCCAACCATAAAATTATTTTCGTTGCTACTTCATAACTGAAATTTTATTACTGTGATGGATCGTAATGTAAATATCTGATATGCAGGATGTATTTTCATTGTTCGCGACCCACAGATTGAGAACCGCTGGACCGTTAGAGCGTTAGCCTGCACACCAAGAAGTAATGGGTTCAGTTCCTGTTCAAGGGCATGTACATAGGTTGCAAGTTGGATCCCTGGCCCTGGTTGGGGCATGTGCAGGAGGCAACCAATTGACGTGTCTCTCACATCAATGTTTCTCTCTCTCTCTTTCACCCCTCCTCCTTTCTACTCACTCTAAAAATCAATAGGAAAAAAATATACTCAGGTGAGGATTAATAGCAAAAAAAAATGTATTATAGTAAAACAAAAGAAAAACAAAGCAAACAACCACAAAAAGAATCTGATAGAAAAGACAGATAAGTTTTTAAAAATAATTTGACAATTATAATGTACAGAAGACAATAAGAAGGATATATACAAAGTACTAAAATAAAGTAGTCCCCAAACATACAATTTTACAGTTTAATCTACACTAATAAAAGAGAAACATGGTAATTGGCGTACGACCGCTACCCTTCCCATTGGCTAATCAGCATATCCTTATGCAAATTAACTGTCAGCCAAGATGGCGGCCGGCAGCCAGGCAGCTGGAAGCGAACATGAGGCTTCCTTGCTTCAGTGACTGCAGACTCCAACGTTCCCCACCTGACTTGCCGGCCTCTGAGTTGCAACTCTAAGCAACTATGTACTATGTTGCAAATAAGAAGCTAAACAAAACCCTAGAAACCAGCTTTCAGCCTGCCGGGATCTCAGAGCTGAAGTTATACATTGTTTCGATTATAGAACGGCAAACAAACCAGATACCAGCTTTCAGCAGCGGAAGCCTCACAGCTAGAGCCAGAGCTAAAGCTGGCCATAAGAAGGATATATGCAAAGTACTAAAATAAAGTAGTCCCCAAACATACAATTTTACAGTTTAATATATTATAAGAATGAAATTAAATATAGACATTTTTGGGGAAAGGCTATGAATATTTATCATTCATAACCTTTCAAGTAAGAATGTCTAAACAATGTATGTCATGTTTAGGAGGAGAAGTGGTGGGAAATTACAAATATACTGACCATAAAAATCAATAATAATATTGAGTAATTTGGGTAGTTTACAAATGTGATAGAACTATAATATAATAAACAACATGGACTTTAAGGTAAAAGCTTTATTAAGTATTAAAAGCCATCACTTAAACATAGAACCAAGTCATTTACCAGAAAGCTAATTTTTTTTTTTTTGCTGAATTTCTGTGTACCTATTCATTGCCCCAACCAAGATCTTAAATGTAAAGGTACCAAAATGTTGAAGTAAAGAGACAGAATAAAAAAAGAAGAAACACAGGAAATTATGAATCAAAATAAATCTGTTGTAGCTTTATTATTATTAGATAAAATAGACTTCAAGCCAAAAAATTTTATTGAGGATAAAGATGATAATGTTGACAATAAAGAAACAATTCCCTACTATCTAAATTCAAGGCTACTTATTTCCATTTAGTAGCATTTTACTTGTATAATCTAAATTTTAATGATAGGGTTTTTGTTTTGTCATTATAAATATTTTAAAATTTTGCACCAGCAACATAAAAACTCTCTGTAGTTTTATAGTTCCCAAAAGTTATAGAACAAGTACTGACAAAATTGAATATTGATATTGAAATGTTCAAAAATGGGAAGAGAGATCTCTCAAGAACTGTTACAACAAAATTCATCTTTTTAAGTAAAATGTAGAATATTTTAATAATTGACCATCAACTAGGCCAAAAATTAAATCTCAACGAACAGTGAATAAACAAAATTATACGGATGTCTCTATCTTTTTTTAATGTATTTACTTATTGATTTCAGAGAATAAGGGAGAGGGAGAGAGAGAGAAAGAAACATCAATGATGAGAATAATTGGTTAGGTGCCTCCTGCCAGAATCCTACTGGAGATCGAGCCTGCAACCCGGGCATGTGCTTTGACCAGGAATAGTGCCGTGAACTCCTGATTCATAGGTCAGTGCTCAACCACTGAGCCACGCAGGCTCGGCACAGATGTCTTTTCTTACCGCACTATAATAAAAGTAAGAATTAGCTTCATAGCCCTTGTCAATTTGGCTCAGCTGTGGACTGAAGGGTCTCGGGTTTGATTCTGTTCAAGGGCACTTGCCTCAGTTGTAGGCTCAATTCTCGGCCCCAGTTGGGGCTCCTGTGGGAGGGAACCAGTCGATGTGTCTCTCACATTGATGTTTCTCTTTGTCTCTCTCCCTCACTTCCACTCTTTCTAAAAATCAATGGAAAAAATATCCTCAGATGAGGACTAACAACAACAAAAAGGGAATTCACACACCATCTATATATATAAAAGCCAAGTGACCTTTATGACCAGACAACTGGACAACTGGACAACTGGATGACTGGCTGGTAGCTATGACATGCACTGAACACCAGGGGGCAGACACCCAATGCAGGAGCTGCCTCCTGGTGGTTAGTGCAGTCCCACAACCAACCTCCTGCAACCAGCCAACCTCCTGTGGTCCCTCCTCCCAGCCGGCCAACCTCCTGCAGTCCCTCCCCGCTGGCCGGCCAGCCTTGATTGCCCCGATCGCTGGCCAGACCAAGGGACCCCACCTGTGCATGAATTCATGCATGGGGTCTCTAGTATATTTATAAATAATAAATTATAAAAAATATAAAAACAGGCATTACAATATTTTAGAGTTGAACGTACAAGTTTTATGTAACAAAACCTGGAATATGCAGACAAAAATGTTCCTTAAAAGGAAATTTATAGTTCAGAATATGTATATGTCAATAGAGATATTACTAAAAATTAGTGATTTAAGTGTTTAGTTCAAGGGAAAACAGAGGAAGCCAAAGAGCATAAAACAAAAGAAATAAGATAAAGTAGTGACTTTAAAGACAACTAAACAATAAAGAGAATCTTTTTTTTAAGAATTAATAAAATAGTTTAATTTCTTAGTAGATTGGTAAAAATAAGAGAAAGCACAAATTAACTATGAATTTATAAAGGTAACATAACTGTAGATGCAGAGAGTATTAAACAAAATCATATAAGAATTCCACGAAAAACGTTATGATTAAAAATTTAAAGGCTTAGATTCTTTCGCCTTTTGGGTAAATATAATAAATAAAACTGACTTTGTAAGAAATAGAAAATCTGAATAAACTCTAAAACAATTAATTCATTAGTAGCAAAATATCCATGTCTTTGAAAAAAGCAATATTCTCAGGTAGTTTCACAGTTATGTTTCGTCAAAACATCCAGGAACACATATTTCCTATTTTAAATCCTTATAGATAATAAAAACAGTCCAGTTCCCTTTATTTTGAAACTACACCAAGACAGTATGAAAAAGGAAAACCAAAAGGAAATATCACTTATGGACATAGTGCAAAAATCTTAATAAAATTTTAGCAAACAAAACTAGCAAATTAATTTTAAAAATAGTGCATTGTGACCAACTAGAATTCATCTTAGCAGCTAGATTATTTATAATTTTAAATACAGCAATAGATTTGGCTGAAGCGTACTTCAATTTCACTTCCTGATAAAATTTAGTACACATAAATGATAAAGGGGATTCGTAAATGAATTAATTCACAAGGACATGAGTGAAAGAAGAGACAGTAACACAGTTGGGAAGATGCGATGCAAAAGATAAATGGTAAAGGTAGCAGTCCTCACCAAGCTCAGCCCTAAACTGGAAGGAAGGAAATCAACAAACCTATGCAATGTGTACTGAGGGAAATCGGCAAGGTGCAGGAATTGACAACACAATGTAACTCTGCAAGTGAGTGTGGAGGAAACACTGAAAACAGTATGGTTCCTGGAAAGTCTTTTGAAGATGCAGTTTAATTCCAAGATCTCGAACCGCAGTCTAAGTGTCTCCTCCAGCACTCCACTGCCAGCCAGCAGAAGCGCAGAAGATACATTCCTCTCTGAGAACCTTTTCTGCACCTTCTCCAAGGGATGAAATGCCCAGCTGCAGGTGGGGGTACTGCACTGAACACAGAGGAACTGGGAAGAAGCCCATCTACCTATTCAAAGGTGGTCCCCAAAAGTCAACCCTCATCTCCAGTTTAACTCCTAGATTTCTAACAGCTGTTTGTTTGTTTGTTTTTTTCTATTTCTGGGAAGAGATAGGCAGTTTTCTCTGAGAAATCTAACCAGTGCTAGAAAACAGTGTGGGGTTTCCAAATGAAACAGCTTTTTCAGAGACCTCTCTGTTAAGCCTATACCCGCACCCAACATACTCAATAAGATTTTTAGCAATTTAAGTTGAAATGTGAGCCAAGATCACACAATACCTGAAGAAATCTCTAATGTGAAATAGACTAATGCAAAGATATAACTGTGAACCATAACTGATACAAACAATATTTTGTCTTGTAGAAACTCGTGGCATAGGAAGCTTTCTCTATCAAAACATAAAGATGAAAATCCATTGACTTGAGACATTTGATTTCATGGAGAAGTGAGAGGCCATCCTTATTTTTATTTATTTCTTCACATATAACTTATTTTATATGGAATCTTAGAATATTTTTTTGTTTTCATAGGAAAAATCAGAATTTTATAAAACTTTGTAGGATAGAGAAAAAAAGAAATATGAGCATTTGCTTGTAGTTCTTTTAAGAAAATTTTGGTAAAGATTATTATGAAATTTTGCAATGTAATTTTCCCTTTGCTTCCTCTTTAAAATAGTTAAATAAAAACATATAATTCTTTTTCAAAATTTTGACATCAATATTTATTTTTTTTGTTTTTCTTAAATATATTTTTTATTAATTTCAGAGAGAAGGGAGAGAGAAAGATAGATAGAAACATCAGCGATGAGAGAGAATCATTGATTGGCTGCTTCTTGCATACTTCCTATTGGGGATCAAGCCATGCAACACAAGCATGCATCCTGTCCAGGAATAATTGAGCTGTGATCTCCTGGTTCATAGCTCAACCACTGAACAACACCAGCTGGGCAATATTTAGTTTGTTTTGCTGGAATATCATGTCTCTAAGACTCTCCACAAAGTGACCCAGTTATATTTGGCTAACGGATACAAATAAATGCCAGCATTTGTCATAAATGTTTCCCTCCACATCCCGCGTGGTTCAGGGTTCAGGATCTGGAAGAGGAGCCACACACAAATGAAAGAGAAAAGACAAGAGATAATTTGGAAATACTGGGTGGCCAGGCGGGTAAGTCCAACTCAAGAGGAAGGACTTTCACTGGTGCTCAGGCCTACCAACCTTTTATAGTCAGAGGTAAACTGGGCAGTGGTCACCATAGTTACACAGTTCTTGTGAGTTTCACTTGTTTTGACCATAGTTACACTTCCTGCACTTCCCTCAGCCCATTAGCTTCCCAGATAAGATCTAGGGAGTGTTATAAGGTCAAGCCTAATTATGCTAAGAGGACTGAGCCCTCTAAGCTGGGACTTGTTTGTGACTTTGCCAGCAGGTCAGTCTGAGGCTCAACCCTATATCGGTTCCCCGCAAACATTCCCCTAATTTGTCTTTGGAATTGCTATATCTTTATGGATATTTTTTTATACTTGGAGATGTGGGGTGTGGAATGGTATTCTTGTGTATCAAGCATAACCTCCACCAAGCGATGGCTGCTCATGGAAAGGTGGATGCCCATTTTCCTGTTTAACAAAAGCCTGGATCTGTCAATTGGAGAATTCTAAATCAATAGGACAGAGATAAATGATCTCTTTAACTTCTTTCATGGATTGGACTCTCCTACTTCAAGAGATGATGTATGAACAGGGCACTTACTGATGTTTGTTTATGTATTGGTTCATTTTAACCAGCTCCATCAGTATTATAATTAGTTGAAATTCTTAGCTCCTAAATTGTCAGTGTCCCTTTAAATAATGGTGTGAATTCGATCTTTATGTCCTTTACAAGTAAGTACTTTAGTGATAAGTTTAAGAGGCCATGTCTGGAGCTGATAATCAAGTACCATTTTAAATGAATTGGCCTTTTAAAATTATATATTTGTATATGCTTTCATAGTAAAACTCTATAATTCTGCAGTGGGGGAAAATTATTTGGAGTATTCATCCATATAACATTTATTTTTTGTCTATTATGTTCCAGACTCTGTATTTGACCCCAGGGAATCAACTATTAATATGTTATTACTTTATCTTCCAAAAATATAACAATTTAATGTGAAGACAGCCTAGTAACAGATACATTCAATCCAATGCAAGTGGAAGGAACTACAATAATGGTCAGCAGTAGGGAGCCTCACTTAGGTCAGCTAGGGAATCAGGGAAGATTTCTTGGAAGGAACAACCAGGTTAAGCATGGATTGATGGTTCTGATTAGAAAAGGCGCCTATATACTTCTTTTTTTTTAGTTTAATGAGAATGTGTTTCCCAATTATTTGAACAGTTTTATTGAGATACCATTCACATATCATGCAATTCACCTAAAGTGAATTGAATACTTTATTGGTTTTTAATATATGTACAGATATGTGCAACCAGCATTACGGTCAATTTTAGAACATTTTCATCACTTCAAAAAGATGCCTTTTAGCTATCACTCCCCTGTACTTTCCCCTTCACTCTCAGCCTTACACAACCATTAATACACTTTCCGTCTATAGATTTCCCTATTTGTACTTTTAAATGAGTTAAATTATATAGTATGTGGCCTTGTGTTACTAGCTTGTTTTCCATTAAACACTAGAGGCCCGGTGCACAAAATTCGTGCACAGGAGTAGGGGTGGTCCCTTAGCCCAGCCTGCACCCTCTCACACTCTGGGACCCCTCAGGGGATGTCTAAACTGGCAGTCGGACATCCCTCTCACAATCTGGGACCACTGGCTCCTAATCGCTCACCTGCCTGCCTGCCTGATCGCCCAAAACCACTCTGCCTGCCTGCCTGATCACCCCTAACCCCTTGCCTCACCCCTGACCGCTTACCTACCTGCCTGATGACTCCTAATCGCTCGCCTGCCTGCCTGATCGCCCCTAACCACTCTGCCTGCCTGCCTGATTGCCCCTAACTGCCTCTGCCTGCCTGCCTGATCGCCCCTAACTGCTTGCCTGCCTGCCTGATCGCCCCTAACCACCTCTGCCTCAGCCCCCAACTCTGCGGCTTCATCCAGAAGGATGTCTGGAAGGTCATTCAGCTGTCTGGTCTAATTAGCATATTACCCTTTTATTGTTATAGATAGGGTTACCATAAACCAGGCAATTTTACTCCTAGGTATATACCCAAGAGAAACAAAAATATATGTTTACACAGAAATATATACATGAACATTTATAATAGCATTATTCATAATAGACCAAAGTGGAAACAATCCAAACATCTATCAATGAATGCATGGATAAACAAAATCTGTTATATCCCTACACTGGAATATTATTCAGCCATAAAAAGTAATGATGTGCTGATATGTGGGTAGTCTTCCCATGCTGTCTGTGTTCTGAGACTTTGAGGTTGAGGAATCTAAAACAGGATAGGATTGCAATAATCACCAACTTCTGCTTACCTCAATTGCACTGTCAACAAGACATACTCTTCCACATTCTCCTTCCAAAATGTTCCCCCAAGTCTCTCAGATTATAGGCCTATCTGAGAAAATATAAGGCTATGGAACTGGCTTTGATTTTGATTATTTTACCATTCAGAAGTTTACCAGGTTGAAGAGAAATACAAGAAAAAAAGTGACAAAAAGAAAATAAAAATAAACAACTCCAGAGTATAACTTTTAATTCAACAGAAGAAAGGATGTCTCTTTGTTTAAACTTGCTGAGCATCAATCCTTCCCATTCCTACACCATGAGAGGTTCCATGGGGATTTTTGGAGGAGGTCATCAAAAAAATGTGAGCTCTAGTTGACCCAGGAGCTAAACCTGGGCAATTTGGAGGATCCTGACCCACCGCTCCTGTTTTTAGAATGTACATTCTTCCCACTGTTCCCACAGTAGGAGCCATTTTCAAGGATGCAACCTCAAGAGAGTAATGTGTTGTTAAACTCTGGATTGTATATATGGCTGGATTGTATATATGGCTGAATTGTATATATGGCTGAACCAGTTAAGACCTCTATATAAACTTAAGTTTCTGGTGCTAGGTTAGCAGCTCTACTTGTCTTATGGCCACCCAAGACAAGACTCATATGTAAATCCCCTTCCTTACTAAACCTGCCACCTACCTATCTGGAGTGGCCTGCCTCTTTTATCAGTCTCTCCTTGCCTTTTGTGTATGGCGGCCAATTTGCAAACCAACAGAGATATAGAAAGAGAAATAAAACAAAACACAGCAGTGACTGCAGGGTGGACAACAAAAAATTTCCCCTCCTTCTTCAAGTGTTTCAAGCTTTTCAAGATTTAGATTACATTGCATTTTTCTTATGCCACAATAGGGTATCACTACTATGACACTGTTGGTATTATTGCCTTTGTATTATCTATAATAATAAAAGCATAATATGCTAATTAGACTGGACATCCTTCCAGACGACCTTCCGGATGAAGCTGGGGCTGTGAGGGAATCCTGGGTCCCGGGTGCCTGCTGGCGGCCAGAGGGAAGCCCGGGTCCTGGGTGCCAGAGGGAAGCCGTTACCAGCAGCTCGGGGAAGGAAGGCCTACTCTTGCACAAATTTCACGCACGGGCCTCTAGTTTTTGTCATAAGATCCAAAGTTGAATTTGGTTACACTTTCTCTTTCTGTTCCCTTGTTTCTTAGAGCAATGTTTATGCCTTGGTTACACTTTCTCTTTCTATTCCCTTGTTTCTTAGAGCAATGTTTATGCCTAATGAGGTTAAAATAATATCTTAAGATTTTATTGTCAACTTTCAAGAGCTTACTGATACATTTCTTATCCACTCAAATCTCAGTTTCACATACTTCATTCACTGCCCATTTTCCTGGAACAGGAAAGAAATTTAAAGATAATTTCATTGTATTCATTAATTTTATAGATCAGGAAATTAAGGACAAAAGAGGTGTAATAAAATAACTAAGATTAGCCCAGCTGGTGCAGCTCAGTTTGTTGAGCATCATCCCATGCACCAGGAGGTCACTGGTTGGATTCCTGGTTAGGGCACATGCCCCAGTTGTGGCTCAATCCCCAGTAGGGGGCATTCAAGAGGCAGCCTATCAATGTTTCTCATGATATTTCTCTCTCTCCCTCTTCCACTCTCTGAAATCAATAAAAACATTTTTAATAGCTAAAATTATACTCAGTCAGATAAGAGCAGAGCAAGTATCAGAATCCAGTCTTCCTTATTCTTGTTTAATGCTGTCTAATTGAACTCTTCATTTCCCACCTGTTATGAGAAACTTGAAAGACTTCAGGATATGAAGGCTTTGAAAACTGCCTGTCTCTATTATTTATAAACAGAGAGCAACTTCTTAGTGTATGTTTTCTTATGAATCACTCCAGAGTTCATGCCACTGTAAGATTTTTCTCCCACCCCTTTTTATTATTTCCTTTAAAGCAGCAATATTCAACTAGTATGCCACAAGAATTTTTAAAACATGCAGTACCTGACTATTTAGTCAGGGGCATTGACTAATTTTCCCTTAGATTATCAAATAAAAAAATTACAACAGCCAACACAATAGCTATCAGTGTGACTAAATCAACTTTGTACCTATTTTTTATCAGACCAGCAAAAAATATATTTTCCTGTGTGACTCAGAATTTTAGTAATTAGTTTATGTGTGCCATGAGATGAAAAAAGTTGAAAATAGTTGCTCCAAACCATTAATGATGTTTAAATTAATGTAACTTCTATCCATGAAGAGACCTCCCTGCTCACTACCAGATGTTGGTCTGGCAACAGTTTGATTCCATATGCAGTGACTATTGCATTGCCACTCTCCACAAATTTGTGAGCCTCTAGATTTCAGTTCAGAGTATAATTTTAGAGTGATCAAAAATAGAGCAGTATTGAATACCAGGACCCAATAAATTCCCCCTTTCTTCTTAGTTCCTATACTTTCACTGGTGCTTAATATGAAAACATTCTATGCAAGTCAACATTTACTAGTATATATTGGGTAAAAGCATTGGCTGAAAGCTTGGGGGAATAAGAAACATATTTAAGAGGTACTTGATGGGAAGAGAGAGGGAGTAAAAGCCTCCTTTTAAACTGGAAAAAAACAAAACAAAACAAAACAAAACAAAACAAAACAAAACAAAACAAAAAACCCTACTTTTTAGTTCAGTGTTGTACAATTCAGCCATGACAGCAAGACAGACACCAGCAAACCACAGTAAAATACAGAATCCCAGGCTCCATTTTCAAAGTTTCTCATTCAGAAGGTCCAGAGAAAAGTCAGGATACTACCTTCTTGAAAAAGTCAGAAGTTTCCTTCTATTTCTAGTTATTTGAAAGGGATTTTTGGGGGTAGGGGTGGTCACGAATGGATGTTGAATGTTGTCAAATATTTAATTTTACATTTGTTGAGATGATCGTATGATTTTTCTTTTTAAATCAGTGTGTATGGTAAATTATAAAGTTTGATGTTTAATATTTGATTAAACCTTTTATTTCTGGATAAATTTTACTTTATCACAATGCATTTTACTTTTTATAAGTTACTGTGTTTGATATGCTTATATTTTTCTAGAAATTTTTACATTCCCATTATCTAAATATGATAGTAAAGTTCATAGGTTAAATATTTTAGAATAAGAAAAAGATTTAGTTTGGGGTTAAATTCTGGCCCTGCGTATGGGATATAATTTATTCTAAGCCATTGCTTTTCATTTTCACAATGTTAATAAAAGTCCCTTGTATTTATTATGAATTTACACTTTAAAATTGCTTTCATAAGTGTTATTTTATAAAATTGTCACAACAACTCTATGAAGAAATACTCATTTTTTTCTTTTAAATATATTTTTATTAATTTCAGAGAGGAAGGGAGAGGGAGAGAGAGATAGAAACATCAATGATGAGAGAGAACCAGTGATTGGTTATGTCCTGCACACCCCCACTGGGGATCGAGCCCACAACCCAGGCATGTGCCCTTGACCAGAATCGAACCTGGGACCCTTCAGTCTGCAGGCCAAGGGTCTATTCAGTGAGCTAAACCAGGTAGGGCTAGAAATACTGATTTTTAAAATTTTTAATATAAAGCAACTAAAATTTGAGAAGATAAAATGACTTGCTCAAGTTAACAGAGTTTAGGAGACTATATTTTAAAGTAGCTATTATGTTGGGATACAACATTTCTAACTCTAATTCAGTGTTCTTAACACTTCCCCTACCTTTGTACTTCTTATAAGTTTAACCAGGTATTGTGGTATAGATGGTTTATTTTCCTACCCCTGGACACCCTATTCTGTACTCCTCTCTTTTTCTTTGCCCACACGCAGTCCTAAAACCCTGGATATGTAGGGTCTAAATAATCTATTTACCAAGTCCTTACACACTGTAACACATCTCACGCCGGGACTGACCAGCAGACCCTGAGCGACAGATGAATGGATTGCTCTGACACACGTTTCTGTGTAAGAGAGGGCCAAGGGACTGCTTGGCTATAGGAACCAAACAGCCCCATTCACCTGCCTCCTTAGGCTTTTATTGTAGCAACAGCTTGAACTAAAATTAACTATTAGATACTACCAGAAAGGTAAGCATCCTTGAGAAAACATATGCATCCTTTAAGCAAGGACGTTTTGAAGTCTAAACCTAAGAGTGACTTTGACTTCTTTATAGAACTAAAATTTAAATATTGGGCTTATTATAGATTTTCACTTTTTGTGTTTTCCCCTTGTTTTCCAAATACATTTTAAAGAATATTAAAGAAACATATCCAGAATTAATATTGACTAACTGCCCTCCAAAATTTCCCACGGTGCTTCCAGGGAGAGAGTGGTTACTACTATTAGAACTCTAGTTTATCTGAATAGTTTAGAACTGTTTTTCTAACAATTGTTTTAGAATACCACTGGTATATTTTTAGCCCTCGCCCTTGCATAGGAATCAACACCTTAAAGAAATAAAATTTAGTAACTTTATTGTTCAAAGCCCAGGGCCCACATTTCTGGTAATGGAGTAAGACTTGGAAAGATAAGGTTGGGGGGGGGGCGGTTTGAAAAGTTGGGATTAGAAATATTTTCTCTTAATCCTTTGTATTATATGGATTTCCATAAAGTAAAAAAATCCACATATAACTTTGACTCCCCAAAACTTAACTACTATTTGACTACTGCTGAGCAGAAGCCTTGCTGATAACATAAACAGTGGATTAACACATTTTTTATGTTATATGTATTATATACTGAAGAATGTCCAGCCTATAGGAGAGTTTTATAAGAGTTTATTTGAGCCAAAAACTTGAGGACCTGCCCAGAAGTAGAATCTCAATAGAAAATGCCCCAGAGAATGGCAGTTTTGCAGCTTATTTTATACATTAAAATCAAAGGAGAAGATGTGAAGAGGGTTACATGAAGTCCATTGTTGGTAGATTAGGGATGGGGGAGAAAGCTAATCAGGGAAATCTCTAGGACTGGATAAAATGTAAAATGGAGACACACATACTTCTTTCACACTGGTGGGTACAGGATAGTTAATACAGTATTTAATATTTACAGTATATAGAGATGGTATGTGGGCTACAAGATAACAATGAGGAGCTCTGTGATCTCCTACTCTGATGGCCTTGTGTTCTGGTGCCAGAGTTGTGCCTTAGAAAGTTCTGGAAAAGAAAATCACTCTAACATTTCAAAGGTATGCTGTACTAGATGCACAAAAACAGGTCTCGCTATAGGTAAAGACTAAAGTTGATCAAGAAATGAATAGTAAGCCTAAGATGTCACTACTCACCATACCTTGCTTATTTAGTAATTTTTATGTTCAGACCCACCTGTGTGGTTACTTTTGGTCTCCAGGTCACCACCTTGTAAGGCTTGTCATGTGCCCCTACTCTCACCCTCAGTTGAGCTTGTCATTAGCTCGGCCCCTTTTCATTAACATTAAAATAAACTAGAGAAGAGAAAATTTTATTAAGAAAAATCACAAAGAAGAAAAAAAATATTTACAGTATTTATTTTAAAAAGTGTGCTTCATGTGCCCCTACTCTCACCCTCAGTTGAGCTTGTCATTAGCTCGGCCCCTTTTCATTAACATTAAAATAAAGTAAACTAGAGAAGAGAAAATTGTATTAAGAAAAATCACAAAGAAGAAAAAAATATTTACAGTATTTATTTTAAAAAGTGTGCTTATAAGTGAATCTGTACATTTCAAACCCGTGTTTTTCAAGGGTCAACCATATACAATTTCTTCATTTCAGGATGTCCCCTTTCCTCAAAAAGGCCACATCTACTAAAAGGGGAAGTTTAGAGTACTTGTAACAGGAACACAATTGATTCCCAGTAAGTGGGAAAAAGTAAGTGATGGTTATTTTTGTAATCACTATAGGGACACTTTTGATAATTACTATTAAATCAACTTTAATTATTCATCTTATTTTTAGTAAAACCTCATGAGATGAAAAAACTGCATATTGTGGTGCAAAATAGGCCCTGAGAGTTTAAAGATTGATATGCTCCAAGCCTGTCATAGGGGGCTTTGTAATTACCCTGTATATGTGTGTGTTTTTTAATTTACTGTAATGCCACACTACTTTCTGAACATCTATTCAAGCATGCTCTAACAGTAGATACTGGAGTAATGAGAAATGACTTTACGGTATTTATAGTTCATTTCCCCTTTCCTGATTTTTTCCCTCCCTGTCCATAAAACTACAAGAGAATCACTTACCTTTCTGCAGATCAGATTGACACTGACTAAGGTATATACAGAATTTGAGCCTGAATCTGTTATGACAGGTAATAAATCACCTGAACCTGTTGTGTGTGTTTTTTTGTATTTGAGGAGGTGTCAACAATCTCTCTTCTAGCAAGCTGATGACAGATTATTTTTCTCCTTAGATGGCAAGAGCTTTCACACTCATCCCAATTTTAGAGTGGCTACTGAACTCATGGCCCGCTTCCAATCAAATGCTTATATCGCTTGTCATCTGTTTTGTGGTCATAAAGGGGATGGGATGCTGAAGATACTGATATTGAGATTCTTTTTTCATATCTTGCTACACAGTCCAAGAAAACATACTTATTAATTTCGTAAGTCCTTCTGTTATTATCATAATTAGTCAATGAATGTTAATACAGTAAACCTTGCTTTTGCAGACCCCAATTTAACAGACTCACATAAACTCATAATGATTTAATGGACAAAATTTCAGGTCTGTCTGCCATATGTCAAAATTAACACATCTGTTAATTTTACAAGATTTGCTTATAATTAAGTTAATGGGTTTTTAAAAATTATTCATTGTTATTTTTAACAAATTTTAGTGAGTGGGCCATATGTTGGAAAAAATATTGTAATCATTTGCCAACATAAATATTACGTATCTACAGCTATAGTCTACATTTTGAAATCCAAGAGTCACCAGTGGTAAACAGTGTTTGGTGAACGATTAGTACATGACCACCCTGCATCCCGGCGGGTTATTGGTTCAGTTGTCTAGTGTTGTGACTTTCTGCAGCAGTTTTAATGAGTGTCCCCTGTGTTCCCACAGGTGCTAAGCCTCACCCCTGCTGTGTACATTTGCTTATTCCCAGTGCCTGGTGAATGCACGCATTGACTGGACCTATTCAGTATAAACTTAAAATTACTATAATACATATAGAAAACTTTTCTGTGACTTAAACTTTTCATACATACTTACTTTTAATTACAGAAACTACCTAAGTAAAAAGTAAACTAACTGATTTGTCAATTTTTTAACTTAAGGTTTCGGAAGAATTACTTTTGGCTTCAACTGACAACCCTTCCCCCGAGTTAGTCTGTTATATGGAGGTTTTACTACAATAGAAAAAGAGCAAAGGGAAAGTCAGACATTATAAGCATGGTCATCGGGGCAGCTTCACAAGGAAGCTATAGCTTCATGTTTCCCAGGGAACTATGGGTCCATTCCCTGCAGATCACTGAGGGAAGGGAATGAACAAAGGGGGAGATGGCACATGTGCAGTGAAGTTGGGGTGACATAGGAAAGATGATTGCCTGTCAGTCTAGTCAGGGGAACAATGGATTGGCTAGGGCAGTGGTCGGCAAACTCATTAGTCAACAGAGCCAAATATCAACAGTACTTCTTCAAAATAGACTTGCCCAGGCCGAAAACCAACTTCTGCGCATGGGCCACAGAGTTTCAATCGCACTGTAGGTGCGCCTGCACGAGGTATTTTGTGGAAGAGCCACACTCAAGGGGCCAAAAAGCCGCATGTGGCTCGTGAGCCACAGTTTGCCAACCATGGGGTTAGGGGATGGACCCCATCGGAAAAACACAAAATCTTGGAAAGTTAAAATCCCCAAAGAGTTCCCTCTCTGTTCTTGCTTGTTCGCTCTTGCTCTCTCCTATGCACTTACCTGTTCTCTCTCCATAGCCACATGGCTCTAGAAGCTGCGTGGCTGATGGCTGTGGCCAATCCACACTCCAGGTGGGAGGTTGGATACTGCAGCACAGCAATGGATTAGAGCCTGAACACAAACTAAGCTAGCAGGATACTGGACTGGACAGCACTTTAATATGGAACAGAAATTCTGGGCGGTGGCCTTAATTTTGACCCCACTGAATACAAAATTGGACTTCTTCCATGGCAAGATGGATGGAGATAGGACCTTGGAATGGAACCCCCTTAATGAAGCTTTCCATGAAACCCCATCCTCCTCAGGGGGCCTTGGGGAATTCTTTTCCTCATGGCAACCCAAAAATTCCACTTGCACTGATAACACTTTCTCCCCACATTTTATACTCAAAACTAGAGGCCCGTTGCATGAAGAGATTCATGCAATAGGCCTTCCTTCCCCTGGCTGCCGGCACTGGTTTTCCTCTGGCACCTTGGACCCAGGCCTTTGGTTCGGCCACAGCAGAGAAACCAAGCCTCTTCAGTCTTCAGTCTTCAGTCTTCACTCAGCCGGAGCCTTCAGTCTTCGCTCTGCACCTGCATATGCAAATTAACCACCATATTTATTGGGTTGATTTGCATAATCATCCTGATTGGCTGGTGGGCATAGTGGAGTGTTACCACATGGGGGCGGCCATCTTGTGTTTTGGAGTGATGGTCAATTTTCATATTACCCCTTTATTATATAGGATAAGCAGGAAGTCCAGTGAGATTCATCAATAATATTTCCTAGATTCCATTCCCAGAGTGACATTGCTAGGGGGAAAACAAATAGGCCTGTGATCCTCTGGTCAAATACATACAAGTTATGCTGAACTTAACTGGACTTCCAGTATTCCCCTTCATCTTTTCTACAAATACACCAGACCTGTTTTCTACACACTTTCTTCCTCTTAGCAGATGACTGGAACTTTTACTTTAGCTGGAAAATTTCTCCCTTTCAATAGGAAGGAGACTTTCTACCCTTCTTCCTATTCTTTGATTTCTCTCACAACTTGCTCTTTTGTTCTTGGTATCCCCTCCCATGCCCCACTCCCCACCCCCATCACACCCTGCACTGTCTTTGTGTTTTGCCCTGAAGCTCATCAAGTCTTCCCTCCATGGAAAAACCACCTCTTGAGTTTTTCAGGATTGTTTTCTTTGGCCTTCATTTCATAGTTAAAATCCCACTTGTTTCCTACTCTCTACTCTGATTAAAGTTCCTTTTATGGTAGGAAGCTCATCTCTCACAGGTCAGCAGTAGATTCCTAGTGACTGAAACAATGAGTTTTTCTTAGTTTTCATTCTTTGACATCTCCCTGCAGACCAATTTTGTTATTTTCCTCCTTTCAACATAAGAAATGTCCAAACCTGTAAGAATTTTTATGAGTTTATTTGAGCCAAACTGACGACAATTTCCAGGAAGCAAAACCTCAATGGATTGAGAAAATGAGCTGGAAAATGGCAGTTTAGCATATTATTTTATACATTACAATCAAAACAGGAGGCATAAGTGGGTTACATGAAATCCACTGGTGATAGATTAGGGAGGCAGGAGATAGCAAAGGGGAGGGGGGACCCTTGTGATTGGATAAAAAGTAAAATAGACACATACTTCTTTTACATAGGTGGATACAGGATAGTTAACAGTCAGCAGTGAACACAATGGCGATAACAATGGCAGGATTTGTAGTTTCGGTTATTAAAAAGGTTATTAGAAAGGCTTGTTTATCAGGTATGTTATTGTAGATGCAAAAAGACAACAAGACAGGTTCAGGAAAGGTGAATATTTTTTAGGTAATGAGAATGGCACTAGGTGTCTGACCAGTGGGATCAGACCAAACCTGAGATCAGCAATGAACACAATGACAATAACAATGGCAGGATTTGTAGTCTCGGTTATTAAAAAGGTTATTAGAAAGGCTTGTTTATCAGGTATGTTATTGTAGATGCAAAAAGACAACAAGACAGGTTCAGGAAAGGTGAATATTTTTTAGGTAATGAGAATGGCACTAGGTGTCTGACCAGTGGGATCAGACCAAACCTGAGATCAGCAATCTTGGTGTTTGGGTTCTGGCTAGGAAAGATTCAAAGCCCAGACCCAAACTGTAAGAGAACATTTGTTGGGTAAATTACAGAGGTAGAAAAAAATAATTAGAACATTTGTTTGGTAAATCACAGAGGTAAAAGAAGTAATTTCTAGAAGAAATGGGCTTAGGAAACAGGTTATAGAGTAAAGGAAAGGCCTTTGTAGCTTGGGAGTGAGGAAGCTAATGGTGATGTGGCTGGGGTAGAGAGGGCGGAGGGAGTAGGGAAAGGGAAGGCACTGAGGTGCTAGGGGCGGGGCAGGAGAGCATGCTGTGTCCTAAGAATTTTAAGGGTGGAGATTTTAGTGGAGGTCTCAGAGGAAGATCTCAATAGAATATTCAGCAGTTTTCCAGGTGTGACCTTTCAGGGTTGTGGTCTCCACTGATTGATTGGCAGGCACCAGGGCAGGGGGTCCTTACTTGATGCAGCTGGTCCTGACTTCAGGCAGGGCTGGTTTTGTTGCTTATCTGGGCTTAGAGCTGAAATACAATTTGAGGCCTAGATGTTATCTCTAGGGAGGAAATGTCAGGGGATCCAACCTGCATAACCAGGGACATGCCAGGGAATGAAAAAACACCCTGGGGATGAGGTCCCACTTTACAATTGATTGGTCATTGTTAGACACCTAGGGCAGTGGTCTGCAAACTGCAGCTCTCGAGCCACATGCGACTCTTTGGCCCCTTGAGTGTGGCTCTTCCACAAAATACCGACTTCTGCGCATGGGCCACAAAGTTTCAATCGCACTGTATGTGCGCGCCCGCGTGAGGTATTTTGTGGAAGGGCCACACTCAAGGGGCCAAAGAACTGCATGTGGCTCTCGAGCCGCAGTTTGCTGACCTAGGACTTTCCATTCTGGTGACTTCCGTACCTGCCCATTGTCCTTGCTTTACTCATGTCTGTCTAACTGCCTGCCACACAGTCATTTTATCCTTCTTCTCTCTCATCACACACTTCACTGACCTGACTTTAGTCCCACCCTTGATGATCATGACCTCTGCGGCAGCAGAAAACAATAGCCCAGTTCTGACTATGGTCCCAGATTTAAGCCCCTGGCAGGCTAAAGATAACAACCAAAACTAAGTTTTGTTTCCACTCCTGAGCTCCAAGGCAGGTGGACCCCCTTGAAACCAGTTCTGGATATGGGAGCTGACCTCAGAGTTGTCCTCAAGACCTGAGGAATTGATTTATTATATTACCTTTTGTAGTTAGGTTGCCAAAGGAAGAATGCACGAGGCCAGAATTGTGAGGGATTAGGAATTTATTCGATCATCCACACACCTGGTGGCTGAGCCCCAGAAGGCTCCAGCATCCCAGTGACCAGAGTCAGGGGTTTTTAAAGGACTTTTGGCAGGCTTTTTCTGGGCGGAGAATTCTCTGAGCAGGTCCAGATTCCGGGAAGTCTGGAGGGGAGAGATAATGGTCTTAGCAAGTGGAATGTAGTCTAGGCAAGTGGAATATCCATTGTGAAGTGGTGTAAAGGTCAAATCCCAGGGGAGAGGATACGGATTCAATTGTTCCATCAAACCTAACACCTTTGTCTTACCTCTGTCCAATCAGCCCGTAACATGACCCTGAACCCCTAACCCTCAGGGTCTTGTAATTTTGCCTTATGTGACCTGTAACCTACATTCCATCAGTGAGTCAGGTCCTTCAGAGCACATGTGCCCCCCCCTCCACGTGGGCCAATTCTAAGAAACTAATTCCTTTCTTTACTGCAAATCTCTGCTTGTGCATTTATTGTGTGCAGGCAGACAAACTTACCGACTTCTGCGCATGGGCCACAAAGTTTCAATCGCACTGTATGTGCGCGCCCGCGTGAGGTATTTTGTGGAAGGGCCACACTCAAGGGGCCAAAGAACTGCATGTGGCTCTCGAGCCGCAGTTTGCTGACCTAGGACTTTCCATTCTGGTGACTTCCGTACCTGCCCATTGTCCTTGCTTTACTCATGTCTGTCTAACTGCCTGCCACACAGTCATTTTATCCTTCTTCTCTCTCATCACACACTTCACTGACCTGACTTTAGTCCCACCCTTGATGATCATGACCTCTGCGGCAGCAGAAAACAATAGCCCAGTTCTGACTATGGTCCCAGATTTAAGCCCCTGGCAGGCTAAAGATAACAACCAAAACTAAGTTTTGTTTCCACTCCTGAGCTCCAAGGCAGGTGGACCCCCTTGAAACCAGTTCTGGATATGGGAGCTGACCTCAGAGTTGTCCTCAAGACCTGAGGAATTGATTTATTATATTACCTTTTGTAGTTAGGTTGCCAAAGGAAGAATGCACGAGGCCAGAATTGTGAGGGATTAGGAATTTATTCGATCATCCACACACCTGGTGGCTGAGCCCCAGAAGGCTCCAGCATCCCAGTGACCAGAGTCAGGGGTTTTTAAAGGACTTTTGGCAGGCTTTTTCTGGGCGGAGAATTCTCTGCGCAGGTCCAGATTCCGGGAAGTCTGGAGGGGAGAGATAATGGTCTTAGCAAGTGGAATGTAGTCTAGGCAAGTGGAATATCCACTGTGAAGTGGTGTAAAGGTCAAATCCCAGGGGAGAGGATACGGATTCAATTGTTCCATCAAACCTAACACCTTTGTCTTACCTCTGTCCAATCAGCCCGTAACATGACCCTGAACCCCTAACCCTCAGGGTCTTGTAATTTTGCCTTATGTGACCTGTAACCTACATTCCATCAGTGAGTCAGGTCCTTCAGAGCACATGTGCCCCCCCCTCCACGTGGGCCAATTCTAAGAAACTAATTCCTTTCTTTACTGCAAATCTCTGCTTGTGCATTTATTGTGTGCAGGCAGACAAACTTAGTTTTTTTGGGTTTGGTGACAGTTTTAGTACCTCTTCTTAAAATAAAATTTCAAAATCTGTATCTCCTAAATGGTTTCTCTTTCTGTATTTTAGCTTCTCAAGCAAAAAACCTGGGTGCTATTTGTAAAATTTTCCACTCTCATTCTCCCCATTTAGACTAATATACATTGAATGGGAGCAGAATTTGCCACCCCAAAATATGCCTCTTTGGCATAAAAATTATCTTTAGCTGATTATTTTTTAAGAAATGCAAACATAAGAAAAACTTTGAAAACTGAGTAGAAGTTACACTTTTTTGAAAGGGGTTATTTACTTTTATAAGGGAAATGTTTATTTGTAAGGATGTATCCCACTCTGTAACAGGAGGGGGATTACAATCTCTAGAAACTCCTATGAGTAGAGAAGGTAGGACTTAAATCTACATAAAAACCATACCCTTATTTACCTTTTTTTTTTCTGGTAAATTCCCATAACTGGCTCCCCACCTCCTAAATTCTTCTTTTATGTTTAGTTGGAGATAGTATTTAAGGTGGTGATTTTGTTACCAATTGGGGTTACTGGCTGGGACCTCAGTTCTTCTCAACAACACTGAAAAGGTTTTAAGGTCAATGAAAATGAAAATAAAGCATAATGGAATTTTTTGAAGATAGTAATAGACTACAAGCAAGGAGAAGGCCAGTGGAGCAAGATGATGGCCCCAAATTCCTGGGTTATATGGATTAAATGAGGGACTTTCATTTTCATTTAGGGATGATTGACAGAAAAGGGTTATCTATATATATAAAGAGGTAATATGCTAATTGGTCCTAATGGTGTCCCAGTCACGACCAGTCAACGGGCTGCGCATGCACAGGAGCTGGTGGGCAGGGATGGGGGCGGGGACTTCCACCCCCAGCAGAGGCATGCACAAGCCTGCCCAGCGCTAACCTCATGCTGCCTTGGAGGTGGAGGCCACTCCCGATGGAGGCACGTGCAGGCAGGAGCTGGTGGGTGGGGACACAGACATGGGGGCCTACCCGAGCCACCGTGGCCTGGCTTGAGCAAGCCTGGAGCAGACAGAGACATTTTTTCATGGTGAAGGGACTGGAGTCCGTGTTGATGAAAACACCTCGGTGGCTGCGACGGCCAGCAGTGGCAGCAGCAGCGGGGTGATGGGGGTGGCACCTTCCCCTGATCAGCCCGGTTGCCACCTGTCGAGGGAGACCAGACTGGCCCATGGGGATCGGGCCTAAACCATTAGTAGGACATCCCCTGAGGGCTCCTGGACTGTGAGAGGGGGCAGGTTGGGCTGAGGGAGTCCCCTCCTCCAGTGCAAGAATTTCATGCACCAGGCCTCTAGTCATAATAATAAAAGGCCAGAGGTGTCACAACCGAAACGACCAAACGACTGGTCATCATGAGGTGCATGGAAAACCTCTTGGTCCCTCCTCCAAAGCCCATAGGCTCTGATCACAGCAAGGCAGGCGGCGGGCAGGTGGGGTTGTGACCACAGTAGGGCTGCAGGCGGGTGGGTGGGGCGAGAGTGGGTGGGTGAGGCTGCGAGCGCAGCACGGTGGGTCTCGCGGCATGGCAGGTCTCACTCGATTTCGTGCGCTGAGCCTCTAGTATAAATATATTTCTTCTGTACATGACCTTACCCATAACGCATACAGAAAAACCCACGGGGGGGGGGGGGGGGGGGATGCAAATTTATTATTGGTCCAGGGCCCTAGTAAGGTCACATTAAGGTCCTGCAGTTTTCCTCTGAGCTGGCCAAGAACCAGCTTATTCTGAACCTGCTCCCTGGTGGTCTGCAGGCTGCTGGGCCACCCATGGAGAGGTGGCCTGAAGGCAGTGTTGGTCTAACCCCTGTCAGGACTCCAGGGCAGGCCTCACCCAGCCACTCATGTCTAACTTCTTACCTAACAGCTTGTGCCATTTTAGAAAGTTGGTCAGTATTTTCTGGGTCTCTCTCTTGTATACAGGAGGTATACATCTTATTAAATTTCGGTTTGTTTTTCTTCTGTTAATCTGTCTTTTTGTTACAAGGTGGTTCCAGTCAGAAACCTAGAAGGGTAAAGGGAAAATTATTCTTTCTCCTCTAAAACATCTAAGCAAGGCTAACTGAAAAATACGTCTTCTTGAATTCATTTCCTTCATTGAGAGTTCACTGCTTTATTTCTCTTTATAGTTTCATAATGTCTTGTCTAGACAGTGAAACAGTCTCCTAACTCTTCTCTACATCTTCAGTTTCTCTTCCTTGCATCTGTTTCTCTAACTACAGTATTCTCTCTAAATGCAGGCCTAAACACATCTCTTCCTGGAGATTTTTGCAATGCTCTTCACTGAACATAAGATCTGTTTCTCTTTCAAATTATCATTATCATGTGATAAATCCATTTCTGCTTATGTTGCCATTTCACAAATGGGAAAAATAAAACTCTAAACACCTAAGCCTGAGGTTGCTCTGAGATCTAAAAATGGAACTGAAAATATTATAATCTGGATTTTAATATATATGTGTGTGTGTATA
>NW_005370240.1:521347-522107 GCF_000412655.1 Myotis brandtii
GATCTGTGACCCTGCCGGGCGGGGGGCAGTGCTTGAGGTTGTCCGCGGTCTAGGACCAGGATATGTGACCTGGTGGGCAGGGCAGCAGCACTTGAGGCTGTCTGCAGTCTGGGACCCGGATCTGTGACCTGGCGTGCAGGGAGCACCACAGGAGACTGTCCACAGTCCCGGGACCCAGATCTGTGACCCTGCCAGGCGGGGGGCAGTGCTTGAGGCTGTCCGCGGTCTGGGGTCCAGATTTGTGACCTGGTGGGCGGGTGGCAGTGCTTGAGGCCGTCCGCGGTCCAGACCCGGATCTGTGACCTGGCAGGCGGGAGGCAGTGCTTGAGGCTATCTGCGGTTTCTGGACCCGGATCTATGACCTGGCAGGCGGGGGGCACCGCAGGAGGCTGTCCGCTGTCCTGGGACCCGGATCTGTGACCCTGCCGGGCGGGGGGCAGCTCACACAGGGGTGGATCGGCCGGGGTTGGGCAGGGCAGGACACCTGGCTTCCGCCCAGCCCCAGTCACTCTGGGCAGGTGAGCAGCGCAGAGAGCCTCTGGACAGGGGAGGCAGGCCAGTGGAGGGCGGCCTGTACTCCCCACATGGCGGTGGTGACAGCTGTGAGCACGCCAAGCGGAGCCTGCAGGCTGAGCTGAAGTAGCGCCTGCAGGCCATCAGCGCCCAGGAGTGGCTGCGCAAGATCCGCCTTTTGGCCCAGAAGGTGCAGGATCGCAGGGACAGCCACCGTGGGGGGCCAGACTGACATCCTCCTGGCCGC
>NW_005370240.1:522476-534878 GCF_000412655.1 Myotis brandtii
AATTCCGTCCTCTCAGTGAAACAGTGGGATAATCGGGGCGACTGTAGAGAAGGAATGTGCACTTTGGGTGCCAGCACCCATGAGCGAAGGCTGCCCTGACTGAGCCTCGCTTGCTTGGGACCTAGCTCACTCCTGCCGGGCAGCGGGTAACAGGATGTGTTTTTCCGAATTAATGAGAGAAAATGTTGATTCTCCTGATGCCCACGAAGGTGGAAAGTGAAGTGGGGAGACATGTGGGGAGTGAGCAAGGTTCCCTGTCTGGGGCTTCCAAATCTACTGTTGGTTTATTTCACCGCTGACTAGAGATATACAGGGTGTCCCCCCAAAATGTATACACACTTTGAATACCTACTAATTCCAATGGTTTTAAGCATAAGAAAGAAACAACAATGGAGCTGTTATCTGTTAAAAGTGTGGGCACAAACAGGTAGTTGGACATTCCCTGAGGGGTCTCAGATTGGAGAGGGTGAAGGCCAGACTGAGGGGCCCCTTTCCCCCACTACCCCAGTGCACGAATTTCATGCACCGGGCTACTAGTATATATATATTTGCTTATCATGCTGGTTAGTTGTACTTATTGTAACTCAGACAGTTTAAAAATAAGTAAATACACACTAAAATAAGTAAATGTCACTGGCATCTGTCATGATAGGTTTGTACCCATTCAATAAAAGATAGTAAGAGTTTAAAGTAGTGGTTGTTGACTTGGCTGGATATTGATGTCACCTAGGGAGATTTTTGTTTGTTTGTTTGTTTTATTTTTAAGTTAAAGCATAAGCTTTACCAAGTTCTGGAGCTGGGTCTCAGATATATATATATAGTATTTTATATATAGTATTTTAAAAAAATATTTCAATTGATTAAAATCACAAGCAGAATTGAGAACCAACAGTCTTCCTTGCTTTTCAATGTCTTGTGGAGAAAGAAGAAATTTTACTGTCAAGGTTCTTTTTGCTGGTCTAATAATCAAAGTTATATGAGACAGATTAACAAGAGGAAATAACCAAATTTAATTACATACATATGTATGGGAAACCCACATACATAAGAGAGTCAGAGACCCCACATTCATAAGAGGTTCAGAGATAAGGGGAAAATGAGATATTTCGTGACATCCTGAGCCAAGGATGAGGGGAAGTGTCTTGGGGCTTCAGAGGGGAAGAAGGTCATTGAAGGACAATAAGAAGAGCTTCAGTAATTAGTAATTTTCTCTGACATATAGATAGGTCAAAAAAAGTTATTATAGGCAAGGCCCCTAATTTAAATGCTTCAGGAGATAAGTCAAAGATTCTCAAGAGCCTGCAGTGTCTTGATTGCCTTCAGTTAGTCCACATACCAAAGTGACACCTTTGGGGGAGGCCTGTTCTGAACCTCTCCTGTGTGATCCTCCTGATGTAGGAGTTCCAAGGGCCTGGGGACCCAAGGGTCCATGACCTATGGGCTCTTGGCTTCACACAGGAAAAAACTCAAATAGGAGCCAACATAGCATTTAAAGTGAAAGTGAGTTTATTCGTGAAGCAGTGAGGCAGAGAAGGGGTTTCTCCACAGACAGAGCATTCCCTCTTTAGCAGAATTTGCTTCTTTATTGAGGTTCATTTAATCAGGGGGTAGGGGACTCAATAAGAGGGAGGAATATTCAGGAAAGGGGTGAAGATTTCTTGGAGGAGCATTGTCAGACATTTTTCATCCTTATATGGACTTTGCATTTCCAACCACAGTGGTTCAGGGTGTGTCAATTAATATGTAATGAATCACAATGAGCTAGGGGTTACTCTTAGGTGAGATTAGTCACCATGTTGGATATAGCTGGTCTCTGTAGGTTTCAACTCAGAAATCCAGTGGGGGGTGGTCTTACTTCCTTGTTGACAGTTCTTATAGCTTTTATGGATTGCAGCTGTTTCACTGCCACATACCCTATCTCACTCTGACTGCTAGCAACAGTCTTATTCTCAGAGCTAGTTAGAAATGCAAGATCTGGGATGTGACCCGTGATTCTATATTTCTAAGGCAATTTCTGAAAGTGGTCCATGGGATGTTACAGAGAAATATATTTAAGGAGCATTAGATTACACTAAGTTAAATAGAACTGTTTACTGCTTTTAATACTTCAAATGTATTAAATTCCTCTCTAAGAAGAGGTATGGTATTCATAATTGAACAAGTTTGCTTATCACAGAATACTGTTACATTGTTTTATGAGTTGTTGGTTTATTTTTCACTAGTGGCCCGGTGTATGAAATTCATGCATGGGTTGGGGATGTCCCTCAGCCCGGCCTGCACCCTCTCCAATATGGAACCCCCTGGGGGATGTCCGACTACCGGTGTAGGGCCGATTCCACAGGGGATCGGGCCTAAACCAGCAGTCGGACATCCCCCTCGTAATCCGGGACTGCTGGCTACTAACTGCTCTCCTGCCTGCCTGCCTGATCGCCCCTAAACACTCTGCCTGCCAGCCTGCTTGTCCCCAACTGCCCCCCCTTGCTGGCCTGATCGCTCCCAACTGCCCTCCTCCGCTGGCCTGTTTGCCCCTAACAGCCTCTGCCTCAGCCCCGCCACCATGGCTTTGTCCGGAAGGACGTCTGGAAGGTCTCCCGGAAGGTTCTCCTGGTCTAATTAGCATATTACCCTTTTATTAGTATAGATTAGACAAGGCAAGTTTTCAGTGAGGCTTTATATTATAGCAGCTTTACAAAAAGACTAGTAGCCCTGCGCACAAATCTCTCCCAGTCTAATTAGCATATTACCCTTTTATTAGTATAGATAGTGAAAGGAGTTTTTAGGGGTAAAATAGGCAGGTTTAGGGAGTTCTAGAAATAAAGGGGGCCCATGGGGGAGGGCTGCAAAGCTGGGAGGCTGGGAACTGCCAAAAGGCATACCTTCACAGAATAAAGGGAGAGGAAGACACTCATTCACAGAAGATAAGGGGAAAGCCACAGGGAGTAGAAAAACAAAAGGGAGAAAGAGGAAAATAGTTTTTCACAGGGAATAGAAAATTCTACCACAAAAGGGGGAGAAAAAGAGGGGTTTGAGTCTTGAAGCTGCTATAGTGACCAATCAGAGGGGATATCAGGACACAAAGAACCACAACCTTTATGAACCTTAGAAAGAGGGACTTAGTGGGTCTCTCTCCCTCCCCACCTGGGAGTCTGTGCTTATTTCCAAATAAATTTCCACCTTTCCTATACCACCTTTTGTCCGTGGCTTCATTCTTCGAATCCACCTGGACAAGGACCTGGGAAGGAAGCCACCTTTGCATCCTAATCAGAGGAAAACCGCGCATTTCAGTTTAATTTCTGTGTTTCAGCAGTATTTCCTAGGACTGAAAAGTTTGACAGAACACATTTTAGAAAATAATTGGTATAACAATGTTTCTCACAGGATAACTACTGGCATTTTGGGTGGCATATTTATAATGGTAGTTATTATGAAGGGCCTGTCCTACACATTTCAGGAATGTTTTGCATCCTTGAGCCCTGTTAACTAAAAGCACCACCATAAATTACTAAATACTTTTAGGGTGTGATACTACTTCAGGTTGAGAACTATCTAGTCATTAGGTATAAAGAATAAGGGAGATCAAGTATACCAATTGGAAATGGTTTTCATGAAAAATCTCTGAGCCTTGTTAACATTGGTCTAAATCTTTCTTGTTGCTTGTGTTTGGACCATTATGTAAAACGTTGATCCCTGCTAGTGCCAAGCCCTCATGCAGAGCACTTCTAAGAGCAATAGAGGCCCAAAGTTGTCATAAGGGTTCTGCTCCGTACAAAGATTACAATATTCCATATCTAATGGGGAGCATTGCACCAATGACGAGGACTGAATTGCCTGGGCCATTGAGATTGCATCAGTCTTAGCTTTCTATCCTCATCTTCCCCATGCCCACTAGAATTATTCTTTTCCTGAATCACTGATCATATTATGTCATTTTTTTCTACTGAAAAATATTGTATTGGTTTCTCATTGCTAAAGATTAAAATCTAGATCCACAGTGTGACATTTCAAAAGAACCATAATATATGAACAAATTGCCTTTTTCACACACACCCACACGCTCATATACACTTGCTATCTTTTTATTTCTCTCTCTGTGTCAATTCCAGTAACATGAGATTTTTCTGACTGAATTCTCACTGTTTGCCAAATGAACTGTATACTTTATATCTCTAAATTTTTGCTCTTATTACTTGGAATGCCCTTTTCAACTTGACTGCCTAATAAAAATCCTACTTAACTTTCAAAACATCTTATAAATGTCACATCTCTGCAAAAATTTCTCCAACATTTCTACTTCTTTCTGCTCATAGCTTCAGACTACCATCCATGGCAGTGATCCACCTGGAATTATAATGAGTGATGGGTATGGTAGACGATATCTTTTTCCCGTTCCCACAGTCCCACGTGGGCTCTTAGAGGAGAGCACTTCTGCAGACCCTGTGTCCTGGCATCAGGCTGAGAAGGCAGCTTCCGTCTTCACTTGCCCCTGCTTGTGAGAGAATGAGCAGTTAATCCACTCTGGGAGACTCTGACATGTAATGAGCAACATTGGTCAACCAGCTGTTAGTTATTTTGCCTAAGTATTAGATCAGTGATGGCGAACCTATGACACGCGTGTCAGAGGTGACACGCGAACTCATTTTTTTGGTTGATTTTTCTTTGTTAAATGACATTTAAATATATAAAATAAATATCAAAAATATAAATCTTTGTTTTACTATGGTTGCAAATATCAAAAAATTTCTATATGTGACACGGCACCAGAGTTAAGTTAGGGTTTTTCAAAATGCTGACACGCTAAGCTCAAAAGGTTTGCCATCACTGTATTAGATAATATATCTTTTTTTTCCCCTTGTTCTGCCTAATGAGTAAGAAGATTGGTGGAAGGACTTTCCTGTTTCTTGCTTCCATGTGGGAAGAATCCTTGGTCATGGTCCTAATACTGCCTTCTATAAACAGTAACCTCAATCTCTCTCTCTCTTTCTCTTTCTGTCTCTCACCCCAATCCCACTTATTTATTTATCTACTTACTTATTTACGTTAGCCCCTCTGGAGATGTTGTAAGAGAATTTCTGTCTTACTACCTTACCTTTTCCCCTTACTTGTCCATGCAGCAATAAGAACAAGTAATTGGACTGTGTGTGTGTCTTTGCTTTTTGCCTCCTCTTTTTTCTTTTTTATAAAAATATATTTTTATTTATTTTAGAAAGTAAGGGAGAGGGAGAGAGAGATAGAAAGATATCTAACCAACAACCCAGGCATGTGCCCTGACTGGGAATCGAAATGTGACCTCCTGGTTCATAGGTCGATGCTCATCCACTGAGCCACACTGGCTGGACTGCCTCCTCTGTCTCATATGTGTATGTTCTCTGTTGCTCTCTGTCTCTGTCTTCTATCCTTCACAATGAATAGCTGGTATGTGTGAAAGGCCTGAATTATTTGCAGCTGATGAAGGCAATTCCTTTCTATAGGTGGGTGTTCCCACAAGACTACTAGTATAAACATGGGCAGATTATAAAAAGACTCTATTTGACTTATATCCAAGCAACATTATTTAGTCTGCCTTTACCTTGAGAGACTTGTGCTTTGAGGTTAATGGGCACTTGCTTGGCAGATTAAAGGTTTTCATTTTGTTTATATTTTCTTAATTCTAGTTTTTCCATTAGATAGAACCTGTATAGAATCCTCCCCTTATTCTCCAGCATGTTGGTATATTGGAGGATGGTGGTTGCAAGGGATGCTGGGGAAAAAAAGATGGCAGCAGCTCAAGAGTGGTTATATATTGATTCTGATTCTCTGGAAATGCAGAATAAATAAGAAAGCTTGGGTTTACAGAAGGCAAGTATTATAAAGGAAACCAGGTTTCATTAATCCCAAGACCCTCTTGGGATTATACCAGGATACTAAGATATTACTGTTAGAAGACATTTAGGCTGGATGTAGAGAGATACTGTAGAAAAAATGCAGCCTCATTGAGACCTGGTGTCAAGATGTGACATTACAGCAAATTTTTAAGTTGTGAAAGAATACAAGAGCATTTGAGATCCTTCATATGATTTTTGTCTCTAATTCTCATCTCCCCAAATGCCATTTAGATGTTATCCTGTGATCTTTGGTATGATAATCTAAACTGTAGTAAGTTCTATTGCTGAAAACAAAATTTGCTTAGCATAATTTTTAAAAATATGTTGTTTTTGCACTTTTAGAGAGAAAAAACATGCATAGATGTAGAGCTGATTATGGGATATTTTTCTGAGTCTGATTGATGTTTGGACTTTTTATAGAAGTAGAACTTAAAAGAGCCTTAAAATAGGATTACTATAAATTTGAGGATGCTTAAGGAGTCATAGCTATGCAGAGAAACACAGATATTATTTGAAAGAAACTTTTGAGGTTGAGATTGAGCATATTAAGATATAAGTACTTAAAAACTTCTTATTTGAATTTCTTTAAACTATAAAGAGTGGGTGTTTCATAATTTTGGACTTCAGTTTCCTTACTGAGAGGAGGGCATTAATATTGCTTAAACATGAATTTTTTATATTGCAAAAACTGTTATTTTTTAATACTTTTATGTCACCTCACAGCACTCGCTGTCCTACATGCTCTGGGTAGAAACACTGGTCTACATGACAAGGAAATTTAAGATGGAAATTAAGTTGGAATAAAATATAATTGATACCCTTTCTTTATCCATTTTAGATTCATTCATCTGAATCTAAACACTGAACTACCCACATCTTGTCCTAGGAGGAGAAATTAGGATAGTAGAGATTAGGGATGAAGGTGAGTGCAGAGCAAGTATGATTTGTTGCTAGTTTTTTTTCCCCAATGGGCTTATAAATATTCCTCATTGACCATAGGTATTACTATTGCCTTTGGTATAAGAAAAAAAACCTAAAGAGTATCAAAGGAAACTTTATTTACTTATTTATTTATCTACTTACTTATTTACGTTAGCCCCTCTGGAGATGTTGTAAGAGAATTTCTGTCTTACTACCTTACCTTTTCCCCTTACTTGTCCATGCAGCAATAAGAACTAGTAATTGGACTGGTGAGAATTTGTCACTCAATAGGCCGTATTTCCTCTACAGTTGGTGTTCCGTATTCACAATCACAGCTCATGTGAGACATGGTCTCTTCTTTGCACTATATTTGCTCTAAAGCACTATGGGTGCTCACATTCTCTTGCCCTCTCTAATATGCATTGCTTTCATACAATAAATACAGCATCAGACAGGGAAAGATCCACCCCCTAACTACACTACCTCGCCATTAGAATTTGGCCTGTTATTCTTGATCTTTCCATTGTGAGGCAATTTGGTGCATGAGCGGGTACTAAGCATAGCTTGTGCCACAGATTCCTGATCCCCCATCAATATGCCTCAAGGTTTATAGACTCAAGGAGAGAGGTGGCCCACTATAACTTCAATTTAAATCACACTCTCTAATCCAGTATTTCAGAAATCTTACCTTTGGGGATATTTGAGAGTTTACTTGTCTGTTAATAAATCTATTCTTTTATCTCTGTTTAGGCTACCTTTTGGTTTATTATGTCTGTTATTTGGGACCTGGATGAGAAAAGGGCTTAAGACAAAGCTCTGGTTGTTCCCTCTGACTGAAATGCTTGTGTCCTAGATATTTTCTTGATTTACTCTTTTTTTAAATTTTGTTCTCTGCTCAAATGTTCATTTTTCAGAATGTCTGTCTGACAATCCTAAATTCTTAAGTTTGTCTCTCTATTTTTTCTCATGCCATTTACCAACAACTTGATGTTATATTTTACATTTGTTTCCATTTTCCTTTTTAGCATATAAATTCCAGGGATTCAGGATCTAGTATTCATAGCTATATCCACAGTGCCTAGACAAGGGTATGAAACATAGAAAATACCTCATATATTTTTGTCAACTGAATGAAAGAAAGATTAATTTTTGATGATATATTTGTTTGATACATTATCAATATTCACTTAATATGTAAATTGAAATGCAAAATTTTAATGCTTTCAACCATTTCATGAACTCTGCAACTAGAGGACCATTTAAAAAACAGTCTTTCTGAGCTTTTCCCAGGATCAATAAGTTGTTCTGTGGCAGGACAGTAAGAAGTTGGAAAACTCATGGGCAAGTGGAACGGGGAAACTGAGACAAGAAAATTAAATATGGCCAAACAATTTGAAAAGCTTAGAGCCAGCTTGCGAATCACAAGACTTTATCTTCCCTAGAGCACTGGAGAGAAAGTGGTTTATACATCTCCCTATCCAGAGAATACATAGTTTAAATCACTCTGGTGGGGGAGGTAGAGAACAGAGACCCAATTAATACCATTTGTGCCAGCTAAACCCAAGGGTAGATGAAGTCAGGGGAACAAATAACAAAAACCCCATTAGAGCCAGACAGACTCAAGATAAAAGTAAAAGAGTAAAACAGACCAAAGAATAATCCCAAACTCCTCGATACCTCATTTTAATGCATCAGCATATTAAAAGCACACCTTGGAAAGCTGCTGAATATTCTGCTGAAACCCTCCCCCAAGATTCTCACCTGCAGGGGAAAAAAAAACAAAAAATAAAAAAACCCTCAGGACAAAGACTCAGTGCAGGCTCACTCTAGAGCAGCAGTTCTCAACCTGTGGGCCGCGACCCCTTTAGGGGTCGAAGGAACCTTTCACAGGGGTCGCCTAAGACCATCGGAAAACACATATATAATTACATATTGTTATTGTGATTAATCACTATGCTTTAATTATGTTCAATTTGTAACAATGAAATTGGGGGTCACCACAACATGAGGAACTGTATTAAAGGATCGAGGTATTAGGAAGGTTGAGAACCACTGCTCTAGAGCATACCCATGTCCCTTCCCCAGCATGAACTTTTTTACTTCCTCCTAAACTCTAAGGGTCCCTGTTAGACTTGCAACCCAGGGAGCAGCAGGCACAGCATCTCATCCTGGGCTTACCTCCTGATCCTGCCTCCAAGGCCCACTTTTTCTCTGACTTCCTAGTGAGCTAACAGCAGCCCCACCTTGGCTCATTCTTTCCTATAACAGAGCACTCCCTAGGGCAGGCGTCCTCAAACTACAGTCCGCCGAAAACATTTATCCAGCCCACCGGGTGTTTTTGCCGCCACTGCCTGTCCTGCTTAGCAGCTGACTAGTCCCGGGCCCGCAGTTCGCATGTGTGGAATGTCTGAGGGGCAGTGAACTGGCCCCCTGTTTAAAAAGTTTGAGGACCTCTGCCATAGGGCCTAGGCTCTCTCTTATTGCTTCTTCTGCCCTAAGTCCTTCCTTTGTCTTGTTGTCCCCAGCTTTAATAAACGTACTCTCAAAATCACCTGAACTCATGTCATAAAATCTTTCCTACAGGAAGTCAACCCACATGCTACAGGCCAGCCTGAGGCAGACCTGCTTCAGGTTGGTCTCTGTCCAGTAACAGTTCCATCACGGATTTACCTGCTGTCCATTCTCAGGCTTTCTAATTCCTATTTTCAAATTTTGCTTCTGGCTTTGATGTTTTCTTTGATGGTTTATTTAGCTTCCCCTATCTGTTTTAGTAATCTTGTCTGAGCCATTACCCTAAATGCCTTTCATCTGTGTTTACTCTCTTGATTTTGATATCACTCATAGTTACAGGCAACCACTCTCATTTTGTCTTCTGATCCAGCTCTTTTCCATCCTTTCTAGCCTGCTCTTTCAAGGAGCAGATTAGGGACACATTGTCATATTGTAATTACTTATAAAAATGCTAAATTTCAGTCTCTGTCTGTCCAGTACTACCACAAGGAAGTTATGATCAACAAGAAAACACTTTTTTTTTCAACTTCTCTGAGATTAATATCTAAGAATCATACATGGGCCATATTTGAAATTGGGAGCAAATAAATTGGGAGCCCAGATTGAAAATTCATATTGCTTAATATTGGAAAATTAAGAGCAACTGACATTCAGGACAAACAGTATAGCTTGCTCACCAGGGACCCACTGAGGAACCTGAAGGAAAATAACTCACTCCCAAAGCAGAGAGGCAATTTGACAAGCTAAGGTTATGGGCAATGGATAGAATAGTTGTGAGTATGAGAATGTAAGCTGTTCAGATACTCTCTAAGGCAACACAAATAACTTGAAATCAAATATGAATAGACCAAATAAAATATTAAATATGCTTGTTTTCAAAAGTAATTGGCCATTACAACTTGGTCCTTGGCTTTCCCTCCTCGCTTTTCTCCTTTTATTCTCTAGTCTTGTATTTCTGTTCAGTTCTAACACAGGGCAATTTAACTGTCTTTTTTGTCAATTTTTCATTTACTGTCTGGTCAGGTCTCCAGTGTCTCAATTACCAGGCCAAGTGACTTTTCAAAAGGTTTTCCTAAAGTTTAATTCACTCCTTACGAGGAAATATGTTGTGAGTTGTTAAGATCATAATGCTTTTCACCCTGATGAACAAGTGCCCAAGCCTTACCCTGTGCATTGTCTGCAATACCAGATACACTGAGCAGACCCTGCAGAGGCTTCATCAGCATCACTCAGGCTGGCATGGTGTGTGGTAAGATGGATTACACAAGTACTTTATGGTTACCATTGATTGCAGTGTGTCTGTTACAAGTGAAAGGATGTTGATGTTAAATGCTATTTAAGATCATTGCTGGATATATTTCATTTGCTTATTGTAATTGTTCATGGAAACATTAATTATAATTCAATAATTCACTTTAATGTCTGAATGTTTCTAGTCTTGATTAATTGGTCAAATTTGTATACTCATGCTGTAGCATTTTGTTTATTTTTTTTTTGTTTTACACTTAACTGAATAAAAGCATTATACACACATAATGTTTTTTGTTCTTTAATTCTCACATGAGGATAGTTTTTATTGTTTTTAGAGAGACAAGAAGGGAAAGAGAAAGAAAGAGAGGGGGGGAGAGAGAGAGATGTGAGAGAGAAACATTTATCTGTTATCTCCTATACATGCCCTGATTGGGGATCAAGCCTGAAACCCAGGTATGTTCCTTGACGGGGGATTGAACCCCAACCTGTTGGTGCATGGGATGACTCTCCAACCAACTGAACCACCCAGTCAGGGTTAATATATATGTACTAGAGTCCCGGTGCACAAAAATTTGTGCACTCGGGGGAGGGGGGTCCCTCAGCCAGGCCTGTGCCCTCTCGCAGTCTGGGACCCCTCGGGGGATGACCACCTGCTGGCTTAGGCCTGCTCCCTGGGGGATTGGGCCTAAGATGGCAATCAGACATCCCTCTGGCAGCCCAGCAGCCCTCGGGGAATGTCCACTTGCCAGTGGGGAACAGACCTAAGCTGCAGTCGGACATCCTTAGCGCTGCTGAGGAGGCGGGAGAGGCTCCCACCACCACTGCTGTACTGGCAGCCATCAGCCTGGCTTGTGGCTGAGCAGAGCTCCCCCATGTGGGAGCGCACTGACCACCAGAGGGCAGCTCCTGCATTGAGCGTCTGCCCCCTGGTGGTCAGTGTGTCATAGTGACCAGTCATTCCCAGTCATTCTATTGTTAGGGTCAGTTTACATATTACCCTTTTACTATATAGGATAGAGGCCTGGTGCACGTGTGGGGGCCGGCTGGTTTGCCCGGAAGGGTGTCCCGGATCAGGGTGGGGTCCCGCTGGGCTGCCTGGCCAGCCTGGGTGAGGGGCTGATGGCTGTTTGCAGCTGGTCACACCCCCTTCAGGGTGGGGGTCCCCACTGGGGTGCCTGGCCAGTCTTGGTGAGGGGCTGAGGGCCGTTTTCAGGCTGGCCGGCGACTGAAGCTCCCAGTCTCTCCTTTTTTTCTTTTCTTTTTTTATTCTGGGATTTATTTACCTTCTATAATTGAAACTTTGTTGCTGTCACTGGAGCTGAGAGCAAGCTCCTCTCGCTCCAGCTCTGGGACCACAGCCTGCTGAAAGCAGGTATCTGGGGTTTGTTTAGCTTCTATAATTGAAACTTTGTTGCTTTTGGAGCTCAGAGCTCCTGCGGCAGGCGGCGAACCTTTGCTTCCTCCATCACTGGAACAAGCAAGCCTCCTGCTCGCTTCAGCTGCGTGGCTGCCAGCTGCCATCTTAGTTGGCAGTTAATTTGCATATCGCCCTGATTAGCCAATGGGAGGTGTAGTGAAGGTACGGTTAATTACCCTTTTTGTCTTTTATTAGATAGGAGATTATATTTATGCAATATATTATACCAGAAAAGAAATTGTGCTCTATGTACAGGTATAGATACACATATATAAACACAAACACACACATGCACATTTAATCAATTAGGTTTGAGTTGCAAACTATGTACAGAGGCCTTAAATAGATCAAGTCTTGGATATGAATAGATTGTAAGTACTTACTGATGGCAATATCTCTACAGGAGAGTATGTGTGTGTGTGTATATATATACATATAATA
>NW_005370240.1:535029-535815 GCF_000412655.1 Myotis brandtii
CCCCCTGGTGGTCAGTGTGCTCCCACAGCCAACCTCCTGCAGTCCCTCCTCCTGGCCGGCCCCAATCAGGACTGGGCGAGACAGCCCTGATAGGCTGGGAGGGACCCCACCCGTGCACGAATTCGTGCACTGGGCCTCTAGTATATATATAATATAATATAAAATCCTATATAATAAAAGCCTAATATGCTAAGTGTCCAGTTGTCCATTCAACCAATCAAAGCGTAATATGCTAATGATATACTAAGGCCACTCAACTGCTTGCCATGATGTGCACTGACCACCAGGGAGCAGATGCTCCAACCGGTAGGTTAGCTTGCTGCTGGGGTCTGGTAGATTGGGACTGAGCAAAATGGGCTGGACACGCCCTGAAGCCCTCCCACAGTCCCTCCCAAGCTGGCCAACCTCCCGTGTCCCTCCCCGGCCCCAATTGTGCACCGATGGGGTCCCTCAACCTGGCCTGTGCCCTCTCACAATCCGGGACCCCTCAGGGGATGTCAGAGAGCTGGTTTTGGTACAGTCTTGCAGGCCAGGCTCAGGGATCCCACTGGTGCACGAATTTGTGCATCCAAGCCTCTAGTATATATATAGACACACACATATATATTGCTATCAGATTATCATTTTTTAAATAATTTATAATATAATTCATACCCTATTTAAGGTGTTCATGCATAGTTTGCAACCCAAACCTAATTGATTAAATTATATATAACCTAATTGATTTAATATATATATACATTAATATAATATGTTTGTATATATACATATATAATGTAATATATA
>NW_005370240.1:535878-537495 GCF_000412655.1 Myotis brandtii
AGGGCACACTTTAAAAAAATAACACTAAATATTTTAAAGGTTTCTGTTATTCTTGTCAATTTTCACTTTTAATTTACCATCTCACTCTAAGTCTTAGGTTGGAGTCCTTTCAATTGGTTTGATTTTAATCTTTGGTTTTAGGAAAGAATTATAGAATTTTAGAGCTGGAGGGCCTTACTGAACATCAAAGGACTAGAGCTGCTTATCTTTGAAGCAGTCATATGTGACCACAGGCTCTGTTAACCCAGCCTGTGTTGTCTGATCTAATCATGGGGAAGGTTTTGAGCTCACTTTCTGCCCCAACCCCCTCAGAGGTTTGTTATTTTCTTTATATTCTGCAATAGGGAAACAGAAATAAAAGGAAGAAAAGTGGAATGCAAACTCCCATGTGTCTAAGCTGTGTTGCCAAGCACTTATATTTTGCCTGCCTACTTGCCTTTGCTTTGATGAGTTTTAGCAGGTCGTTCCTAGCCACAGCTCAGAATTCCTTCACAGCTTGGTCTTTGAAGTAGCAATATGATAGAGAGATGGGCCAAGAGATCTAAAATCTGCATGCCAATAGAATGCACACTATTTTTATTTACATTATATAATATAAATAAACAAAAATAATAATCACTTTCTAAAAGGGATTTTTTTGGAATTACACAAAGTTGAAAGATGTCAATTGACTCTATAAATTAATATTTGGTGTTGGCTTGGGTGTTTTTGGAGATTATTTAGGGATGGGTACTATAGCAATCTAAAAACTATTTCTTGGCACTATCACTAACCATCAATTTGACTTATTTACCAGTATTTGAAAACAGTATAAGTTTTACAACAGTTATATAAATACTAGAGGTGCGGTGCACAAAAATTCGTGCACTCAGGGAGGTCTCTCAACCCAGCCTGCATGCTCTCACAATCCGGGACCCCTTGGGTAGGGTCCAGTCCCATCACAGTATGGCTCTGGTTCCCCAGGCATGTGGGTGGGGGCAGGGACCCAGAGGCCAGTCTTATGGCAGCATGGCTCTGTTCCCACAGCTCCCTCCCGCCGCCGCACCGCAGGGTGCCGGGACACAGGACTGACTTCCACTGTGCCAGCCAGGACCCTAGCCTGGTGTTCGGTCATCCATCCAGATGTTTTGGTCATGACAGACCATAGCCCTTTATGTATTAGGATATATATACATACATATGTATATACATGCATATATAAACATTTAAATATATAATTGTTTTCAATAACCTGTCTATCCCAGTATCAACTATCAGATGGAAAGTTAAGAGTGGTCAGGATTAATTTTTTAAAGAAACATTTTATTAATGGGAAAGTCATCATTATACCAGTGATTCTTAACCTGGGATTCAAGTGTCGATGGATGGAATTCAGCCCATCCAGGACCACCTTAAAATTTAAGCAAAATTCACATGGATATGCACTTTTCTTTAGAGAGGATCTATAATTTTATAGAAATGCACTCTATTTTACAGGTTCATAGGATATACGTAAAACTATATAAGAGAGAAACCCCAAATTTTGAAATCTTACCATGATAACAACTTATTTCTTTTTTTAAAATAAATCTTTATTGTTCAGATTATTACAGTTGTTCCTCTTTTTTTCCCCCATAG
>NW_005370240.1:537655-545666 GCF_000412655.1 Myotis brandtii
TTTTTTTATTGATTAAGATATTACATATGTGTCCTTATACCCACATTACCCCCTAACCCCCCTCCCCGCTCATGCCCTCACCCCCCCGTTGTCCGTGTCCATTGGTTAGACCTATATGCTTGCATGTACGTCCTTTGGTTGATCTTTCCCCCTTAACCCTGCCCTCCCCTACCTTCCCTCCAAGGCCCGACAGTCCAATCAATGCCTCTCCATCTCTGGATCAGTCCTTGTTCATCAGTTTATGATGTTCATTATATTCCACAAATGAGTGAGATCATGTGGTATTTATCCTTCTCTGACTGGCTTATTTCACTTAGCATAATGCTCTCTAGTTCCATCCATGGTGTGGCAAATGGTAAGAGTTCCTTTTTCTTCTTCCTCTTCTTAAAGAATACCTTTCAGCATTTCATATAATGCTGGTTTGGTGGTGATGAACTCCTTTAGCTTTTTCTTATCTGTGAAGCTCTTTATCTGACCTTCAATTCTGAATGATAGCTTTGCTGGATAAAGTAATCTTGGTTGTAGGTTCTTGCTATTCATCACTTTGAATATTTCTTGCCACTCTCTTCTGGCCTGCATGGTTTCTGTTGAGAAATCAGCTGACAGTCGTATGGGTACTCCCTTATAGGTAACTGACTTTTTTTCTCTTGCTGCTTTTAAGATTCTCTCTTTGTCTTTTGCTCTTGGCATTTTAATTATGATGTGTCTTGGTGTGGTCCTCTTTGGATTCCTTTTGTTTGGGGTTCTCTGCGCTTCCTGGACTTGGAAGTCTATTTCTTTCACCAGGTAGGGGAAGTTTTCTGTCATTATTTCTTCAAATAGGTTTTCAATATCTTGCCCTCTCTCTTCTTCTGGTACCCCTATAATTCTGATGTTGGTACGCTTGAAGTTGTCCCAGAGGCTCCTTACACTATCTTCGTATTTTTGGATTCTTTTTTCATTTTGCTTTTCCGGTTGGGTGTTTTTTGCTTCTTCGTATTTCAAATCTTTGACTTGATTCTTGCGATCCTCTGGTCTGCTGTTGGGAGTCTGTATAATATTCTTTATTTCAGTCCGTGTATGCTTAATTTCTAGTTGGTCCTTTATCACAACATCGAGGGTCTCACTAGATTTCTTAAGGATCTCAATACATTTATCGGCGGTTTCCATAAAATTCTTGAAAAATCTTAGAACCGTGGTTTTGAACTCTATATCCAGTCGTTTGCTGTCCTCCATTTCTGTCATTTGTGACCTGTTTCTTTGTCTTCGCATTTTGTCTGCTTCCCTGTGTTGGTAGAGTGGTTTTGTGTGCTAGGTGTCCTACAGGGCCCAGTGGCTCAGCCTCCCCAGTTACCTGAGGTGGACACTCTTGGTGCACCCCCTTGTGGGCTTTGTGCACAGTCTTGTTGTAGTTATGCCTTGATTGTTTTAGGTGTCACTGGGAGGAATTGACCTCCAGGCCAATTGGCAGTGAGAATCAGCTGTGTCTGCAGTGGGAGAACTTCTGTGCTGGAGACACCCTTCTGGGGCAAGACTTGCTTCAGTGGGGCTTTGGTGCTCACTGAGTCTGCCCCCTGAGTGTGTCCCTTATGGATCTGAGGAGTTGTAATCTGGATGGTCCCAATCTTATCACTGGGTATATGGACTCTTGGATCTCTAAGGAGGTGCTAATTTAGCCTCTGCCTGAGGCTACCCAGCAGGAGCTATGGAGAGATCTGCAGATTCCTCTTCCTTGTTTGGGCTTTGGAGGTGCCCACATGAGGCCCAGCTGTGAAGCAATGCAAGCTGCTGTGGGGCCTTGAGCCTTCTTTTGGTGGTTCTGGGTCTCTCTGACCCAGCTGCAGTTTGTTAGGTAATTTTAGATCTCAAAGGGCCAGACCATTCATATTCAAAAGCCTCTGCTCACAGCTTGGGTGGGGCGGGGTCTCAGGGAATCAGCAGGGCAGAGCAAACAGCTATGGCTGATCCTCAGTCCTGCCCTAAGAGGCCCCAGGTCTCAGTGTCCCGTGGTAATCGCTACAAGCACCTCTGAGAGAAAGCTGCCCTTGAGTTCCGCCCACTGCCAGATAGTCCAGTTTCTCCCTGTATGAGTCTGGGTCCCCAGAGACTAGCCCGGAACTGGAGTTCAGAGCGGGAGCATGTGTCTCCCTCCCGATTGAAAAAGACACTGTCATCCTCTGTTGCCAGCCCTTTCTGCGCGCGCCTCCGTACCTCTGCACTTTACTTCTGCACCTCCCCTGAGTCTCAGTGTGCTTTTCTCTTTCCTTCTAGTTGTAGAATTTCCACTCAGCCAGACTTCCTGTGGTTCTGGATGATGTCTGTTTTGTCTTTTAGTTGTATTTTTAAGTAGTTGTGCCAGGCAGCAATTTCAGGTGTTTACCTATGCCGCCATCTTGGTTTCTCCTCGATAACTTATTTCTTCCTCACTGAAAATTCCAGGCTGATACGGTGACTTTACATCCTGAAATGGTCATAGATCTAGGATCCATTGATCTTTTGTTCTATCATTCTATACATTATTTATAGATGGCTCATAAACAGATCAGCATTGCAGTCCAGGCAGCAATTTCAAGTGTTTACCTATGCCTCCATCTTGGTTTCTCCTCGATAACTTATTTCTTCCTCACTGAAAATTCCAGGCTGATACGGTGACTTTACATCCTGAAATGGTCATAGATCTAGGATCCATTGATCTTTTGTTCTATCATTCTATACATTATTTATAGATGGCTCATAAACAGATCAGCATTGCAGTCAACATAAAGACCCTTTCCCTTTCAAGGCAAGACCAAAAATTGTACTATGCTTTCATTGAAGTCCCCATTAATCCTGTTAATTAGAACTTAGACATGAAATCCTCATTCTGGGTTTCCATATGTCTAGCCAAAAAATTAAGTGTATTACCTTAAACGAAATAAGAGAATAACTGTTAGGGAGAATCAGTAGTTTGCCACAAACATACACTTTAAAGTGCTTAGAACATTATCTGGTATATTTTATAAGGACACATTACATATTAGCTATTTTAGCCACGGATTCCTTAAAAGAACTCTATCATATAAAGGTTGGAAAAAAGTGATAGTAACAGAGGAGTCAAGGTAATATGATCTATAAATTAGTTACCCCATGTAACACTGCCTTCTTTGTTTTATATATAAATTGTTTGAGTTTTGTATTGATAAGAATTATTTAATCTAACAGAATGGGATGCCTCAGTGTTTCTCTCACAATGCTAGGTATGCACTAAATGACTTGCTCATTGACAAAGCTCCAGAGACCTAACTTTAGTTTGTGATATTGAAAGGCATTTTGTGTGGTGTGAAACTTCAGTCTTAGATATTGTATTTCCTCTACTGCATGAAAACAGATTTTTTAGATTTAAGCATAAGGATATGCTGATTAGCCAATGGGAAGGGTAGCGGTCGTACGCCAATTACCATGTTTCTCTTTTATTAGTGTAGATTGTTTGAGTTTTGTATTGATAAGAATTATTTAATCTAACAGAATGGGATGCCTCAGTGTTTCTCTCACAATGCTAGGTATGCACTAAATGGCTTGCTCATTGACACAGCTCCAGAGACCTAACTTTAGTTTGTGATATTGAAAGGCATTTTGTGTGGTGTGAAACTTCAGTCTTAGATATTGTATTTCCTCTACTGCATGAAAACAGATTTTTTAGATTTAAAGGAACAATTGTTCTACAGTGATTATCATATGCCACCCATGTTGTTTTATTTAATCTAAGAGGTCTGAGGGTTCTTAATACATTTTTTATGTTTTCTTAAACCAAAGAACTATATCTTTGTATATGTCAAAGCAGAGGTCTGGGGTATATGTCAATATTTCAAAACTATCCTAAGAAATTAATATCATATAAGTATTATTATTGTCATCAGTATTATGGATGTTAATTATTTGTACGTGAGCAATTTGGCAGTTGGCCATCCAGCCAAAAATATGGGACATCTTCGAAGATTTTGAACTTTATTAGCCTCCTAAGAAATCAGATCCAAAACTTTATAGACATACCACATGTTGGGCATCAAATATTATTGCTATTCAGCACACTTAGAATTAAATTACATTTGTTATACTCATCACTATGAAAAACGATGTGTTATAGTAATCATGAAACATTAATTTGATATTTGTTAGAGATATTATCAAGAGTATTAAGTATTAGATTGAGAATTAGAATAGGTGAGTTTTATTTCTTTTTTTTTTCAGCTCCAAAAGCTCATTAATTTGTTACTTTTTCAATTACAAGGCCTAGGCTCTAATTATAATTCCACTCCTAACAGTGTGATTATGAATGAATCATCCAAATTCCAATTCTTTAAGGCTAGACAGTACACCTCTGTAAATCTACACTTAATCATTAGGAATATCCATCCAAAGGAAAAATTATTTTTAAATGTATTGGTTAAAACATTATACTTTCAGTTGCCAGTGACAGAAACACAATTTTAAAGAAATTAATAAAATAGGTGGTGGAGTGATTTCTTGGATGGTGATGGAGGCATTTGTCTTTGAACACATTTCATGGCGAGTTGAATTGTGATGGCTCAGCTCAGGGGATACTATCATTGGCCAGTCTTAGACATATGTCCACCTTTGTGCTTGCAGCTGAGTCCCGGTCTATAACCAGAGAAGCAGGAAGGAAGATGCCAATAATAACAGAGATAACTTCTCAACAGTTTTCAAGGGGGCTTGTTGGAAGAGTAAAATTTTATGAGTTTCATCTAAAACAAGCATGTCAAACTTGCAATCCGTGGGCTGCATGCGGCCCACACAAATACTCATTATTGATTACTCATTTATCTCAGCCCTTTGTATTCAGCCTGTCTCTATTAAAATAAACGTACATTTCTATGAAAATTGAAGCTTTTGTTTTTGTGTGGCCCACATAAACTTAAAACTTGTTTATTTGGCCTATGTTAGCCTTTGAGTTTGACATGCGTGGTCTAAAAGCTCTAATAGGATGAAAGTAATTCTCTTTGAAATGACTAAGGGAGCATCAATGAATATCAAGTATTCTAATGCCACTTAATGGAAAACCAGTGTCTGCTTCTTTTCTGTCTTAGACTACATGTTAGTTATGATAAATGTGGAAAAGGAAGGGAAGAAGGAGATGTCATTAGGGTTAGGATTATAGTCATTGCTATTGGCTTGAATTGATGATTTTTAAAAATCAAGAAAGAGACTGTCAATGGAAGGAATACTGCAGGAAGATGTAGAATAAGTTTGGAGTATGAGTTGCTAATCTTACTCTACTACCAAACCTGTATGGCCTGACCAGGTTAACTAATGTGCCTGAGCTTCAGTTCCTAGTTGTGTGAATTGAAGTGGTTGAGCCAGATTATCTCTAATGTCCATTTTAGATTTAATATTCCTTGAGCCCATTAAGGAGCCAATAATAGAAGGCAAACAATATATACACAGTGACATCATTTTATTGCTTAAAATCTTTTAATGGCTCCCCATTGCAGTATAGCATTACGGTTAAGAAATTGTTCAGTTTCTCTGGGTCCCAATCTCCTTCCTTGGGTTATTGTTGGGATTTAACTAAGACTGTGTACGTTAAAAAATACCACAATGCTCAGCAAATGATACACATTTAATAAGTACTGGCCACCACTATTGACTATAGGACTAAGTTAATTTTAGAATGACTTACTTAGCCCCCTCTAATCTTGACCACCTCACTAGCATTGTCTCTCACCATTCTCTGTCTTACACATCAGGTTGAAAACCACAACACAGTCTTTATTTTTCATTCACTTCTGAAGGACCATTTTATAGGGTAAAGATTTCTACATTAACAGTCTTTTTTTTTTCCCCCTCACAACACTTAAATATGTCATTCCACTCTCTTCTTGCTTACCTGGTTTCTGAGGAGAAGTTGGATGTCATAGTTTCTTTTACCCCCTGGCTTCTTTCAAGATTTTTATTTTTTAAAAATTTAAATAGAGTATATATGCTTCGGTGAAAGTTTGGGCATTTATCCTGCTTGGTGTTCTCTGAACTTCCCACATTTGTGATTTGATGCCTGATATTAAATTGGAGAAATTCTTAGTTGTTTTAAATTCCCAGTCTGATCATTCCAACATGCCTTCTATGTCAGTCTGGTTGTGTTGCTTGTCTCTTAAAATTGTGTTTTCTTACCTTTTTGTATGCCTTGCAATTTTTTCTTAGTCCCCAGACACGATGTGCTGGGTTAAGGAATTTCTGTAAATAGGTCTTTAAATAGGTAGGGTGCGGGAGGGATGGGAAGCATTTTATAGACCCATGATTCTGTGTTTTCGTGAGTCTGTTCCTGACCGTGAACTTCACCAATCTTTCTCAGTTCCCCCTGCCCTTAGGTAGGGAAGGATGGCTAGAGTGGGCTGAAGTTGAGTATTTCCTTTTTTTCACGTGGAAAGCTAGAAGGGTCTGGAGGTGGGTATTTCTCTGCAGGAGGTGAAAGCAGCTGGAACTGGTTAGTGCTCTCTTCCCAGGTCAGGTAGGCTCTAGTAAAAACCCCAGCAGGTTAGGCTCTGGTTAAATAGTTTCCCCTGAGGTCACACTATGATAAGAACAGGATACTCGGCCATATGTCAAAATGGTGACTTCCCCCCACTTCTGCAGGACACTTGAGGGGATTTTTCTCCCAACTTATAAAGGCGTGAAGGACCTCCTCCTTCCATGGCTGGGGCCCCTGGAATTCTCAAACTTGTCCACCCTGAGCCGGAAGCAATGCATCCATGACCACTGAGGTTTCCTACCGCAGCTGTGGTTCCCGCAGAGGTTTCTGCTCTGGTAAGTTGTGATTCTCTGCATTCGCTTGTCTGTCTGTTCAGTTTTGGAGACATCCGTTTTTCCTTGCTTTCCCTCTGTATCTAAAAGGAGTTGTTGATTTTAAAATTTGTTCAGCTTTTTACATGTTGTTAGGTGGGAGAGGCAATTTCTAAGCTCCTTACATGCCAGACCAGACACTGGAAGTTACCTTAATGGAATCGGAGGGGTTTGTTTTGTACACAAGTGCGGATATCCATCAGGCAACTGAAAACTGGCACTGACAGCTCACAAAAATTTGAAGGCTAAAGATATCGACATAGAAGATGAGCTAGAGGTAACTTTAAGTGGATGAGAAAAGGGCATAGCAAAAAAATCCATGATGCTAGAATCTTGGGAGTTCTCCCCAGCCCTGTTTTTGACAAGGTAATATAACATTGCCTATAGTATTTGTTCTCTCTCGTCTACAGGTTTGATCCTGAAGTAGTTTAGAACCCCGATAGTGTAAATATTAACATGGTATTATATAAAATCTATGTGACAAAGGAACATGTCATTTCAAGACACCATTGACATGGAGAATCAATAACTCTCAGGCAATAATTTCATTACCCAAGCCTTAAAAACCTTGATTTTTCTGACACTTTAATTATCAAATGGCATGTCTAGTCCTAAAGCAGCAAGTCTGTACACACTGACATTTCATTTCACATGTTTTTACTCATCTTTATACTATTCTCAACCATTTGAAAATCTGTTCTCTACCACTGTGGTGGCACAGATGAGAAGTTTAATATACTTATCACTTAACATTTTGACTAATTCTTTTTCAGTGAATTCAAAATTTAGAGCACCTTTTTTATAAGAGATTTTTTTTTTACAGTGATATTAACCTTTAGGTGTGCTTGACTTTGTAGTGTTAGAATAATCGATTTGCTAGATTTTACCTTTCATGGTTCATATAATTTTATCTTGAAAGACTTCCTTGTCCTGCTACCATACTACTCCTTGCAGTGATGAGGGAAAATAAGGGAATATATACCTACTAGAGGTGTGGTGCATGAAATTCGTGCATGGGGGTGGGGGTCCCTCAGCCTGGCCTGCACTCTCTCCCAATCCGGGACCCCTCGGGGGCAGTTGGACGTCCCTCTCACAATCCGGATCGCTGGCTCCTAACTGCTCACCTGCCTGCCTGCCTGCCTGATCGCCCCTAACCACTCTGCCTGCCTGCCTGATCACCCCTAACCACTCTGCCTGC
>NW_005370240.1:545765-567749 GCF_000412655.1 Myotis brandtii
CACTCTGCCTGCCTGCCTGATCGCCCCTAACCACTCGCCTGCCTGCCTGATTGCCCCTAAGCACTCTGCCTGCCTGCCTGATCGCCCCTAAATGTCTCTGCCTCAGTCCCCGCTGTGGCAGCTTCGTCTGGAAGGATGTCCAGAATGGTGTCCAGAAGGTTGTTTGGCTGTTTGGTCTAATTAGCATATTATGCTTTTATTATTATAGATTTCCAGGTGCCATAAGATACAAGTTTAATTATTTGCTGGGTTGTTTTATATCCCCTGCTTTCAAAAAAATTTGGTAATAGCTTATGAGGTAATCTATTTAGATATCTGGCACTGAATTTCAAATAGAATGTACTACATGGATTCTTAGACACTGAACAACAAGTTATAAAATACCTAACACCTTAATCTAAACAACCTCCATTTCTTCCACGACCCTTGTGAGGCCAACCAATATTGCAGAAGAAAACACCACATTCTAGATTCTCTCTGCTGTTTACTATCTGGCTGAATTGGCCACTCCCTTTTACTTGCTAACAAATGAAGAAACAATTGCATCACCTATCAATGAATAAGTCATTGAACAAAAGTCATTTTGAGTGAGAAGTCTTCAGATTTTCAGACCCTTTACATCTACACTCCCCAAAAAAACAACAATTGGTGGAGTTACCACTCCAAAACACCAGCCCTGAATGTCACATGCTTGAAACCCTTGCTGGATATAAACTGAACCACTGAGAGGTGTGCAATGATGTTGAGAAGAGAACAGTATCAAGGAGACAAACACTGACAAGGCACCTCACCTGGAGAAGTATTCCTTCTGTGTTAAGTGATTTTACTGTAAAGTAATGAAGTTACGGGATTACTATTATTTAGTATCTCCAAGAAGAAATGAGTAGCTCACTTGGAAAAGAAAGGAAGGGAACAGGTAAAATGTTAAATGTTGGGTATAATTTTAATAGTAATCCAGGAAGAAATATAAACTTTGTGAAGATACTTCAGTAGATTGGTGGAAAGAAGGTTAGATCTTAACATATATGAGATGTATAAAATCCTGTGTTAATATAAATTGACATAATGTGTGGTATTGGTGTAAGAATAGAGAGGCCAGTGAAATAATAAAAATAGAGCCCAAGTAATGTGGAACTATAGTATATGATAAAGGTGGCATCTTAAATCACTGAATCAAAGATGGCCTTTTTAGTAAATGGTGCCAGAACAATTGGTTACTCATTTAAAAAAAAAAAAAAAAAGGAACTTCAGTCCATTCCTCGCTCTACATAAAAAAATAAGGTTTAAATGGGACAGGAATATAATACTAAATATCAAACCATGCAGGTACTAAAAAAATACATCATTTTAAAATGTTTTATTTATCTTTACTTTTAAACTTTTAAATTTAAAGTACATTTCTCTTGAGCATTGGCGTGCACACCAGAGGGTCATGGGCTTGATTCCCAGTTAAGGACACATGCTGGGTTGCAGGTCTGATCCCCGCCCCTGGTCAGGGCACGTGTGCATGTGACCTATGGATGTGATACATGTCTCTCTCTCTCTCTCGTTTCTCTCTCTCTCCCCCCCTCTTTCCTTCCACTCTCTCTAAAGTCAGTGGGGGGAAAAACTACATTCCTCTTTAACCTAGGTGTAGAGAAAAGCATTCTAAATATGAATCAAAGTCCAAATACAAGAAGAGATTGATAAATTTGATTGCACACAATTTAAAAAAAAATAACATATTTTATGACAAAAAAGATACATTATAAACAACATGTTTAAATGACAGTTACAAACTGGGAGAAAATATTTCATATCTATACCTATATGAAAATTAACTCCAAATGAATGACAGATCTCAAATACAAGAGCTAAGTATCAAATATCTAGAAAAAAACATAGAAGAGCTTGGATTCGGCAAAGATATTTCAATAGGACATAAAAAAGCAGGGGATCTTAAAGGATAAATTCAACTTCATCAAAACTTACAAGTTTTACTCTTTAGAAGACACAATTAGCAAAGGTAAAAAAGTAAACCATGGACTGGGAGAAAATATTTGCTAAACATGCTTTTGATAAAGAGCTTATATATAAAATACATAAAGAACACTTCAACTCAATAATAAGCCAATTCTAAATACAGGCAAAAGATTTCAACAGACATTTCATAAATGATGTACAGATGGAAAATAAATACATGAAAAGATACTCAATATCAGGCATTAGGAAATGCAAATTAAAACAACAATGAGTTAACACTAAACAGTTGCTAGAATGACTACTATTTAAATGACTAACCATGTCACATGTTGGTGTACAACTGGAACTCTAGAACACTGCTGATGGGAATATAAAATGGTACCACCACTTAGAAAAAGTTTGTCAGTTTCTCTAACATTTATCTGTGTGTGTGTTTTTTTCCAGTGCTTTCTGCTATGTATTATTTCCTTTTCCCTGCTTATTATAGACTAGGGGCCCGGGGGGGCGGGGGGGAGGTGTCCCTCAGCCCAGCCTGCCTCCTCTCACATACTGGGAGCCCTCAGGGGATGTCCTAGTGATGGCTTAGGCCCACTCCCTGCTCCCCTTGGGGAGCGGGCTTAAGCCGTAGTCTGGCCTCCCTTTGTGGGAGGTGACAGGGCTGATCAGGGGAAGGCACCAGCCCCATCACCCCGCTGCTGCAGCCACTGCCAGTCACCACAGCCACCAAGGTTTTTTCATCAACAAGGACTCCAGTCCCTTCACCATGAAAAAATGACAACTTTCTTTAGGCATTTTCAAGATGTGTCTTTCATATAATAATAATAATTTCTTTATTATTATTTTTTATCCTCACCTGAGGATATGTTTCCATTGATTTTTAGAGACTGTGGAAGAGAAAGGGAAAGACAGAGAGAAACATCAAAGTGAGAGGAACACTTTGATTGGTTGCCTCCTGCATGAGCCCTGACCTGGGCCCCGGCCAGGGAGGAGCCTGCAACCTAGGTACATGCCCTTGGTCAGAATTGAACCCAGACCCTGTGGTCGGCAGGCCGAGGCATTATCCACTGAGCCAAACCGGCTAGGGCAGGATATGACATTTCTTAGCCCTCCAGCAGCGGACCTTCGCTTTTTTCGCCAGGAGTGTGGTGAAAAACCCTAGATCACTTTTTGGATTCTTATTACCCACGTTACTAAGAATATTACCAGTGGCATACAGGGAGCTCCATCACCCTCCGATCACTGGATCGGCCCCTTGCTCAGGCCTGACGCCTCGACCAGAGGTGTCAGGCCTGGGCAGGGGACCCCCATCTCCCCCCGATCACCAGCTTCTGGGCGGCTTCTGGGCGGCTTCTGGGGCTTCTGGGGCCGGCCTTCGCTCGGGATCAGATCCGATCACTGGCGCCAGGCAGGCAGCTTCTGGGATCTCACATGGGGGCCTGGATGGCAGTTCTCATGCTGGCGGCTGTGCTGTCCCGCCCTGCCTTCAGTATGCAAATTAGCCGCCATCTTTGATGGCGGCTAATTTGCATATCGCGATGATTAGCCAATGGGAGACGTAGTGAAGGTATGGTCAGTTACCATGTTTGTCTATTATTAGATAAGATTTAATTTGCTTGACCTTTCTAATTGTCCTAAGGTGAAAGTTGGTCATTATTTGATACCTTCCTTCTTATCTAACATAGGTTATGCTCAGTTTATCTCTGATTACTGCTTTAGCTCCATCCACAAATTTTGATTTGCCATGTTTTCTCTGTGATTCTGTTTAAAATACATTCTAATTTCTATTTTTATTTTTTTTCTTTGAACCATGTATGATTTATAAGTGTGGTATTTAACTATTTCTAGCTATTTGGTGATTTGCATGATATTTTTCCATTATTAATTACTATTTAAATTTCATTATAGTCAGAAAATATACTTATATTAATCAGACTTGCTTTATGGACCAGAATATGGTCTTAGAAATGTTTTATGTTTACTTATGAAATGTTTGTATACTGATATTGTTAGGAGGAATGTTATATAAATGTCAAATAGATAACATGAATCAATGGTGAAGTGAAAATCCTCCATATCAAGATGATTTTCCATCTACTTGTTTTATAAAATATTGAGACATTTTCAACTGTCTCTATGGGCTGCTTTCTCTTTTCACTTGTAAATGTTTATTTGTAAATGCTTCATGTATTTTGAAGCTCTGTTATTAAGTGCAGAAGCATTAAATTTTTATATCTTCTTGATGAATTAACTCTATTATCATAAAATAATCCTTTTATTCCTGATAATACTTACTTTCATATATATATATATATATATATGCTCTGTCTTATGTTAAACTTATCATTTTATATTTCTCTTGATAGTGTTAGCATGACATACCTTTTTACATCCTTTCATCTGATTTATGTCCTTATAATTAAAGTGAATTTCTTTTAGGCATCATGTAACTGGGCCTTATTATAAAATTCAATATGGCTTTTCTGCTTTTGATTGGGTGATTACATCAATTACATTCAATATGATTGTTCATATGGTTTGGATTTAATATTCCATCCTGTCATTTGTTTCAATTTATTAAAAGGAAATAATTAATTGTATTTATACTCATTTATCTTCTATTATTTTTTCTTCTATCTGAACAACTCATTTTAACATTATTGTACATTGTAGTGCAAGTCTGCTAGAGTTGAATTCTTTCAACATTTGTATGTCAGAAAAAGTCATTATTTTACTGTCATTTTTGATAGCTATTTTACCATGTACAGAATTCTTACTTGATAGAGTTTTCTTTTTTGTAGTTTAAGGTTGTTGCTCCATTGTCTTCTAGCTAACATTGTTTGTGACAACAAATAAGCTTCTTGACATTTTTTTTCTTTGTTCCTCTGTACACAATATGTCTATTTTATCTCTACCTACTCAAGATTTTCTCTTCACCACTTTTAAAGCAACGTGATGTGCCTTGGCCAATTTTTAAAATTTTATGTGTCCCTGCTTGTGTGACTCCAATTATGCAAAATATTAGGCTGAATTAACTTGTGCCATAACTCCCTGATGTTATTTCTTTTTAGATAACTACTTTTACTATTGTGTTTCATTTTGGATAGTTTCTTTTATTGTTGATCAGGTTCACTAATATATTTATTCTGTGTTTAACCCAATCCAGTACAGTTTTCATCTTAGACAATATTTTTTTTATCTCCAGAAATTCAGTTTTGCTTATTTATGTCCTCTGTGTCTCTCCTTAACATGGTCATTTTTGTGCCAACTTTTTGGAACATCTGAGATGTACTTATATCTCTCTGTTATGTCCTTGTTTACAAGTTCTGTTACCTATATACTTTTTGTTTCTAGCATCAATTTTTCTCTTTATTTGTGGTTGTATTTTCCTGCATCTTTCATAACTGTTAGTTTCTTTATTAGATGACAGGTATAGTGGATTTTTTTTTAAGTTCTAGATACTGGATTCTTTAAATATTTTGACTTCTATTCTGTAGTGCAGTTCATTTTCTTAGGAAAGTTTCATCCTTTGAGGCTTTCTTTTTAGCTATGTTAAGTTGTTCTAGAGCCAGGCCTTGTTTTTCCACAATACTCAGGTAATATCCTCTTGATTACTCTACCTGAAGCTTTATGAAGTATAACATTTTCCACTGTGGCTGGTGGGAAGACAAAGGATTTCTGGCCAGTTGTGAGCTCCCCCAATTTTTCCACCAGCTTCTTTATGGTAGTCTTTTCCTGACCTTGAGTCTCTCCTCACACTCATCCACAGCTCTCTACTCACATGAAGGTTCAGGGTTTTCTCAGCTCGCTATATAGTTTTTTCCACTCTTTGTAGCTTCCTTTGTTCTAATACCTCAAGTCTCTCCTCACACTCATCCACGGCTCTCTACTCACAAGAAGGTTCAGGGGAAACCTTCTGTAGGTTTTCTCAGCTCGCTATGTAGTTTTTTCCACTCTTTGTAGCTTCCTTTGTTCTAATACTTGCCCCCCTATCCCCAATTGTAGCTTCAAGTGTAAAATAAAGAATATCATCATTACCTTACTGGGTTGTAGTGAAGATTAAATTAGATTGACCATATATAGGCATGGTACAATGTCGCTACATATCACGATTTTACCAAATGTTAGTTTCTGTTTTCTATTCCATTTCTGTACTCAAGAGTAAATTAGGATAATTTGAGTAAGTGTTTTAGCCTACAGGGTAACATTATTTTTAGAAGGAAGGAATGAAGGATAATTCAAATCTTAAAAGATTTGACTTACAAGTTTAGCAGCAGGACATATTTTCCACTATGCTTTGTTGGATTAGACTCATAGCTTCCACCCTTCTCCCCAAATTTTAAAGAAATTAAAAAGACAGATGACTTATCCATGCTTTATACATCCATGTAAGTTGGCTACCTTCACATGTAAAGGTATTGGAGGTAGTCTATGACTATGCCCATATGTAGTAACCAACCTATAACAGGGACCCCATAGATCTTCCCTCTTGATACTCACAACCTTGTTTACCTGCCTTCAATAATATGTGAGGGTTGGACTGCATGTCCAATAGAATAAAGCAGAAATAAAGAAATGAGAGATCATAGGTCATAAAATATACTGAAGCTTTCTTCTTTCTCACTCTTTCTCTCTCTCTCTTTCTCAAAACACTCACTCTGGGGAACATCAGTTGCAATGATTTGAGAGGTCATCTGGAATGGTCCATGTCACAGGAACTGAGGCCTCCTGCCAACACCCATGAGTGACTTGGAATGGATCCTCTTGCCCCAGTCAAGCTTTCATATGACTGTAGCTTCTGCATACATTTTATTGCAACCTCATGAGTGATCCTAAGCTAGGACAACCCAGGTAAACTGCTCCTAGATTCCTGATCTTCTGAAAGTATGTTAGATATTAAATGCTTAATGCTGAATTCTGAGATTTCCAGGAAAAAATGTTAAATTGCTTCCTTTTTTCTCCCTGTTATTTATAGTGAGACAGAATGGTAACCAAAAGGAAAGGCCACTTTACATGAAGAGATTAAGATTTGGTTGTTTTGAACTTTTAAAGAATATATTTGTATTGATTTCAGAGAGAAAGGGAGAAGGAGAGATGCAAACATCAATGATGAGAGAGAATCATTGATAGGCTGCCTCCTGTATGCTCCCTACTGGTGATTGAGCCAAAATGACTTAAGAAAATTCTGTCAGTACAAGTAATGTCAGATTGGGCTAAAAGAATCAGAGAGAACATAATGAAAAGCTTTTGGATCCCCCATACTTCTGTTTGCAGGAAATGGGCTGAAAAACTACTTACCTGCAAACACATATTACCTCTCATGGAAAAAGAGGAATGGCTCAGTCATAACAAGATTCCAGAAGGCAAAGTCATGAGCTATGGAGAGTAATTCCTGGGCAAAAGTAGGCTTGTATTATAATCAAAGAACTTTCAATGTTTTCCCAAATGAATCTCAGAATTTCTAGGAACCAAGACTCCTATGTACCACTTACTTCCCCTTTTGTTGAAAAGGAATGTAAATGCATGTTAAAGGTATTCTATGCTTATGTTGAATATATGAGGGGCAGGTAACTAATTCCTCTAGTTCATAAGACTTCAAATCGGATGGGACTATGAGAATTTTTGACATATGAAACTGTACCCAGGATCCTTATTGGCATCTGGATTTCATTTAGATGACATGACTCTGATTTCAAGCAGATGTTATAATGGAATGAGACATTGAGAGGGGGGAGGAAGAGGGATTTGAGTGTATTTTGTATATTTTGTGAGAGGGATATGACTCATTAGATCCAGAGTGCAGACTATGGTAACCAGCATGTAAGATAGTCTCCACTGATCCCCACCTCTTAGTACTTGTGTCCTTGTATATTACCTTTCCATATTATATCAAAGATGCTCTCAGTGTGCAATAGAATTAAAGCAAAAGAGATTTTGGAAACTATCCTATATAATAAAAATCAACCAAACACCAGAACCACCAGTCGCTATGACGCGCACTGACCACCAGGGGGCAGAAACTCAACACAGGAACTTTCCCCAGCCTGCAGGCCCCAGGCCGGCCAAGGAGGTGTGAGTGGGGGCCCCCCCGATCACCCCACCGGTTGCCCCGCAGGGGGAGGTGACCACCAGTGATGGCGGGGGCGGCAGGGGGAGGTGGGGCCGGCAAGCGGGTGGTGCCAGCTGGCCAAGGCGGGTGCCTCACCCCACAGATTGGCCCTGATTGCCGGCCAGGCCTTGGGATCCTACCTGTGCACGCATTTCGTGCACTGGGCCTCTAGTAGGTCATAAAAGACATTGGAGATTCTTTCTCCCAATGCCCCTCTCTCTTTCTATTTTTCTTCTTCCCACTAGGGGAAGCTACCTGCTGTGTCATATGCAACCCTATATAACTAATATTTTAAGAAAATTCTCCAGGGCATGTTAAGCCTCCAGTTGATTCCAGCCCCACTGGACAGCTTCACTGAAACCTCATGACAGATTCAGAATCCAACTCATCCACCTAAGCTGCTCCAGGGTCTCTGATCCTCAGAAACTCTGAGGGGGGAAAAAAGTTGATTTAAGCTAATAAGTTTGGGAATACTTTATTAGCCAAAAATAGATAATTAATACACCATATATCCAAAATAATGGTGTGTGGTACAGCTGGTCCAAGGCTTGTCTTATTGCCTCACTCGATAAAAAATAAAGTGGGAGAATCCATTGCTTTTGCTTTATGATTTACACGGAGTTCTTTCCTACAGAAGGACTACATGTGCATTGATGGTTGAGTGAGATTTACTTTGACTGATTGACCACCTACTATGTCAACTTTGCCTTCATCACTCTCATGTTGCAATCCATACTTTACCCACATGGAATGACTTATATTGCCCCAATATGTCATATTTTTGACATCATTGCATCTGATTTTCCTTTACCCTATTATCTTCTTGTTCAGTTAGTAAACTCCTTATTATTCAAGATCTTGTTCAAATATTTTCTCTTCTATAAGGCCTTTTATACTGCTATCAAAAAATAGCTTCTGATTTTGCCTATTAGTGTACTTTGAATATAATTTTACTTAATATCTATAATACTGTATCTCTATATTTTTAGTACCTCATCTAGTGCAATGCACAGAATAAGTATTATTATTAAATATTTTCTGGGTTAAGGGATGAGACAGGACTCTGAAGATACCTGATGAATATAAAGTATATAATAAAAGCTTAATAGCCTGCAGTTCTACAATAAAGAAATGTCATATGGAACTAGACAGTGACAATTATTATTATTCCACTTCTCCCATCCAAGTACTAACCAGGCCCGGCCCTTCTTAGCTTCCGAGATCAGACGTATTATTCCATTTCTAAATGTATCGGTACCCTAAAAACTACAAATATTTAACATCACAAAGACAGACCACTGATTTATTATAGAATTGGACTTTTATTCTGCAGAAAATAAAAGCTGTGTTTCTATTCTGGAGATTTTGGTGGTGCTAGTCGAGTAAAGAGTCATAGAGCTGCTGTATTCCTATTTATCTTACCAGAGATCATAAATTATGTTTCATGACTGGCATATCCAGCAATGGCATAAGAGAGGCCAAGCAACTGGATTTAGCCTAATCTTGAATCCCAGATTACAGCACGTTTCATAAAATGGCATGCAGAAGGACCAGGGGCGAGGGTTTCAGTTCACTTATCAGCACACATTTACTAAACACCTGCTCAAGCTTAATAATGGACATGGACCTTGCTTATTAGGTCCTTATTATCCTATATAATAAAAGGCTAATATGCAAATCGACCAAACAGCAGAACAACTGGTCACTATGATGCGCACTGACCACCAGGAGGCAGACGCTCTACGCAGGAACTACCCCCTGGTGGTCAGTGCGCTCAGCCAGAAGCCGGGCTCATGGCTGGTGAGTGCAGCGACAACAGGGAGTGAGTCTAAGATAGCAGTCAGTCATCCCCTGAGGGCTTCTGGACTGTGAGAGGGCACAGGCCGGGCTGAGGGACCCCTCACAAGTACACGAATTTCGTGCACTGGGCCTCTAGTTAAATATAAAAAATAAGAGCATCACATTTAAAGCCAGAAAGAACAGAGCTGGAATTCTGTTTCTCTTTCTTACTACTTATATGACCTTAAATATGTAACCTCTCTGAGTCTTGATTTTATCACATGTAAAATGAGGATAGTAATCATAGTGCCTCCCTTTAGAATTGTTAGAAAGATCATGGGACAATCTACAGAAAAATATTATAAAACCTAGCACAAAGGCAGCAACAAATTATTATTCCTACTAGAGGCCCGGTGCACGGATTTGTGCACCGGTGGGGTCCCTGGGCCAGGCCTGCTGGGATTGGGCCAAAACCAGCTCTTCGACATCCCCTGATGGGTCCTGGATTGCGAAAGGGCGGTTCTCAGTTGACGCACCCTGGAATCGGGCTCCCTCCTCTCTGGTTCCGGGTGTGTCACCCAAGAACTGCAGCTGCCAAGTCCTGCAGTTCTGCAGCTCCTTCATTGAGTGTCTGCCTCCAGTGGTCATTGCACGTCATACCTACCAGTCAGATGGTTGAACTGTTGGATAGTTGCTTAGGCTTTTATATATAGATAGATTATAGTTTTGATGATGATGATGATGATGATGGCCATGATGGCTACCTGGAGAACCCCAAAGATGAACTTATCTTCATACTCCTTATATTTACCATGAATGCCAATAGAATGAAGCTTCCATGTGATCATGGGAAAAGGCCAAGAGAATGATACAGTGTTAGAGATTTTCACCCTCTTTAAACCAGACCTGCAGCATCTTATTGCAAGACTACTTGCTAGATGAGAGTCTTAATCCATGAATTTTAAGACACTGTTTAACAGGTTGTTTTATCTGTTTGCATCCAAAAACATGCCTAGCCAATATAATAACCATCCAACAAAGCCCCTTTTCAATGACAAAGTAGCAAGCACTCCATGTTAGCTTTGGTTGGTAGAAGTGGTCCCCATATTCATTATAGAAGGTAATACTGTAAAGCTTACTAGATTGCAGATTGCAAGTAGAAAGGAGGACAGTAACCTCCTGGACTTAGACTGCTAGCCCATACCTTCTATTCCCATGATCTCCATGCCCATGACAGAGTCTGAGTTCCCTCATTGGTAAAATGGAAGTAAATAATATAGACTATATAGAGCTATTGTGAGGATTAATAATATCTAGATATTTCCTCCCATAGTGCCTGGTAATAGAAATCATTCATTAATTGGGAGCTATGTATGTGATAAAAGCACCATATTATCATTTCCTAGTAGATATACTTAAAAAATGTCCCAGTTGTTTTATGTTATAAACTAGTCTTCTCACTTGATGTATAAATTCCTCCTAGAAAGGGCTCAAATTTTCTATTTATTTTTTACCCCTTTCACTTACTCCTAATCCTTTTAGATATAAAAGCATCACTTTCTCTTCACATATTTGAGGCTGCTTCACACTTCTATGACACAAATGCAAAAATCATAAAATCATGATTTTTTTGTTAAATAATCCTACCATACTAATTTATCCTTGGAAGTTAATATTTCTAAAAATTTTCTAAGCTGGTCATTAACATATACATTTATTTCTGGGGAATAATGGAGAGAAGTTTGCAAACCGTGAGTGAGTTTTATGGGAACAGCTCATCTTGATTGTATTTTAAAGGATATAATAAGGAAGCATCCTAACTAATAAGCACCATATTATCATTTCCTAGTAGATATACTTAAAAAATGTCCCAGTTGTTTTATGTTATAAACTAGTCTTCTCACTTGATGTATAAATTCCTCCTAGAAAGGGCTCAAATTTTCTATTTATTTTTTACCCCTTTCACTTACTCCTAATTAGCACCATATTATCATTTCCTAGTAGATATTCTTAAAAAATGTCCCAGTTGTTTTATATGTTAAAAACTAGTCTTCTCACTTGATGTATAAATTCCTCCTAGAAACGGCTCAAATTTTCTATTTATTTTTTACCCCTTTCACTTACTCCTAATCCTTTTAGATATAAAAGCATCACTTTCTCTTCACATATTTGAGGCTGCTTCACACTTCTATGACACAAATGCAAAAATCATAAAATCATGATTTTTTTGTTAAATAATCCTACCATACTAATTTATCCTTGGAAGTTAATATTTCTAAAAATTTTCTAAGCTGGTCATTGACATATACATTTATTTCTGGGGAATAATGAAGAGAAGTTTGCAAACTGTGAGTGAGTTTTATGGGAACAGCTCATCTTGATTATATTTTAAAGGATATAATAAGGAAGCATCCTAACTAATGGCTCTATTAGCATATTTCTTGGAAGTCATGATAACTGTGAAAAAATTGGATCTAAACTAATGAATAACTTAGAGATAAGAAGTTTCTGCTATAACTGCAATTATATTTGCAGGTTCTTGACGTTATGGAGTAGAATAGTTTTAAGGTCACAGGCACCAGGATCAAGCAGACCTGTCTGATTCTATCCTGATTCTATTTCCCATGGGGTTTTAAGAAAAATTACCTCATATCTCTAAGCCACATTGTTCATTTGTACAATGTGAATGAATATTATACTCGGTTGATAGGGTTGTGAAAATTGGATAAAACCATGTATGGAAGATGCATTAAATAATTCTGGCAATAGTAATTGCTTAATAAACGGGCTATTCATGTTATGAATTACAAGTACAATCTAGATTTTAGTTAGGCTCTCCCTGCTTCTTAATACCTGGATTGGACTAGCTTGAGCCCACCTGTTCATACCAGATATCTTCTTTAGTATTTCTAAAATCCCAAGGGAAGTCGATTGTCGTAGTCATGTTTTACCTTTGATTTCATGTCTGCTGAACTATTCCTCTTTGGCATTAATTTCAGGATTGTCTTTTTACTGCTGTTTGGTGTTAATTCAAGCAAAACAAAATATATCCCCCAGATTTTCTTATGTAACAAGTGTAGTTCTTACCAGGCCCTACAGCCAAACGTTGCCCTAAATTTTACTTTTTATTTATAACCATGTCATAAAAAACTCATTAATGCACTATGCCCAACAAGTATACTGACCACACCTGGTCTCTGTTTGTCTCCTTATCTGATAATAATGATGCCACCCACCGTTACCTGCCCACCGCCACCTGCCCCTCCCACATGAGAAAGTAGCAAGGACTATGATTATTTTGTGTTTAAAATGACAAAGTTTATTTTTTTCTGTCTTCTCAGAATGTTGCATGAAGGAAATGTCATTTCATGTAAGTTTTTATCACCTTATGTGTGCACAAGTTGATGCTGTTAAGCATCATCTAAAAGTAAAAGGACAGACCTTATCTTGCAAGACCTGCTTCTGGCCTGTTTGGAGGTTGTCATTTGAGCAATCTGCACTGTTTTAGAAGAGCAGGCCGTATTCAAGAACACAGGAGTTAGAGTCATACTTCATGTGCCCCCATCCTGGCCTCAGAATCTTCATCTGTCCAAAGAGGAAACTGACATTTCATCTGTCTAATACAGTGCTTGTGATGGATAAATTAGAAAATCAATATTAATGTGTTTTGTAAGACATCAAACATGATACATGGGTTACATTGAATTGAGTTGGGAAAGCATGGCAGAATAGAAAAATCACAGACTCTAATGTCTGTAGCCCTGGGTGAGTGATCTTGAACAAGTCTTTTTACCTCTCCCTACCTCACTGCCTCCTCAAAATGAAGCAAACACTAATAATTACAATAATAATGCCTTTCACGGGTCTATTATAGAAGTTAGGAATGATAATGCTTTTGAATATTTTTATAGCATTGTTGGAAAGAAAAACCTCAATGAATCCTTATTAGTTTTTCCTTTCGCATATATATTGGCTCTGGAAGTCAATAAATATTGCCTTGTTTCTTGTCCAGAAATCTGTTCGTTCCTGTCCTGAGGGAGATGCTGGTAAACCTGCTGCAGTCAACAGGTGGCAGTGTCCTGGCCATTGGGAGCACAGGGGACAGTGCTGACCGTTGGTCTTGTTTGGACCGAGGGTCATTGGATGATCATTTTAAGAACTTTTTGCATTCCTTGGATGCATTTTAACTTCATTTCATGTGTTCAATAGCACTGTCAGATCACTGCACAAAGAGGTCAGTAGGTAAGAGGCATCCCATTCGGTGCTTCCAACAAACAAGGCATTCATTATATCTGGTTTCTGCAGAGCATAAGATAGAAATGAAATTTATCCTACCACTGCCCCTTTAAGAAAAAAGGACTGTAAGAATTGCCAGGTGGGTAATTCCCTTCAGTAATAATGTGAATTCTTGCAGTAAAACACACAACACACTGTGTTTCTATGAGGTACCTGGCCCTGTGCTGTTGCTGGGGTTGCAGAGAAGAATCATACAGGTTGTCTTGCTTCTGCCTTCATGTTCCTTCTCCAATAAATGCTTTTCATTCTTTATTTGCTCAGCTTAAGTAAGGGATTCAAGACGAATGAATGTTTACCATGGGTAGAAAGCAAAAAAAAGGTTTGAGTTTGGGTCTCATGGCATGCTTAGAGGCCGTGGTATTCTTCATGGGGTAGAAATTCACAGGGTAGGTGTGAAAGTGGCAGGAGAGGGAGTTGAATCAATAGGGCCACAGGGGGAATATGTACTGATGCCACAGGATCTACTTTAGCAAGAAATGACATGTTTGTTACTAGGTAAGACACTGCATTAGAAAAGTGCTCTGGAATTTTCACTTTGGTGCACTCCGCTCCCTCTTACTTCCAGGGCACGTGCTCTTTAAGACTAGTCCCAGCTCTTATAAATGATGTCTTTCTCCGGGAACCCACTCTTGACTTTAAGTACAGTAATGCTCTGTTTCAGCGATTTTTTCAATGGGTGTGCTGCAAGAACTTTTAAAACATGCAATATCTGACTATTTAATCATGGGCACTGATCTCTTTTCCCTTAGATTGTAAAAAAAAAAAAAAAGACAACAGCCAACACAACAATAGCCTTCTGGTGTGAATGAGTCAGAATTATATCTATTTTTTTGTAAGATCGGCAAAAATATATATGATTTGGTGTGCCGCAGACTTTAGTAAGTAGTTTATGTGTGCCCTGAGATGCTGCTCAGTTTGAACAGAGCCTCTGTGGGTGAGCACCTACACCAGCAACAGCTCTTACTCTGCAACCCTCTGCTACCCTCTTCTGGTGGGAGTCTATCACTGCAATTAGCCCTGCAAATCCAGGTGAACCTTCTATCCAAGTGTGGCTGTGGTAATGGCCAAATTAGGAATAATGGCATGTGGCAGGCCTCATAGCCAAATCCAGCTCCGGGCTCTAGGAAATCAAGTCCATCCCAGAATTTGACATCTGAAGTCTATGATGAGAGACTTTAGGAGGTGGTAAATCCAGGAAGCAGTCCATAGCTGGCTGGTGACCATTAAATTACAGTGGGGCCTTGACTTACAAGTTTAATTCGTTCCGTGACGGAGCTCGTAACTCAAATTACTCGTATGTCAAATCAAAAAGTGAACGAGTGAGACACCTGATGCTGGACTGATGTTGTGGCGTTCACTGTGACGTTCGCTGCGCCAACTAGCGGTGGGGTATCTGAAGCTGGCTTGTAACCCGAATTTTAGCTCGCAACTCAAAGCAAAAAATCGGCCGAGAGACAGCTCATATCTCAAAAAACTTGTTAGTCAGGACACTCGTAAGTCAAGGCCCCACTGTATCAGTATGCTCCTCCAAAGAGGGTGGGCGTGGCACTAACAAAAATACTACTTTTCACTGGGCCACGTTAGGAACCAGAAGTTGCAGGTAGATCAGCAGCTTCTTGTGATTGTTTTCCTGATCATCCTATTTAAATATTCTTCCCACGTCTATTTCCTTCATTGTTTCATTTTTCTTTATATCTTTAACCATCTAAATAGGCTATGTTTCATTGTTTCATTTTGTTAATTATTTGTATTTGTGATTCAAAAATAAGCTTTGGGAAAGCATTGCTTTTTTTTCTTCTTCTTCTGTTGTCATTTGCTTTATCCTCAACACTTAGATCAGGACCTGGCATATATTAGTTACTCAATAAACACTCTCTAAATAAAGAAATATCAGTAGGAATCAGACTCAGGTCACCAAGCTGTAAGTTGGGGCCAGAAGCTTCCCAGTACAAATGACAATGAAGTCCCCCATTTCTGATGCTTAGAAGTGAGAACTAGGGACAGGACAGCAGATACAAATGAAATGACCACAACTGGGCTCAAGGTTAGTCACACATTTGGTAGGTGTGATTGATGCGTTTGACTTATATAGTTCTCAAATGCTACAGTTCATACGAATTACCCTGAAAGCTTGTTCAAATGCAGGTTCCTGAGCCCCTACCCCCAGAAATTAAAATTCAGGAGGTATGGATTTGGGTTCAAAAATCTGGATTTTTAAACAGAAACCACCAAGGTATTCTGATACAAGAAGTCCTCTGATGACACGTGGAGGGAAAAAAAAATGAATCCTTCATGGTTGAATATTAAAATTATTCTTAGAAAAGGAGGCGGATCCTGCTGGTGGAGCTTTTGCCTGTGGGAAAGAAGGGTGCAGAGGCTGGGAACAGGTGGAGCCTGAGGGCGTCAGGGCATCACCGGCTGCGCACTTTTAGCACTTGGTAAAATGTACTTCCTGCGATCTTCGGTTTCTGTAATCAAAGGTTGCATTTTAATATACAGCCATTGATTCTGGTGCCAGAAGTCCAAAAGCCTAGTTTGAGAAATATCGGTGTAAAGGAAAGGGAAGAGAAATTAGTGTTTTATTTTTTAAAAAAATCTGTTCTGTCCATGTGCCAGGCATTGTGCCAAGAGAGCTTTACCCAGAGGTAAATATCATCACCATTACTTGACATATGAGAAAAATGAGAATGGCACACCATGTAAGTCCCTGAGGTCATACTGATAAGAAAGAGGTGAACTGTGACTCAGATGAAAGGAGTCCTGAATCCACTGTCTATGGTCCTTCTGCTGCCCTTTGGGTTTATCTCATATTCAAAGTGATTGTCCTGCAGTGCATATATTCGGCCAACGGTGTGTAGTGTAAACCGTGCCATAATCAAGAATTTTACCGTCATCCCACAATGTTCTCTGCTGCCATTTTGCAATTATTTCCTTTCTCCTACCACTGGCTCTTGCCAAAAGATGATCTGATTCTGCCCTTATAGTTTTGCCTTTTCCAGAATTTATATAAATGGGATCATTCTTTATGTTGTCTTTTGTGTCTTAATTACTGGAACTTTACTGTTAACACTGATATCATTGGGTGAGTAAAGTCCTTCAACATTGTTCTTTTATTTTGTCTGTTCCTGTTTTTTGTTTTTGTTTTTTTACGTTTCCAAATAAATACTAGATTAAGCTTGTAAATTTCTACTAAAAGAAAAGCTTGCTGAGAGATTTATATAGTTTGACTTTAATGTATCGATCAATTTGAAGAGAATTTGGGTCTTCTAGTCATTGAACACAACTTATCTGTTCATCAACTTACATTTTATTTATTTCTCTTAGCAATGTTTCATGATTTCCAGCATTCAAACCTTGCACATATTATATTCATTACTATGCATTATATTTAGATTTTTAGTGCTATTATAAACATCATTTTCTTATTTGAATTTCAAGTTGAGTACCTTCTTAAATTGTTGTGCCCTAGGTAACACTTTTGCCTCACCTTAATATCCTCTGGCTGGTATACAGAAATACAACTGAATTTCATGTATTGGACCGTGTCCTGTGATTTTGTTAAAACCACTTACTAGTTCCAATAGCTTTGGGGGGGGGGGGGGTTCTTTGGGATTTTTCTATGTAGACTAAAATGTCATCTATAAATAAAGACTCATTTCTTCCTTTCCAATTTATATGTATTATTTGCTTTATCTTGTCATATTGCTTTAGTTGAAATCTACTTCCAGTACAATAGTCAACAAATATAGTAAGAGAAGATATTTTTTACTTTTTTACATGTGATTTTTGCTGTTGTAAAAAAGAAGTTCTTACCTTTTTGAGACAGCATGAATAGACCTGGAGAATATTAAGCTAAACGAAATAAGCCAATCAGAGAAAGACAAATATCACACGATGTCACTTATATGTTGAACCTAAGGAACAAAATAAATAAGATAGAACCACAGTCATGGAAGCATGAAACAGACTGATGAACCTCAGAAGGAAGGCAGGAAGAGATTAACCAAAGAATTTATAAACATAGATGCATATCCATGGACTCAGACAATCGACAGGTGAAGGCCTGGGTGGGGTAGGAAATGGGTGGAGGGGACTAAAGAGGGGAACATGGGGGACATCTGTAATACTCTCAACAATAAAATAAAATTTTAAAAAATAAAAAATCTTTTATAAAAGGGAAAGCATTTAATTCTTCACTCTTAGGTGAAAGATTTTACACAGATGCTTTTTATCAGGTCTTTATTTTTATTTTGCTGAGAGTTTTTATGAATTAATGTTGAATTTTTGACAAATATGTTTATGCGTTTATTATTATTATTATAATTTTTCTTTTATTTGTATTTTGTTCATATACTGCATGAAATCATTTTCTAATGCTGACATAATGTTACATTTATAAGATAAAACCTATTTATCATGTTACACTTTTAATATATATATTAAAAGGTTATTTTTCCATTGATTTTCAGGGAGAATGGAAAAGAGAGGGAATGACAGAGAGAAATATCGATGTGAGAGAAACCCATCTATTGGTTGCCTCCTGCATGCTCCCAGACCAGAGCGGCCCAGGCCAGGGAGGAGCCTGTAACTAAGGTAGGTGCCCTTGACTGGAGTGGAATGAACCCAGGACCCTTTGGTCCGCAGGCCGATGCTCTATCCACTGAGCCAAACCGGCTAAGGCCGTATGTTATACTTTTTTATATTTTGCTGGACTGACTTTGCTCTGATACACCAGAAAAATATTAGCCAAATTAAAAAGTAATTGACTTCAACATAAGTGACAAAGATCGACATGAAATTTGACAAAAAAATACATAATGATTCAAAATGGATATGCACATAACAGAGACTTAGAAAGCAAAAACTAATAAAGCCAAGAGGAGAAATAGACAAATTCACAATTATAGTTGTAGACTTTTGAACTCCTCTTATTATAATTAATAAAATAAATTCACAAAATGTAAGAAATACTGCACTAAATTATCAACCAATTTGTTTTTGTAGAACACTATAATAAAGATAAAACATTTTTCAAGTGTGTATAGAACACATCATAATAGATTGTATTTTAACCTAAAAACATCTCAATAAATTTAAAATGATAGATATAATATAAAGTATGTATGAAAACCACAATGGAATTTAACTGAAAAAAAAGTAAATTTCCAAGTATTTGGAAATTAAAGAACACACTCATAAATATCACATGGATAAATACAAAGCTCAAAGGAAATGAGAAGACTTTTTGAAATAAGTTTAAATGAAAGCAGAATATATTAAAATTTATTGGACACAATTTAGAGAGAAATTTATAGCACTAAAATCAACAGAAAAAAGGCTCAAATCAATGTTCTAAGTCTCTAACGTAAGAAACTATTAAAAGAAGATCAAATTAAACTCAAAGCAGAGAGAAGGAAATAAGTGTAGGAGAAAAAATCAATGAAGTAGAAATCAGTGAAATAGAAATCTAAAAAACAACAGAGATATTCCAATAAAACCAAAAGCTGTTTTTTTTAAAGGTTATTAAAATTGGTAAATCACTAACAAGGCTGCAATATTAAAATAAAATTGCCAATATTAAGAATGAAAAAGATACATTTGTTAAAGAAACAATAATTTATATGAAAAGGCAACAGATCTGAATAGTCAATACTGTTCTATAATTTTTATTGTGAAAATCACCTAACATAAAATTTACCATTGTAACCATTTTGGATCTGCAGGACAGCAGTTTTAATTACATGAATATTATTTTGCAATGTATCTCTGTACGTTTTTCATTTTGCAAAACTGAAAACCTATATGCATTGAAAAACACTTTCCCCTCCTCCTAGCTTCTGGCAACCACCATTCTATTTTCTGACTCTAAGAGTTTGACTACTTTAGACACCTCATATAAGTGGAATCATATAGTATTTGTCTTCTTATGATGGGCTTATTTCAAGATAATGTCCTCAAGGTTTATCCATGTTATAGTATATACCAGGATTTCCTTCTTTTCTAAGGCTGAATAATTTTCCATTGTATGTGCATACCACGCTTTCCTTATCTAGCCATCTGATGGTCAACATGTAGGTTGTTCCACCTCTTGGTTATTGCAACACTGCAATGAACATAGTATGTGAAAATATCTCTTTAAGATTCTGTGTTTGTTTGTTTGTTTTATTGTTTTGGATATCCAGAAGTGGAACTGCTGGATCACATGGTAGTTCTATTTTTAATTTTTTGAGGAACATCTATACTGTTTTGCATAGCAGCTGTGCAGCTGTACCATTACACAGAGTTCCAATTCCTCCAAATCCTCACCAATACTTTCTGATTTTTGTGTGTGTATGTGCCTGCCTGCGTATACTTTCTTTTTTGTGTGTGTATGTGCCTGCCTGCGTGTGTGTGTGTGTGTGTGTGTGTTATACTGGCTATCATAATCGGTATGAGGTAATATCTCATTATGGTGTTGATTTTCATTTCTCTGATGATTAGTGATGATGAAAGACTGATATATTTATTGGCCATATTTATATAGGACTATTTCAGTCCTTCTTACCCTCTCTCATTAACTTGAAGGGATGTTCTTGTCCAGTTGACCTCTCAAAGAATTCTTAGATAAAAATTAGACCTCATTTTCTCCAAAGAGTAGAAACACCTTTTCTGTCTTGCTGGCTTCATAATATCGGTGTTCATGCTGTGTGGGGACTAATTCAGAGCTTTCATACACCTACAGTTCTATGCCAAAAATAAGATGGAATTATTTGTTTCCTAGGCAACCATTTTATAGAACATGCGTAGCTTTCCTTTGAAGGTGTGTTAAATGGTAAGTAACATTTACTATATACTACTTTAATTCGTTCACTTTTTAAAATTAACAGTCTATTAACCAATTTCTCTAGCATGCACAGATTGCTCAATTAGGCAACTAAATGCTGACCAGATTCTACTTGTTCACAAGGAGGCCAGGTGTTCTTTTCTGCATGAACTCTACATGGATGATAAAGAGGTGGTGGGGTATAAGGACAGAAAGAAGGAAACAAGAAGGAAGGAAGGAAGGAAGGAAGGAAGGAAGGAAGGAAGGAAGGGGAAAGAAGGGAGGGAGGAAGGAAGAAGGAGGAGGGAGGAAGAGTTTACTGATGAATACCTAACCACTGGATTGTTATGCAGATTAAAGCAAAACGCTTAGGGTGATGCTTGGCATTTTTTATATGCTCCATAAATGGCAACATTATTATTATTTTTTTATTTTGTTAAACTAAAAACAGTTATTTCTGCGTCAAAAAACATAGGCAAGCACTCAAGTGTTAAATGTACCAGGAAATATCGTCTGCAATGTGTCTGAGATGGCATATTTAGGCCTGTGTATCTGAAAGAAAAGGCATTGGGTTCTGGATGATGTCCGTTCCGTCTTTTAGTTGTATTTTTGAAGTGGTTGTTCGAGGCAGCAAACTCCGGCGTTAACCTATGCCGCCATCTTGGTTTCCTCCCTTCGAGCCTTTGGCTGGAGAAGCGCTATGTGTGGTCCGGCCATTCTATTTTCTGACTCTAAGAGTTTGACTACTTTAGACACCTCATATAAGTGGAATCATATAGTATTTGTCTTCTTATGATGGGCTTATTTCAACATAATGTCCTCAAGGTTTATCCATGTTATAGTATATACCAGGATTTCCTTCTTTTCTAAGGCTGAATAATTTTCCATTGTATGTGCATACCACGCTTTCCTTATCTAGCCATCTGATGGTCAACATGTAGGTTGTTCCACCTCTTGATTATTGCAACACTGCAATGAACATAGTATGTGAAAATATCTCTTTAAGATTCTGTGTTTGTTTGTTTTATTGTTTTGGATA
>NW_005370240.1:567850-584219 GCF_000412655.1 Myotis brandtii
AAGGAAGGAAGGAAGGAAGGAAGGAGGGAAGGAAAGGAAGGAAGGAAGGAAGGAAGGAAGGAAGGAAGGAAGGAAGGAAGGAAGGAAGGAAGGAAGGAAGGAAGGAAGGAAGGAAGGAAGGAAGGAAGGAAGGAAGGAAGGAAGGAAGGAAGGAAGGAAGGAAGGAAGGAAGGAAGGAAGGAAGGAAGGAAGGAAGGAAGGAAGGAAGGAAGGAAGGAAGGAAGGAAGGAAGGAAGGAAGGAAGGAAGGAAGGAAGGAAGGAAGGAAGGAAGGAAGGAAGGAAGGAAGGAAGGAAGGAAGGAAGGAAGGAAGGAAGGAAGGAAGGAAGGAAGGAAGGAAGGAAGGAAGGAAGGAAGGAAGGAAGGAAGGAAGGAAGGAAGGAAGGAAGGAAGGAAGGAAGGAAGGAAGGAAGGAAGGAAGGAAGGAAGGAAGGAAGGAAGGAAGGAAGGAAGGAAGGAAGGAAGGAAGGAAGGAAGGAAGGAAGGAAGGAAGGAAGGAAGGAAGGAAGGAAGGAAGGAAGGAAGGAAGGAAGGAAGGAAGGAAGGAAGGAAGGAAGGAAGGAAGGAAGGAAGGAAGGAAGGAAGGAAGGAAGGAAGGAAGGAAGGAAGGAAGGAAGGAAGGAAGGAAGGAAGGAAGGAAGGAAGGAAGGAAGGAAGGAAGGAAGGAAGGAAGGAAGGAAGGAAGGAAGGAAGGAAGGAAGGAAGGAAGGAAGGAAGGAAGGAAGGAAGGAAGGAAGGAAGGAAGGAAGGAAGGAAGGAAGGAAGGAAGGAAGGAAGGAAGGAAGGAAGGAAGGAAGGAAGGAAGGAAGGAAGGAAGGAAGGAAGGAAGGAAGGAAGGAAGGAAGGAAGGAAGGAAGGAAGGAAGGAAGGAAGGAAGGAAGGAAGGAAGGAAGGAAGGAAGGAAGGAAGGAAGGAAGGAAGGAAGGAAGGAAGGAAGGGGAAAGAAGGGAGGGAGGAAGGAAGAAGGAGGAGGGAGGAAGAGTTTACTGATGAATACCTAACCACTGGATTGTTATGCAGATTAAAGCAAAACGCTTAGGGTGATGCTTGGCATTTTTTATATGCTCCATAAATGGCAACATTATTATTATTTTTTTATTTTGTTAAACAAAAAAAATTAATTTCTGCGTCAAAAACATAGGCAAGCACTCAAGTGTTAAATGTACCAGGAAATATCGTCTGCAATGTGTCTGAGATGGCATATTTAGGCCTGTGATATCTGAAGAAAAGGCATTGGTAGACCCAGAGAGAGAAATTTTTTCTTTGTTGCTCTAAATTGGCATTAAAATATGGAGAGGCACAAGCTGAGTGAGTTTTACTCAATTCTTTCAACTATTTAGCACCTCTTGTCCAACAGGCTTTATATGCAAAATTTTATATGCATTAAATCTTTCCATTCTGACATCCTAGAAGAAAGGTATCATTATTGATATTTTAAAGATATGGAACAGATGCTCAGAGATTTTAAGTCATCAGATCAAGCTTTCAAGAGCTATGTAAGTCTAGGAACCAGAATTCAAACTCAGAGCAGATCCTTGTTCAACCACCCAATAATCTAAAGGTTCTCTGCTTTTGTCCTTTCCCCATGGAACTTGGTTTGACATTTCAACAAACATAAAGTAGCTAAAGAATAGTTGATAAAAGTTGCTAGAAAAATCAAGATATGGCTTATCTATTAGAGTAAGGAATTCATAATATCTGATACCCCAGGCTATTTGTAGGACCCAAGACAAAATTATAAATTATTTTGGTGTACTTTCCCACTAGAGACCTTTAGTGCTAGGTTAATAACACAATTTGGTAAATGCATTTCATAGTAACTCATGGTGTTATTATTTCAAACCTGAAAGCTTCCTGGGTTTATTCAGATGCCTCAGAATCACAACTGTTGCAGAATAGGTTCATGGAGGACTCTAGGAAAGAACTATATCTTGTTCCTTTTCTTGCTCCTCTTCAAAAATTAACCTTAGAAAATGATGCACTGAAATCAGGCATGAAAACTAGCCATTAAATGAACTGGACCTGCGGTGGCCACTGTGGCTCAGCTGATTGAGCATCTTCCCGTGCACCAACAGGTTGTTGGTTCCATTCCTAGTCAGGACACATGCCCAGGTTGCAGGCTCGATCTCCAACAGAGGGTGTGCAGGAGGCAGTCAATTGATGGATGTTTCATGCTTCCTCCCCTTCCTCTCTCTAAAAAATCAATAAAAACATATTTTTTAAAAATGAACTGACCAGCCTTCACCTAGTTTTATAAACTACAAGATTATTTTTAGTTTGCATTAGATTTTCTTACTTTAATATACTTGTATATTTTAAAGAAAATAGGTTACAGCACATTTTAGCTAAGTCTTCTTAATGCATTTTTAAACCCATCACAAACCATAAATGTTCTTGTTAGTTAACAACATATTGCTCTTCATCTTTTCCAGAGTTGGGTGCCATCTTCCTATTGGCCAGTGGCCTTTCATGTGTTTTAACTTAAGGACTGGCTTGGACAGAGGAATTCAACTGGTCCACCTTTTCCAGATCTCTCCCTTGGGTCAGAGACATAAACGTCTCTGTTTCCTTTGTCAGTTTGGGCCCAGACTATTAGTGCCATGTTGACAAATACGATGCTCTGAGAGGTTTCAGTTTATTAGGCTCTGAAACCTAGTACGCTTTTGCTGAAAATGGGTTGTGCATTTATAATGCCTTTTTTATAGTGTTTTAACCATTTTAGCTTGAGTGAGGTATGGTGAGGGCAGCCACAGATCGAGAGAGAAACCACAAAGAGTTGCACAGTGACTCACAGTTCCCTGGAGAGAACACAGGGCCCCTCAGAAACACTGGGATTGGTCACCAAGCAGAGGAAAGAGGAGAATTGTGGGCCAGTGCCTTTGTTGTAGTTTCTAGGGTTAAGCGTGAATAATTACAGCAGATGTAGTGTCATAGGGGCTGACCCTGGCTGTCTGGTACCTGGTGTTAGAACAATGGGGGCAGGACTAGAGTCGCCTGGAGTGTGAGAGCCTGATATGGGAGCTGGCTGGGGGTGTGGGCCTTATTGGCTACTCAAGGAGAACTGACTGACCTCTACAGAGCCTCAAAATTGGGTCAACAGCGTTAAAAACAAAACAAAACTGTGTTTCACAGAGATATAGGGAAGAAGTTAAGGTACTTCGCTTTTTGTTTTTGCTTGATTTGTTATTGACATTGACTCTCAGATTCCTTTACTTCCTTTGTGGATTCAGTGACAAAGTTTCTCTGCCACATGTCCAACAACCCATTTCATTTTCCTCCTGGGTATAAAGCAAGATTGTTTTCCAACAACTCATAGCATTAAGTTGGGCCGTTTAACTTAATTCTGGCCGGTGGAGTGTGGGTAGAATTGATACATAGCACATTCAGGTCTGGTTAGAAAACCCTCATCTCCCTTTTCTGCTCTCTAGACATATGGGAACGATAACAGTGCCACGCCCTGGCTGGTGCGCACAGCTCAGTTGGTTGGGCACCATCCCGCGCACCAAAGGGTTTCAGGTTTGATTCCCTGCAGCTCGAACCTTGGGTGGGGGGCATGTGGGAGGCAGCCAATCGATGGTATGTTCTCACATCAGTATTTCTCTTCCTTCTTCTCTCTCTAGAAATCAATAAACTATCCATTAAAAAAAAAACTAACAGTGTCACAAGGTAGAGGTTACCTAGTCACTAAATTAACTTGTAGCAAAAAAGACACCATTTCCTGTACCTCAGCTCCCAACTGCCCCACTGTCAGTGCTGACGAACGTGAGCAACCAGTAAATTTGTGAGATTTGAGGATTTATCTGTTACTGGAGCAAGGGCTAGTAATGCAAACAATAAATAACTTGTCTGTGGGTTCTTGGTCTTTTTCAGAGAAATGACAGTATTAATGGGAAATTTAATTCAAACCTCATAAGGAAGAAATTATTGTGGTAGTAATGTATGACATTAACACTGTAACTCCTACATAGTACAACGCAAACAATATTTTTCTCTGTGAGTTTGGGAGGTTTTTTCTTTTTCTCTCTCTCTTTTGTTACTATTCTCAATGATAATTCCTTGATTTTGCAGAGATCAGGTTTGAGACAGGAATATTTTTCCTTGGCCCTAGATTTGGAGTTTCCAGAGAGCAAGAACTTTTTCTTTTCTTTCTTTCTTTTTTTTTTTTATCTATGTTAACCCAATCTCCCTCTAACCCACAAGTACACTAATCATCATGAAGTCTTGTATATAGTAGTTTTGTATGATGTATTTGTTTGTTTGTATTTATGAACACTTTGATATTATAGCTTAAGCCATATAAAGGTCTGTTTTATGTTTTAACTAGAGACCCAGTGCAGGAAATTTGTGCATGGGGGAAGGGGGGTGGTCCCCTCAGCCCAGTCTGTACCCTCTCCAATCCGGGACCCCTTGGGGGATGTCTGACTGCCCAGGGATCAGGCCTAAACCAGCAGTCGGACATCCCTTTCACAATCCGGGACCACTGACTCCTAACTGCTCACCTGCCTGCCTGCCTGATCACCCCCAACTGCCCCCTCTGCTGGCCTGGTCACCCCACGCAGCCTGCTGTTCAGTGGTTTGGTTATCCCTCACTAACCCCCTTGCAGGCCTGGTTGCCCCATGCAGTCAGTCTGCCATTCAGTCTTTTGGTCGTCCCTCACTAACCCCCCTTCTAGCCTGGTCGCCCCACGCAGCCTGCTGTTTGGTCATTACTGTTACTGTGATGGTGTCCCATACAATTTGCATATTCCTCTATTATTAGTATAGATTAGCCTGACTTGAAGATATTTGTAGAAAACACTATAAAGCATCTCTTGCTAGTTTTTAAAACATGAAGCTAGGAGGCCCCCACTGCATATTTTTTTGCCATCTGTGGTGCCTGCCATTGTTCCCCATGGTTACATTTGTGTTATTTAAAACATTTCTTCGAGGAGCTATGCAGAAATGTTATAACTGATTGATCCTGGTAAAGCTAGATGGAAGAACTGAAAATGATCTCTTCTCAAGTCTAGTTTTCCCATTATTAAGAAATCCTAGAGAGTTTATATAATATACTCATTGCCCAGATGGTTTACATATATGTTATATGTTATAGTTTTAATTTTAATATTTTTTGTATGTTGTAGTTTTTAAAATACACACACACTAGGTCATACATATGATGACATACTGTTGGTGAATGTACGTGGAAGGGAACATCTTGAAGGATGAATATGCACTCAGTAGGAAAAGAAGGGGATACAATTAAGAGCATTTCAAAAAGATAGGTATCCCTTCTGAAGAATTAACTAGAGCAGTGATGGCGAACCTATGACACGTGTGTCAGAGGTGACACGCGAACTTATTTTTTTGGTTGATTTTTCTTTGTTAAATGGCATTTAAATATATAAAATAAATATCAAAAATATAAGTCTTTGTTTTACTATGGTTGCAAATATCAAAAAATTTCTATATGTGACACGGCACCAGAATTCAGTTAGGGTTTTTCAAAATGCTGACACGCCGAGCTCAAAAGGTTCGCCATCACTGAACTAGAGCAACCTTTGTGGAGGGAATTTAGGGGATACCTGTGAAAAGTACAATTGATTATGTTCTTTGGATATAACCTCATAGTTACAGACACACACTAAAAGCCAACTATCTGTGTAACTGGGAAACAGAAGCAGGATCCACAATGGAGAGCACTGTAGGGCTTTTTGCATTTTTTAAAACAAATACTCATTGCTTTTATTTTTCGTTTTAATCATTTTATTCTTTGGGGTCTTAATTCATCTGTCCCAGTGTAATTAACTTGTCCCAGTGTCGAATGGATCTCACTCCCTGGATGACATTCTTTTTCTCTATGAAGTTTCTTGCTAGGATTGAATATTGTCATGAACCCCGATATACTTTCTCATAATGAAAATTGCCTAACCCTGGCCTGACCATTTCTCCTAGGGGCATACAGATGTTTGCTTTCTCCAGACACCCAGAAGATCACCTGGGACTAGAATGTCTCTGGCTACCTGACTTCAAGGATCACCAGCTGCTTCAGTGCCCTTGTGTACATATCAGACCCCAATGGTGATGTCCCCTCAAACCCTGTATAACATGGCTACCCTTCTCTGGTCCTTGTAGAGAGATACACTAGTTGCATTTACTCTTTGAGGCAAGCTCTACTACTTGGTCATTATCCATAATCTCTGGGAGTTTGCCTCTTGGCTGAGAGAATCCCAGTAAGAAAAAGAAAGTAGACCAAGAAATAGATGAAGCAGAGAGGAGAAGCAGGACAACAGGAGAGTGAGGAGGTAATTCATTCATTTATTTTAAAAATAGTGTTTGAGTGCTAACTCAGTGCCAGGTACTGTGCTGCATTAGAAATATTGAGGTGAGTCATCTGTGGTTGCTGTTCCCAAGCACTCAGATATTTTTAGAGTAACTTTCATGAAAAAATATTTCTAAATTTTCATAGAAACTGCCAGAGGCTTCATAACTGATATTTCATGCATGTTTAAAAAATCATCAATGGCTACACTGTATTATTATCAGTGTTGCTTTTTGATGATGCTTCTTTGATACCGACCATAAGTTATTACTGCAGGATGGAGGCTCTTTGATATCATGCACTATAGGCCCATGAAGCATCATAAAGAAGAGAAATATTCCCCCCCCGCATATACCCCAAAGGATTTGGCCATGGCCCTGCACTGTGATCCTGTTCTCATTTCCTAATTATATGTATTTGACTTTTAGTATATGTAACCACTTGTAACTGTAACTTTCCAACATTTCATCACAAGGTCGTGAAGTTGTGTCTCCTGGGTGCTTTCACAGTGCTCTGATGTGCCCTCATGTAGCGGCTCGCACATTGCTCAACCCTGGTACTCATGAGAACATACGGTCACTGTCTTCTCTCCCTCATTCCTAAGTAGACTGTGAGATTCCCAGAAAATAGGAAAGGTTGAGTAGATGGCTTAAAAGTAGGGTTGTCAGATGTAGCAAATAAAAATGCTGGACACCCAATTAAATTTTAATGTCAGAAAAAATATTTTTTTAGTATATGTATGTCCCATGAAATATTTGGGACATACTCATATTAGAAAAATGAATCAGTAATATGAAATCCAAAATTTAACTCGGCTTCCTTTATTGTTTCTGGCAACACTACTTTGAAGATGTGTTACAACCTGAAGATTCTATAATTCTGCCTTTAAATATTATTTAACAATAAAGAACAAGATTCAATTATTAGCAATAAAAACTTTAAAAATTAGCATTACATCAATCCCATTATCAAATACTGTAGTTTGGTAATCTGTCATTTATATATAAAATTAAAAATAGATAATTTATCCTTATATATATGTGTGTATATGTATTACAAAAGGTTATACAATTTGTTGGGTTTCTTTTAAAAAAGTCTTACTCAGTATTAATTTCAATTTTCTCTTCATTTTTCATGAATTCATGGTCTATCAAAGTAAATGAAAGGAAACTTTAAGAATGTCAACTCTTAAAAGAAAAAAAAGAATGCCAACTCATATATCACTCAGTAAAGATTTGTTAAGCTGCTAAAATGTGACCGACAAGTCCTAACCAGGACAATGGCATGATAGTAAGAAGAAAATGAGCATATGGTCATAATTTTATAGAAATAACATTGGATGATCAAACAATAAACAATTAGTAACAATATAATGTGGATATTTGTGATTATAGAAATTTATGGCACTTTGGAAACAGAATTGGAGGTCCAATAAATACTTCAGAGTAGAGAAGTGGTCCAATGATGTGAGTAAGGGGGAGATATAAGGTTATATAACCAAGTTTTCAGTGTTTCCTATTATTCTGTCAATGTACTATTTACCTGTTTCCTCCTGGAAATTAAGTATTTATAATAAAATACATAGACTGTTCAAATAAAAAAGATTTGGATTAAAATTTTGAACTTACAATTATGGATCTGACAAAATTGAGAGCTTAAATTAAGATAAAGCCTGTTTATAGCAGAATATGCCAACGTTTCTAGGGATTTTCTTAATTGCATTGTGCATATTATCTGATGCAGGAGAGCCATATTTAGAATGTTTTGAATTAAAAAATCAGTTACAGGTTATTAACTTAATCCCCTGAAGCACAGCTTATGTCTCCAATAGAGTTATGTTTTCTCACTAGCTCTTTATTGGTGTTACAGATCCCCTGTTTCCATGGAAGAAAGAAATCTGAGTTTCTATGCATTTCATCAGAGAAATAAACACAAGGCAATTCTACCTGTATCTATCTATCTATCTATCTATCTATCTATCTATCTATCTATCATCTATCTATCTATCATCTATCTATCACCTATCTATCTAAAAATTTAACTTGTAGTGCTCAATACCTCTTGTTTACTTCTTTTTCCTCCTACTTTTTATTGCAATGACAATTTATTATCTAAACAATACAATTTTACTGGGGTTTCAGGAATGGAGGGCAGGTTTTAATTCTAAGATTCTGAAAGTAATGAGAGAAGATAAATTTTTCTTATTATTTAAAAGACTCATGAAAATGGTCACCATGGAAACCAGACATGAGTCTATGGAACATCAAGAGATCAGAAGAGAGGTCTTGGGCTGAAACACTAAGTCTTAAATTTGGAACACTGACATAGATTTTAACCCTCATTTGAGGATAACTTCTTCATAAATTATGTGATTTAGTTTAGATAACACAGTCTTGGGATTTGACAATTTTTGCAAAATTCTATCCTGTGCTATTTTCTTTCTCTCTCCCTTCTTCCCTCTCTTCCACCCTTTCTTTTTCCTTCCTCTTTTTTCTTTTTCTCTCTTAATTCATTCATTTTTTTCCTCTGTTCTTTATTTCTCCCTTTTTTTCTTCTTCACCTTTTTCATTTTTTTTGAGTGAAGATCTATGGTGGGACATGTGAAAGGAAGAAGATGGGAGAAAACTCCCTTGGCTTTTTCACACTTAGAATATTACTAAGAATTGAGGAAAATATTACAACATATCAAAATATATAATGAGAGCATTAACTAGAAAATAGATAATTTAAATATTCAAAATATTCTAGCTAGTTCAAAGTGAACCCATAATTTTAAAAATTTTGACCCTTTTTTTGAGCATCTCCTTATATAATTACATACAAATAAAATAGAATGGTATGCAGTGAAAAAAATAATAGTATATCTACAAATACAGGAAATTATTTGGAAAACAATTGAAAGTAAAGCAATAAGAATATAATTTACAGTGCTGTACAATATAAATGCACTTAGACTTTCAGAACCTTGAGGTTACTATACTTTGTAACCTCTGTACTTGGTGCAAGGTCTGACATGTAGCAGCTGCTCAATTAATATTTGCCAAAAATGTCTATAGAATACAGCCCCCCACATACACATATATAATTTTAAGGGGTTAAAATTAAATTTTAAAAATTAGAAGCTACTTTATTTTGAAGTTATTGGACAATAAAAATGAATGTTTTCTTCATTTTCTTGTTTTCTAAATGGAGCATTGAATTAATTATCTTGTAATAATTTGAACATTGTTATTCTTTAATATATTTTCATAACATGAATTACTTATATAACTTTCTTTTGCTTTTACTTTTTTAAAGAAATGCAGATACCTATTTAATTGAGATTTTATAATAAAGTTATTTTATTCTAGAATATATTAATCAAATATGGCAATACTCAAAATTTATGCAATTATGCATCAGAGGGTAGAGGTATTTGTGGAGATAAGAGGTAGCATGAGATAATGGATATAGCACAAGTGTAGGGTTTTAGGATCTTATTTTGCTTTTGCTTTTTGGAGTTGCCATTTCAAACTTGTGTGGTAAGGACAGTTGTTTCACCTCTCTAGATTTTGCTGTCTACTTCCCATAATTGATACGAAGAATATTTGGAGATATGTGTGTTTTTATATAAAGTATGCCTTTAAAGTGTATTAAATATGTTTTATTGATTTTTTTTTTTGAGAGAGAGAGAGAAGGGAGAGGGACAGAGAGATAGAAACATCGATGAGAGAGGAACATCATCAATCGGCTTCCTCCTGCATGCCCCCACTGGGGATCAAGCCCAAAACCCAGACATGTGCCCTGACCAGGAATCAAACCCAGGACCTCTTTGATCCTGGGTTGATGCTCACTCACTGAACCACACCTCTGGGCTAATGTGTTTATAAGTGTGAAATACGTGAGTTTATTTTAAAACATTTCTTCCCTGGCGGGTTTGGCTCAGTGGATAGAGTGTTGGCCTGAGGATTGAAGGGTCCTGGGTTCAGTTCTGGTCAAGGGCATGGACTTCGGTTGCAAGCTCCATCTTCAGCCCCAATTGGGGCACGTGTGGTATGCAACCAATCAATGTATCTCCTCTTCCTTTCCACTCTTTCTAAAAATCAATGGGAAAATATCCTCGGATGAGGAGTAACAAAAATAAATAAATAAATAAATAAATAAATAAATAAATAAATAAATTTCATACTTCAGAAGGGGCTAACAGAATATTAATCTCATAGAAGTTATTTATTTTCCTTTGGTCTCAAATTATGCTTTGCTTAATAACATGGTGCCTACACTCTTATTTATGATATCACTTATGCCAAATTAATTTAAAATAGATACTGATGTTTTAAATAGTCTGGGCATTGGTTCTGACTATTGGCTGTATATTAGAATCAACTGTGAAGCTCTTTAAAATACTCATTCCCTGGGCCCCCACCAGATCAGTGATTTTAAAAGCTCTACTGGATGATTCTAATGTGTAGCCCAAGTTCAGAATCCCTTAACTAGAAAGACTACAAATCTGAACCCATTTGAGCCTGTTTTAGAATGTAGCATTTGAGAATTTGAATTGATAGAATGTATTCACTAATTTATGGAATCATTGTGTTTGGTATATATGTTTGGTAACTACTGTGTACTAGGCACCAACTGGGTACAAGGAATGCATAAAATAGGATAACTACCCCCCAAAGTTTGCATTATATCAGAGTAGGTGGGAACCTAAATGGATAATTATCCTATATAACAAAGAGGTAATATGCAAATTGACTGCCACACCCTCACACAAGATGGCCACCCACGCCCATGTCGTCACAAGATGGCTGCCCCCATGTCATCACAAGATGGCCAGCAGGGGAGGGCGGTTGTGGGAGATCAGGCCAGCAAAGGAGGGCAGTTGTGGGGAGGAACCAGGCCGGCAGGGGAGGGTAGTTGGGGGCGATCGGGTCAGCAGGGGAGCAGTTAGGCATCGATCCAGCCGTCAGGGGAGCGAGGTTGCGGCGCCACCCCCTGTCACGCACAGAGCAGGGCCCATTAGGGGGGTTGGGGCTCCGTACCCTGTCATGCACAGAGCAGGGCCGATCAGGGGGTTGGGGAGCTCCCCCCATCACACACAGAGCAGGGCGGATCGTCGGACATTCCCCGAGGGATCCCAGTTTGTAGAGGGTGCAGGCTGGGCTAAGGGACACCCACCTCCCCCCCCAGTGCATGAATTTCATGCACCGGCCCCTAGTGCAGTGGTTCTCAACCTTCCTAATGCTGCGACCCTTTAATACAGTTCTTCATGTTGTGGTGACCCCCAATTTCATTGTTACAAATTGAACATAATTAAAGCATAGTGATTAATCACAAAAACAATATGTAATTATATATGTGTTTTCTGGTGGTCTTAGGCGACCCCTCTGAAAGGGTCATTCAACCCCCAAAGGGGTCGCGACCCACAGGTTGAGAACCACTGCCCTAGTGATTTAATATTATACATCTTATGCTATGGCTTTTAACAGAGTTCTGTGCTAGCATAAAGAAATGGTAGGTACTCCTTTAAGAGGGTTGGGCAGTGTTTCATTGAAACTGATCTTAATAGATAAACATGCATGCATTAGGAAAAGACGAGGATAAAAATAAGAGCCTTTCAAAAAGACTTTTTTTTTTTTTTTTACAAAGTCATAGTAAAAATACAGTGTGTTTGGGAAAGGCAAGCAAGTAATGAAGAGGTTAGAAAAGAGGATGAGGCCAAACAAGGAGGAGACCCAGATGCCATATTGCGGAGTTTGAACTCTGTTCTATGAGCATTTAGAAATGAGAGTACATATCAGTTGAGAGAGAGAGAGAGAGAGAGGAGAGAAGAGAGAAGAGAGAGAGAGAAATATTAGTAACAAGACCTTTTATTCTTTTTGAGTGTCCTTAAAGATATCCATTCCAATATAAGATTTAGAAAGCCAAATGTTTCATAGTTCTTTGGATTATCAGGTTCAATTTAATTATAGGAAGGTTTTTAAGTTGAATGATGACTGGATCTAAAGTGCTTACTAAATTGTTATATGCAACTAATAGCTATCAATTGCATGGTAACTTTTATAAGGACTTGACAGTAGTTAACTCCTTTAATACTAACAAAGACCTTATGAAGTGCTTACCATTACTTTCTGTCTGTTTTATAGATAAGGAAACTAAGATGCACAAAGGTTAAATAACTAGTGTATATACAACTAGTAAGCAACACAACCAAGAGTTAAATCCATGTAGATTGGTGTCAGAGATTGTGCTGTGATTCATGTGGTATAGAGCTTTCATCTGCAATAATTACAACTAACAATGTGTTGAATGCTTGAAATGTGCCAAACTCTGTGCTTTATAACTTATTTAGTCTTCACAACTAACTTACAGAAGTAGTATTTTTCCCATTTTAGGTAAGGAAGTTAAGAAACAGAAATGAATGCTGTATTACTTCAGCTGTAGCATATGGGTTCTTGGTCCATTGGTCAGAGTTCTTGCTAGATTCATGTGTCTAGCACAGCTCAACAGCCCTGCTAAATCTTGCAGAGATGTAAAAGCCAAGCATTTAGAAATATAAAAAAAGGCATCAGTTCATCAATTTTCAAGTTTCTGGCATTGTACTGATTACTATATACATTATTGACTTTAGCTCAATAAACTACTAAGAAAATAAAACACTGGAAAACAACAGAACTCTCCTAAGTCACTATGGTGAATGTTAGATATGATGTTAGATTCCAGGTGGTTAAGACTCTTTATAATTAAATGCATTATGAATGATTGCAATAGCTGTATCTATACCCACAGCATATTTGTCTCCTGTATATACAGTGCAAACTTTCCAGGAATTCTATTAAGCAATGATTCCAAGGCTCTGTTGTGAAGGATATAACCCTCTGTATAACCTTACTTGGTCATTTAAATGCAAAACAGAATGCTGTTGCCATTATCTTTAATCTATTTTGATTGTAGATGAAAAAGAAATCACTGCCTTTGCCAGAAGTATCAACTAAGAATTATAAGATCTTGCCCTGCAGTTTACAAAGAGATGAACTCTACCAGATTAGAAGGTGGTTTTCAAATGTTCAGTTGTCCAAAAGAGTGTACCTCAAGCCCAAACTATGAATCTAGAGCCTTGCACATTCCAATATACATGATGTAAATAACTGGAAATTAAAATAAGCTGATTTTTATTCCCATCATCACCATCTCTAAATACCTTGTATGTACTACATTTCAGGGGCTGTACAACTGCTTCACACCTATCATTGCTTCTCCTAGCGGCAACCCCACTAGACAGATACCATTATCCCTGTTTTAGAGAAGGAAAAAAAGAAGTTTCTAGTCAATATGAAAACAGAATTCAGGGAGGAGTTTTCTTTTGCTATTTATGACCATATTAATTCAAAGTCATTATCAAAATTCTTGCCTCCACATGGTATTGTACTGGAATCATAGAGCCAGATTATGAGGGGGAAAAAACAACCATGTTTTGCCCACAATCTCTATAACACACTTTTAGTTTGCAAAGTGGCTTTATATATAACCAAGAGAATTAGGTATTTTCCATTTCCCCATTTCCAGAGAAGGAAATGAGGTTTTGAGGGTCAGTAGCTTGTCTGAGTTCCCTAGTCAAGTAGGAGCAAGAGCCAGTTTTCAAATGCCAATCTGTTAGGCTTGAAATCCACTAGGTACTATGATACACTCTTTGAGTTAGCACTCAAAGTCTAATTGAATTTGAGTATTCACTCTGGGCTATCAGAGAGGTACTTTGCCTATTGTGATGACAGCGTTCAGCATGACCAAGAATCACAGAGTAAAGATGAGTGTGTCTCTGTGTTGCCACATATATGCCAAGAGCACAGGCTGGGCAGGGATTCATCCTGGAAAACACTGAGAGAAGTACTTGTAGTTTCCCAAGTACCGAGTGAATAAAGCTCCTTAATTATTGTATTTGTACCCAGTAGCATGACAAATTGAAAACTTCCCAGGGCCATATTCTGGCAGCTGCTAGGGACCCTGCCCGTGCACAAATTTCATGCACTGGGCCTCTAGTGTTAGATAATGATAATTAGGTAAGACATTTTCTCTCAGAACTAAATGTTTTCTGGTAGACCACAGATACTACATTAGTCAGAATAACTTGTGTGTTCATCACCTCTTTCTGCATGATTTTCATTTGCTCTTTTCAATATGAGGGAATATGAGGGAAAAACATACATGTATATTTGCTTCATTCACACTTAGAAAGTGGGCAGATTCAATTTACTAAATAAAATAGGATAAAATAACAACCTCTATTTTGCAGTTAAGCAAACTGAGATACAGTGAAGGGTTTCCAAGCTCTACTTGAGTGGCATCAATGTCTTTTCAGTTTCTAAAACATGGCAAGTATTTCAGAAGTCCCAGCTGTCATTCCCTATCCCTGCAAACCTCCTTCCTTTCTCCCTGCCCTCCTGTCTAGTTAATTGTTTCTTCTCATCTCCAACCCACACAACACAAACACACATAACATTATTTGCATAGTTGACTCTTGGATCTTTACCAAATATTACTGTCTCAGATTTAGCTTTTTACTGTCCTATACAAAGAAGACAACTAGGCTTCTTCTAATGCTATATTATTCTTTATAACTTACTTTGTTCAATTCTTTATTGCAACTCCCAAAAGTTGCAAGACATGTTTGTTTGTTTGTGTGCCCATTGCTTGACTTTATTTCATTCACCATTGCATCCCCATTATCTAGCCATGATTGGCATATGGTAGTTTAATAAATATTTAATAATTAGCATGATTGAATCAATAAACATATATACACTCATACCTAATAAGTATAGGTTTTCTCAGTCAAGCCAGTATTTATTTCATTTATCATTCTGTTGCAATTCTTGCTTAGTAACTAGCAAAAAAAAAAAGCCATGATGAGTATTCATTAATGAAAGAAAAATTTCTTTGGAGAAATAATTTTAAAAAGCCACATACAACCTATTGTTTGACAGATTCAGATAGCCATACAGTTGCAAAACATTCAATATTGCAATAATCCTTTTTTAGTCTAAAATATGAGTTATCTAAGTCTAAGAAGCACAAATGCAAAAATAGAATTTAAGAGGTGGTTAAGAGTGTCCAGGCTGGAAAAAATGCTGTCATTCAGGAGTCTTGAAAATCTCCTGCAAACATTCATATGATTTACTGTCAGTGACCCCAACTAGAGAAATGAAGGGCAGCATGCATGTAACATGTATACCTCTATTTTAACAAATATTTAAACATTCAAACATATTTATTGAGTAGCTTCTATGTGCAAGAATTTTCTTCTGAATATTTGGGATATAACTGAAAAACAAATAAATAAACAAAGATTCCTTTCCTTGAGGAATTTACATTCTAATGGAGGGGAGAGGAAGAGACAGACAATAAAAAATAATCATAACAAATGAATAAATTACATAAGTATATTGGACTATATTAAGAGATATGGGGAAAGAGTTGTATAAAGGGGACCAGGAGCACTGAGATCATGAGGTATAATAGTTTACAGTAGGGTACTCTGGGAAGGCCTCATTAGAGAGAGAAGATTTTAGCAAAGATTTGAAAGGGAGGCATTAGCCCAAGAATTACTTGGAAACAGAGCATTCCATAATGCAAAGGTCATTAGATTGAAGCATGGGGTCATGTTTAAGAAATAGCAAGGGAGTCCTGGTGGCTGGAGTAGAATGAGCAAAGGGGGAGGAGTACTAGGAAATGAGGTCAGAAAGGTAGTGGACTGGGGCAGATTGGGTAGAGTAATAGTAAAGACTTGGGCTTTGTGAAATGGAAAGTTGTTGGAGAGTTATTTATTTATTTATGGTAAAGATTTATTCCTATTGATTTCTGAGAGAGACAGAGACAGAGACATAAACATTGACCAGCATGACCCAGACCGGGAATTGAACTGGCAACCTTTCGGTGCACAGGATGATGCCCAACCAACAGAGCCACGCCGGCCATGGCTGGAGGGTTTTGATTTAAGCTAACTTCTTACAAAGAACACTCTTCCTGCTGTGTTGAACATAGCCTGTAGAGAAGAAGTGAAGAAGCTAAAAGACTTGTTGGAAGCTATTGC
>NW_005370240.1:584470-586155 GCF_000412655.1 Myotis brandtii
TACAACTGGAACTTACTTTCGGGACTTAGTTGTTTCCATGCTCCTTTTAATTTGCCCTAATTCAGCACTTTTCAAGTATGATGTAAAGCTCTATTGTAAATGTCACTGAGCAATTTAGCATTATATAATTTTGTTTTCCTTTTCACCTGAAAATATCACTGTTATACAACATGGAATATTCTTCACATTTTAGCTTTTAGAGCACATAGGAAGTAGACATGTCTTGGTAAACCATGTCTTTTTACCTTCATGGAGTGCTTTATCATTCCTGACCTGCTTTGACATGTTTTATCTGAGCCCATCCCCTCCATACCCCTGGGACACAGCAGGGCAGGGAATGTGTGTAGGAATTTGGAGACTTTAAATGACTGAGTGGCCACCTTGAGAACCCCTTTTGACTTAAGCTCAGCTCATGTACTTTGAGCCAATTCTAACTGATGACGGATGAGGAACTCAGTGTGTCCTACGATAACTCAGAACTAAGTGGCCAACACAAGGCTCAAATCTGTGACCTTGTCCTCATTGCCAGTGCCCCATCCAGTTGGGCTAACAGAGCATTTTATACATCAGGCTTAATTGCATTTCCACAATCATCTTGTCATTAGTTCCCCTTTTATTTTCCTCAGAACTCTCAAAAAAAAATTTTTTTTTTTTTGTATTTGTCTCACGTACACCATATTTCCCATCTTTCTTATTCAGGAAGATCAACCAACAGCTTTGCTGGCCTCCCAACAAAGTACTAAAGCTCAATTTGTGGATTGCAGTCAAAGAATCTCCAAAATGAATGCCACCATCAGAGAACACATGAAAACGGGGAGAAGAAAGACACCTTTGAAAGATCAACCAGGTGTGATAGATGCATATCTTGTTCTTGCCAATTCCAGAAGCTGTCATGGAACAACTTGCCCTGTTTTCAAGGGTTTGGTGGGAAATCTACATTAGTCAGGAACTCACTGGGACCAAGCCCTCAACTCCAGTGTCCTCATCTTGTAATCTTCCATCCACCTGCTGCAACACCTGGCTCCCCAAATTCGGGAGGGAGATATAACGTGTATCATAACAATCATATCGTGCAATGCCTTTCTGTTCTTTCAATTAAGCCATGCAACTGATTTATACCGGCATCTTTTTCAGAGGTAGAAATGAAGTGTTTTTGGATTTAAAGATTAACTCAGAATTTATTATTATTATTATTATTTTTTACAGTCTTGGTGAGTTATAGGGGTGGTGGGAGAAGGGAAGCAAAGTCATGTGAGGAAGTAAAAGATATTTAACTGCTTCGGAGGAAGAAATGTTAATGGACGTAGAAAGAATGGTTTGTAAGAAGTGCAGACATGCAAAATGGCACTATTAATAAGTAATGCCATGAAAGAGACCGTCCTTTCCAACCGCTCACACCTCTGACTGTGGGTTTCGGGGCTTCCTGATTTTTCTCTGCCCTCCGGCAGTGACGCCCCTTCTCCCCAACACCGTCAGGGGTTCGAGTGCCCCCGTCAGAGAGAAGCCTATTCTGTACCTGCTCCCCCAGCTTCTCTCTGAGTGACACGCCACCCACGCCTCCCCACACAGCTCTTCTTCCGCGGCTCCTGGAGGGGAGCAGAGGAGCTGCAGAGGGAGCCCGAGGCTACCCTCGCCCGCACCCCGAGACGAGGAGGCTTCCAGACACTTGTCCCCCGAGGAGCCTG
>NW_005370240.1:586449-601364 GCF_000412655.1 Myotis brandtii
GGCCGGGGACCCAGCCGGGCAGGTGGTGGGCAGGTGGAGAACCGGTGGAGCCAGGGACTCTGGGAGGTCCTGCAAGTTTAGAAAAGTCACCCCGCAAGGACGTGTGCGGTGGGGATCAGACCTGCCTTTCGAGTCGGGAGCCCCAGCTACCGCCGTGTCGCTCCAATGAGAGGGTGGATGAAGCTCATTTTGCTCTTCTTTGCACGAGTGAGGGATTCAAGTGGGCTCGTTTCCATAGAAAACGAACTGAAAAATATCAGAGGAGAAAAAGAAAATAGAGATCGCGACCAAAGGAGGCGTCTGGACACCGCTCTCTCTTTCACTCTCATACCGATGCATGTGCACAAAGGGGTGCATTTATCAAGGGAGGGGGGCTGCGCTGTCTTTGAGGCTATTGGGTGTTGGGGGGGGGGGCTATTGTAGAAGCATTTGCTGTTGCTTTCCCCGGAAAAGAGGCAGCAAGCAGGGGACGTTGTTGGGGATGAATGCCAGTGTTCCCTTTATAAAATGACACTTCCATGACTACATTACCGGGAGGAAGAGGTTTTCTAGAGCAGGGGGCCATTTTAAGGGGGTTTACATGCAACTCTGGCCCTTTGAGCTCAAGTTCATGTACTCCAAGTGGGGCTAGGGAGACATCCTTACTCTAGATTCCTTATGGAACTTTGGCAAAGGATGGGGTCCGAGAGAGGGATGTGGGGAGTAAGAGAGAGGGAAGAGAAGGGAGTGAATATGCCTGAAGGGGCTGTGTTGGGAGGAAGAGGAGCAGGAGCCTGGAGTCAGGTTTGGTATCATTGTATTCATTCAGTTGCCCCCTGGGTGGTCCCTGGGCTGGTCTCAAGGGAAATGTGTGACCTTGAACACGTTCCTTAACCTTTGTGTATTCAGTTACTCCATCTGCAAAGTGTAGATGTTGTTCGGTGTTTTGGAACACTAAGGTCCCAGGCAGTAACCGTGACTGTATGGCGTTGAGGATCTGTATACAAGAAAGGAAGAGCACCCAGAAAATCCAGATCATGGAAGTTTCAGGGAATTTCCCCTCCAAGTGTCAAAGGCATTTGCAAACTCCTGGTTGTGCGGTTGGTGTCATGCATGCTGGGAGGTCTGTAGAAATGGGGGAGCAGGACAATTGGACACCTAGCAGTAGCCAAGGGAACCTGGAGTTCTGAGTGCTGTTTGGAGGGGTTCCGATCCACAGAGCTAAAATCACATGCTTTTTTTTTTTTTTTTCAAGGTAGCAATTCAAGAAGGAGGTTTGGTAGCAAGCTGTGAAGTTCTTTAAATGTGAGGGCTTGGGAAAGAATTTGGAATCTATTTGAACACAAGGAAAATCAATGGCACCCTACTTTAAAGGCTGGACACTAAGGGTGGAGGAAGAAGGTTTTAGAAATAGATCCAAGGAGACTGTAATCTGGGCAGAGGGTTCAGGAGGGAGAAGGGAACAGATATCCTTTCTGAGAGAAGGGTGGCTAGACACCTCGGCGGGGACTGGCATCTTCCCAGTGTCCCTGACGCCTCTGGCACTTGTCTGAAAAGGGCACAGGCACCCCTTCCACAGGTGCAGGCTTAGAACCTAGGGATCTGCATCCCAGGTGCTGAGATATGAAGGTGCACATGGGAAACCTCAAGTCCCCCATGTGAGCATCTGGCAGTGGAGCTGGCTTACCTTATCCAGACTCAACCCCAAGTCTGTGTTCCTAAAGGAACTCACTGTGCCACTTGGTGGCACCAAAAAGTTGTGCTGAGAACTCTGTTCTCTATAAATACAAACTACCACCCCCCCTCCTCCGCGCTCTCCCCTTCCCCCTTCCCCCTTTCTCAGTAGCAGGGACATTGCTGCACACAACGCCCTCAGCTCTGCTGTTCGGCGCTCACTGAGCTCAGGAGATGAGCTTAAGATCTACTTGGGGGGAACATGAAACTGGAGAAGCCGGCTCTGCCCCTGTGATCCGCAAGGCCCAACTTTATGGGGGCTAGCTAGACCGCACCTCACTGCCCGCGGCGTGGCCAACTGGGGGGTAAGCTTGCTAGTGTCCCCATGCCCAAGAGTCCCTGGGGCGGGAAGGATGTAGCAGCTGTCAGTTTGCTGGGTAACTCAAACTGGGGGAGGGAGGAGGGGGGAGGGAGGAGGAGGGGTGGTCAGAACTGGAGATTGAAGTCTGCTCCATTTGCAGCTGCCTTAGTTAAACCTGTTGGGAGAAAAGGTGAAAGCGATAGGGTAAAGGAGGGAAGTACTGCAAAGGTTGGGAAAGGGATCCTGCATGCCTTCAGATCCGAGTTCCCGCTCCCTAAGCCAGGCGCGCATGTTTAGAATGCAGGCTGAGCTGCCCCAAACCACCCAAGGGATCCCTCGGAATGGAGAGAAGCCCAGGTAGAGAGGGGAAGGAAGGAGAGTAGCTTCCCGAGAGCTCGGTTAGCTGCTGCGACCCTGGCGCCTGCTGCAGAAGAGTGGGGACAGCGGGTGGTGCTGAAAGCACGGCTTTTTCCAACAGGCTAGCGAGCCTCTTTCTAAACCTCAGTCTGAGTCCTCCCGCTTTTCCCTCCCCCATGGATGTACCTTTCCCTTCGGACACAAAGCCTGCTAGTTACCCCAGTGTGGCAGTTTGAGCGGCATGGCGAGCAGGGCACCCAGGCTACAGTGACTTGGGGAATGACCCCAACCTGGGGCAGGCCCGCAGCTAGCCCTTGCCCAGAGCCTACCACTGTACTTGGGACCTCACAAAGGGTCATGCAGTCAGCCTAGAGGGCCCTTAGAACTGGTGCTGGAATTCCTACAGCCCCCATTTCCCTCCAGAGCAGGTGCTGTGGTGATGGGAAATTGAGAAGTTAACAGGCCTTTGTGCTTATTTCGGCACAATGTTGGTTATGCCTCAGCTGAACTATAAACTTGAGTAGCCAGGCAGACAGATTCTCCAACACTTTACTTCCCACTAAGCAATTGGCACAGGCCAGTGGGAAGGCAGAGTCTCCCTTCCACCCTCTTCTTCATTCCCTACATGTTGCTCTATTGTTCAGAGTCCCTAGAGACTGAGCTAGAGCTAATCTGTATCCTTAATGCTGGCCACTGGCCATGTGAGGCAGCCAAGCAAGCGTTGCCTTGTACTATGTGCATCCCCTACACCCAGTGGGAAGAAGCTGCAGTTTTCTGTGGAATCCTCTTAGTTATACAACATTCTAGACATTCTTTTGAGTATCGGGAGTGTTTGGGCATGCTGCCTCTTGTTAAGTGTGCTTTGTATGCCTTATTTCCCTCATGACGCACAGGAAATTTTCTTCTTTAATTTCTCCTTTATATCTTTGTAGTTACACATTTAAGAATCAGTTGTGACCATTTCTGTCCTATATGGATGTGATTTCTGTTTAAAGGGCTCTTTGGTTGGGGATCTGAAAACTCTGTTCCCTGAACTCATCAGGTTAATGCACATGCCACAGTCTCCAGCCTTCACCAGCCTAAACCTTTTCAGCACTCCGGACAGATCCTCCAAGGTTTCTTAGGAGAATGTTGATAGAACACTTTCTACATAATCGCTTCTTTTAAGAGAAAAAAGCTTTCCCTAGTCATTTACACTCTGCTTGACAACATATTTAATCTAAATATTTTATTGCACCTCCTATATCTCTGCTATCATGTGGCAATATTTTGGCTGTGGGTTATGTTCAAAGACAAATCAAACTCTTCAATGTTGATTTATTAAACGGGAATATTGAGATTATTTGAAGACTGGGCGTAGTGGTATTTGAGTAATCCAAGTACTTCCCCAGTTCTTTATTTCCACAGGTAGACACAGCCCTTTACCATCACTTCACAGTACACATTGTTGGCATAATGACAAACATCAAGCTGAAAACGGAAAAATTCATTCATAGGTACTACGTCCAGCACAAAATATACAGACTTTGAAAATACCAAGTAACTATATACAATTTTTAGTTTTTACTCTGATTATTGACATTGTTATGCTTCAGTTCAATAATTTGTCTCAGATACACTTTCATGGCTAAAAGATGTTAATTCTAATTTTTAATCTTTTCTTCAAAACACATTGAAGATTTTATGGGGGTGTTATCATATTGTCTGTTACAGAATTGTCAGAACATTTTAGATAGAAAAACTAAATTAAAGGCCAATAAGGGTAGATGAAATTGCAGGTAGAAAATATAAGATAAAGTTAATCATAAAACATATTGTACTTGTTTGTACACAATTTTCTCTCAGGATTTTCATCCTTATTGGGTGAAGAGACACATCTAACTATTCCTCCTTGTATTTTTCATGTTACTTTAGTAGATAGAATATAAACTAACTTCTGTTTTATGAATTGATATATGATGATATGCTTAAGCTAGTCAGTTTGTTTGGATATACTGAAGGTGTATTACTACAAAGCAGGAACACTCTACAATTTAGAAACATGTGTTATTTTTAATATTTAGAGAAAAATTAACCCTCATCCTGAGGCAACATTTAGTCATCATTTTCCATAATGAGTGGAGCTTAGAACATAAGACAGCAGCGTCTAAAAGAATATTTTTTAGTTGATGATGTGCTTGTACAACCAAAGAGAAAAGCTTCAATTCTGATTTTAAAATTTCAACTATATGTAAATGAGACAATATCTTCTTTTAAAAAAATAATTCCTAATTTTTTAATTGTTGACACTATTATAGGTGTCCCCCACCCCCTCTCCCTTTGCCCACCTCCATATTACTTTATCTCAATTGGTTGAAACATAGTTCTAAAATATGTTATGCCACTGTTGTGCTTTCATTTCTTTTAAATTTACAGAAAACAATCTAGAGTTTTACCAGTTCTAATCTTGTTTGAGTAATATGCACCTTCTGTCAGAATGGGAACTAAGCAAAAGTCTCGGTGCAGGCTCATCCCTGCTCTAATAACTACAATTAATGAGCACATCAGGCACCATGCCAAGCACTAGATATGTTATTTAATCCTCATAACAATTATCAAGGCAATGTGTGTTCTTTTATGTTGTTCAACAGAGTTTTTTTCTTCTTCTTCTTTTCATTATCACATAAGAGAATGGAAAGGATAAAAATATATACAACTTATTTTTTGGAACTCAAACTTACCCTTTTGCCATTGCATTAGATAACCTTAATCTATGGTACGGTTCAACATCATGAAATTGTTTCATTGTGGTTTCCAGTGAGTTGTGGTATGTTTGCAGTGCAAACCCTTGCACAAGTTTGCCCAAGTTTGAACCCCAGCTTGGTGGCTTACCAGCTATGTGACCTTGGGCAGGCTAACTTAGCATTGCTCTGCCTCCGTTTACTCGTTTTTAAAATGGGGAACAGGTTGTAACACTATTAGCCTTATTGAGTGACTATGATGAATTAATTGCACAAATTTAAGTAAAGTGCCCAACCCACAGTGAAGAGTATAGAAATAGTAATTACGGCTTGTCAACAGCTCTGTGGGTTGGTACATAATTGCTTTCTCAAATATCTTCTCTTATTTTAGTCAAACTATTCACAAAATTTAATGGAAAGACATAGTTGCAAAAAAAATGTGCTTTATGTAGAAGTGATTCTGTTGGTCTTGTAAAGACAACAGACCTAAGAATAATTCCCTAATGATTAGCTTTCACAATAACTCTGGTAATAGGCCGCTAACTTTAAACCTTTGAGCATAAATGTTCTGAGAAAAATTAAAGGCTCATAATCATAATGGCACTAGTGAGCATTTCAATAATAATCCAGACTATTTACATTTACAATACGTTTACAGAGGAATAATTGAAAAGTATTTTTTAAAAATTAACTTGTCCTGATATACAGTAATGTATTAGAATTTTTTAAAGATCCAAAAGAAAAGAAAATAATATACTGTTATGTTACTTTTTAAAAAATAAAAATGAGATTTTGAAAAACCAACTTATAAATTACTATATAAAGCTATTCTTTATAAGGAACTATTACTATATAAAGCTATCCTTTATAAGGAACTTTGCACTTTTTATCAAAAATAGCCTTTGAAATGATGAAATATATCATGGGACACTCTTCTCACATTCATTCATTGTAATTTGTGGATAAACAGAACTATGCTTATTTAATGTAAGGCAATATCATCCTTAATGCTCACAGTTTAATCTGAATTTCTCCAATTAAAATTGCAAGCAAAGATAATGCAACCAGAAGCAAGATACAAAGTCAAGGGAATCTGACAAGCCTTTTCCAAACTATTTTCCTTAGAATTGTTAGGAAAAGGCTTTGCAGAGCTGACATGTCCAAACGATTGGCTCTTAGTAGTGTTCTTTTTTGATGATTATGTAGACCTTACCAGAATGAGTTTCATGTAAATCAGCGGTTTTCAGCTGGGAATGACTTTGACCTGCAGAGGGACATTTGACAGTCTGGGGACATTTTTATTCATCACAACTAGAGGAGGTGTGTGCTCTTGGCATCTGGAGACCAGGCATGCTGTGAAACATCCTATAGTGTATAGAACAGCAACCCCTTCCCCCCGCCCCCAACAAAGTATTGTCTAAAGCAGTGGTTCTCAACCTTCCTTTAATACAGTTCCTCATGTTGTGGTGACCCCCAACCATAAAATTATTTTAGTTGCTACTTCATAACTGTAATTTTGCTACTGTTATGAATTGTAATGTAAATATCTGATATGCAGGATGCATTTTCATTGTTACAAATTGAACATAATGAAAGCATAGTGATTAATCACAAAAACAATATGTAATTATATATGTGTTTTCCGATGGTCTTAAGCGACCCCTGTGAAAGGGTCGTTCCACCCCCACAGGGGTCGCGACCCACAGGGTGAGAACCGCTGGTCTAAAGTGTCAACAGAGCTCAGGCTGAGTAATCCTGACATAATGATTCTAGGAAACAGTTACCTCGATTTATTTGGTTTATTCGTAAGGCTTCTGGAAAGAGCTGACTGGCATGACTTAAGAATTTGATGGAAAGCAGAGTCTCCAGCATATTTTGTAATCAATGTATAAGGTTTAACTAAATAACCCATTTGATCCCATGGGAGGCATTATTATTTGATTATGTTGAGTGTGGGCTTTGGAGCCAAGAGTTGGGTTTCTATCCTGAGTCTGCCATTTTAGTATAGATCTGAGACTTCTGGCAAGATCCTTTACCTCTAAACCTCAATTTCTAGAGATATTTAATGTGGATAGTAATCATACCAACCTCACAGGGTCTTTTTGAGATTTATATTAAAATAATGCTTATACAAGCACATTATTTAGCACAAAGGAAGCATTCACTAAGTATTTTGAAGTTAGTAACTAGAGGTTGAGTTAGAAATGCAAAACCACATTGTCAGGCACCTGATGATAGGTAATATAATATGCACAATAATGCTTTAAAGTCTTTAGAGCCATGCCATAAATAACAAGAAAGCAGCTGAAGGCTGCAAAATGGGAAAAAGGCTATAATCCCTGCTCGATAATTAAATTGAGACTAGTTAACAGTGGATTACATCATTTTTATTGCTTTGCTGTAGAAAGCTGTTTCAGGTCTTCACGGACTACTAAACCAGTATTTTTAAATGATTTAGTGAGCTTTATTCTACTGCCAGCACCTTTTAATTAATACATGAAATTACAGATTTAACTCTCATATAGTATTATTTAAGGCCCCTTTTTTGGTTCCAAGGGTTTTCAATTAAAGTATGGCTTTGCCTCCCCCCCCCCTCCCCCCCGGGCGAAGCAGAGAGGGTGCTGGACTTTCTTGTTTACAAGGTCACAGATGTGTGCTTGAGATAGCTACAACAATGGAGGTTTCCTCAGGCTATAGCACTCTTGATATCATTATACCTTGGAGGGTCTCTTATCTATGGTATGCACTTGTTTTCAGGAAAATATATCAAAGGCATCTGTGATATATGCAATATTGACACCTCCGACTGCCTATGATGAGGGTATTGCTCAGGCAAAAGGAATCATTTTTAGTGTTGATGTCCTGAGCTGTGTGATTTGCTTGTGTGGGGATTAAGTTATATAAGAGACATCTGTGCCAGAAAGATGGTCAGCATCTGAGAAGATTGTTGAAAATAAAAGACAATGTGATTTGTGAATCTTGTTACAATGCAAGTTGTCACTTATGGAAAACTCTATCAACCAATATTTCTTTTTTAGATTCATTTAGGATACAATATGAGACTGTATTATTACCTAAGACAAAATACTTTTATGCATATTAAATATGTCTATTGTTTTCTATAATGGGGTAGTGGTTAATTTTGTTATGTTATGAACCCAAAAATATAATACTGAATAAAGCAGTCCAGGGCTTCTGAAAATAAGATCCTAAACCAATATATCATATAAGTTGCACTATTATATACTCTCATCACTTTCCACTTTTGGCTGGATTAAAGTTCTTAATGTATAGATCTATAACGTTTTGAAGGCTTTTGTCATTGTATTAGTTAATTCTTGCCCACTATCTGTAGCAAGAACCTGATTGATTTTTTTTCTACCAATCTATTACCCCTACCACCTCAGAGTTATAATCTAAAGCAAATAATTTATTCTCTTGGAGACTCTATTTCCTGATATATAAAATGGGGATTATCAGACTTTCTTAGCAATAATTTTGTTTTAGGTTGAAGTAGGATTAATAATGGAAAATGGTGCTGTACACTGAAAATAATGTAGCATCATTATTTCTCCTCTATTTCTTTTAAAACATATTTTATTAATTTCAGAGAGGAAGGGAGAGGGAGAGAGAGACAGAAACATCAATGATGAGAGAGAATCATAGATCAGCTGCCTCCTGCATACAACCTACTAGGGATTGAGCCCACAACCCAGGCATGTGCCCTTGACAAGAATCAAACCTGGGACCCTTCAGTCCACAGGCCAACACTCTATCCACTCAGCAAAACCAGCGAGGGATCTCCTCTATTTTTATACCAGACCCTTATTAAATGAACAAATGTAGCTCATGGTGAAGGAGAAATGTCCTCACTGATGAACTTGTACAAGAACAAGAAAGAGCAGGTCCTAATTGAAATAATATTGTGTGGTACCCAGAATTGATGGGGTTAAGCAAGGAAAGAGGACTGAGAGTGAAGTTAATGCCACTTTTGAAAATCTAGATTGATAGATTATAAAATGAGAAAACATTTATGCCAGCAATATCACGCATTACCCCCATTGAAATACTCTCAAATGTAAGTAAAGTATTTATTTTATAAAGTAGGAAAATTCATAAACAATCTAAATATCTAACATGGGGATAGTTAATTAAATTTAGGTTCAGTCATATAATTGAATACTATGCAACTGTCAAAAAGAAATAAATTTTCTAAGTGTAAATCTTAGCTCTGCTACCCACTTGCTTTGGAATCTTAGCCAAGCTATTCTGTTTCTCAGAGCCCCAGATCCTGATCCTCCATCTGTAACATATGCATAAAATTATTTATCCTATAGTTTTTAATGACAAATTACATTTCATAACTATGACTAAGCATAGTACCTGGAACATGGTAAGCTCTCAGTGCGTTTTTTAAAAATTCTCACCCAAGGGTATATTCTTCTTGATACGAGAGGGAGAGGGGAAGAGAAAGAGGAGAGGGAGAGAGAGAGAGAGAGAGAGAGAGAGAGAAAGAAAGAGAAAGAAATATATGAGAGAGAAACATTTATCAGTTGTCTTCTATAGTCTTCTATATATGCCCCCACTGGGGATCGAACCTGCAACCTAGGTACGTGCCCTGACCAGGACAATGCTCTAAGCAACTGAGCCACCCCAGCCAGGGCTCTGTATATTTTAATTATTCTTATCATTGTCCTCCTCATCAAAATGAATTAATATGAAAAAAATCTTTACAATACATTATATAGAAAGAAATAAAATATATTATGATATAGATTTCATGCTAATATTTCATTCAAATAAAATATCTGTGTATACAATATTACATGCTTAGAAAATTATAGAAGAGAAAATATGAAGTTATAGAAAGTGATTAAGCCTGCGTTTTGAGTGACTTGCTGTTTCTGGTCCCAGGCCTGCTACAACGCATTTAATGTCTATGATTTTCAGTTAAACTGAATCATCTACAGGCTCTCTCTAGTTTTATGTTGCTGTTCTCCGTTGTAGGTTGAAAACCCATGGAGAACACTAAAGGTTTCTCCCTGCTACTTCATCAGTTCTTGCTTTTCTTGTTGAGGCCTTTTGTTGCCTGGACCCATTGGACAGCAGGAGTTTCACTGTTTATTTTTTAGTTTCCCATGGTGGGGCAGGAGGTGCTATCTTCGAACCTCAGTTAGGTAGTTGACCAGAAAGCCAAGTGGAAGCAGCTTATTGTGTTTTTTTGTTTTTTGCCTGCAGAATTTATTGAACATCTGTTTTGTTCAAGGATTATACTAGGTGCTGTACATGGCACAGATTTAACCTTTAATGTCTTTGAAGTCTGTTGGAAGACAAAACATGTATAAATAACTACAATTTTAGCTTAGTAATAAACATGATAAGAAAGTATGGATAAAACTGCCATGTGAGTTCAGAGAACAGAGCAAACACTGCAAGGTGAGGGATTTGGGGAGATGTTGTAAATGGACTATTTAAAAATACTAGTATTGCCGAAACCGGTTTGGCTCAGTGGATAGAGCGTCGGCCTGTGGACTGAGGGGTCCCGGGTTCGATTCTGGTCAAGGGCATGTACCTGGGTTGCGGGCACATCCCCAGTGGGAAATGTGCAGGAGGCAGCTGATCGATGTTTCTCTCTCATCGATGTTTCTAACTCTCTATCTCTCTCCCTTCCTCTCTAAAAAATCAATAAAATATATTTAAAAAAAATACTAGTATTACCTCTTTCAATCCTCATGAAAACTCTTCAAGTTAGGTGCTATTCTCATTCCAATTAGGCTCAGAGAGGCTAAGTGACCAAGGGCACACAGCCAGCAAATGGCAGTGCTGGGATTCAAACCCGGGTCTACTTTTCTCCAAGCCCAAGTTCTTAAAAGCTCTACCATAAAGGCCTTTGAATTAAGAATGTGTCAGGGATCAGAAGCAGCATGAAGAAAACCATTGGGGAAAAGGATTTTCTGGAGGAAACATATTTAATCTGACTAGCACATTCCCAAGGAAGAGCAAACTTAGTGGAGATAAGGCTTCAAGAATGACAGGGCAAAAATTTAGAAGGCAGATTCCTCAATCTCACACTTCAAATAATCACAAATAATACCTATGTTTTGTTAGTAAATTTAGAAACTTAGGAAACACAGATAAAGACAAAAAAAGAAGTAAAAAATCGTGCCTATTTCCACCACCCAGAGAACATCCCATTAAAGTCACTGTGTACGTTTCTGAACTTTGTGCATGCATATACACACACTCATAATATTTCCTGTGAAAATAAAACCATATCTGCTTTTTATTTTTGCTTAATATAACATGAAAAATTCACATTTCACCCCCCTCAGGCCACCACACACACTTCAAAAGAGAAAGTTTCTGAGTCAAAATATTTTTTCATGTCCTTTGTAGGTTTCTTCCTATCTCTCTGAATTTAAATATTGCAGTACCATGGGGCTCAGTCCTAGAACTAGTTTCCTTTCTATATCCACTTTGTCATCCAGTTTTGGTATATCAAAAAGAACATCTGTATACGGATGACTCTTATATCCAGCTGCTTTTGACATATCTCTTCTTGAATTTCTAATAAGTATCTAAAAATTGATATATCAAAACTGAATTTGTTATCTCACCCAAATCCACTCCTCCAGTTTTCCCACCTTAGTCAACGCGACACCATCTTTTATTTGCTCAAGCTGAAAACCTTAGTGTCTTCATTGATTATTCTATTTCCTTCACATCCCAAGTCAGGTCCAACAGTAAACTCACTCTATCTTCAAAATATATTCAGAATTCTACCAGTTCTCGCCACCTGTCCTACCATCTCCCTGATCCAGGTGACTGTCTGTCATCTTCCCACCTGAATTACTGCGCTAGTTTCCTCAGTGCTCTCTTGGTTCTGCCTTTGTGCCCTTATTCCTGTTGAAATGTTGGTCAGTGTGTGTCCATCCACTATTGAAAACTCTTCCAGAAAATCTCTCTCATAGAATGTTAAAGCCAAAGTTTTTTCAAGTCTCAAATGACTCAACATCATCATATCATCTCTTGAACCTCACTCCTTCCTCTCTCCCCATTTTCACTTCACTGCAATCACATTAGCCTCCTTGATCTTCCTCAACACACTAAGCATAAATCTGCCTCAGGGACTTTACATTTGATTTTACCTTTACCTGAAATTTATCCAAATTTTTTTTTATAGTCTATGCTTCTTTGGCTACATTATTAAATTTTTCTTACATATCTGACACTTTCTATCTTCCTTCCCTGCCTTATTGTTTCTCTTTAACCTTTATTACTGTGTAGCATACAATCCTTTACCTCCTTACTTACTTACTGTCTGACAAACCTCCTTAAATTACAGGCTCTATGAAGGCACAAGTTTATATCTACTTTGCCCATAACTGAACCCACAGGAACTAGAAGAGTGCTTGGTGTAAAGCCGTTCCTCCATAAACACTTATTGGACAACTGAGTGATGCGATTAGAGCTAGTGTATACCCTACTGGTCTGTTTGGAATTTATGTTCTATTAATTTTCTGCATTTTGAGAGCACATGGAATGAATTGTTTAACCTTATCACAAGTTCAGTTGTAGCACAGTTCTGTCAAATTTGTAAGTCATAATTTATTTCCGAATATGCTTTCCATGGTATCTGAGCTTCATAGCTCATATCAATAAAATATAGCCATTATGTCTATCCAAGGCAGTCTATGAAGCAGTCATTGCTTTATGATCTGGTGGCCCATAATGTAGCAGGGGCGGCCAGGGCAACCTAAATATAATATAAATACAGTTGTGCTAGATAATTATAAATATTTGTACCTTCTATGTTCCGAATCATCCCTTTCCTGGAATGTTCTTCTTCCTCTAGTTTTCAAAGAAACTCCCATAAGATTCTATATCCCTAGAAGGTTCTAATTGTCTTTGGGTGGCCCCTCTCATTTTCCCTGGCCTTTATAAATACCTCTCTTGAGGGAAAGGGGGGTAAGGCAGCAGAGACAATGCTAATCTTTGACCTGAATTCCAGATCCATCACTTTTTGAGTAATTGGCTGGTTTTTAGCTTACAAAATCCATTCCATCTGTAAATAGAGATAATGAAATGATGCCTACATCTCAGTATTGTTATGAGGATTATTGACATCCACACACCACAGATAGAGACAGCCCCACACGCAGAAACAGAGACACAATGGGGGAGTAAGATATATTGTATTCTCTGCAACGTGAAAGCCTTGTCTTGGTCTGTAAATATTAAAGGGCATTCTCCTTTGGCTTCTCTGATGTCACATGTTCTCACTTTCTCTCCTTACTTTCTGAGTTGCCCCATTATCTTACCTGGCTTTCCCACAACCTGGCCTCTTTGTGGGGCTTACTTTTTAGCTCCACTTTCTTTATATTTGCTCTCCAGGTGATTGTTTTCATCCCAAAGATTTTATATATTGGTGACACTCAATTGACATATGTAACTCAGAATTGTCCTCTAGGTCCAGCCTTACATATTTACCTTCTTATTTAACACTTGTACCTGGATGCTTCAAAAACATCTCAAGTTTAACATGTTCAAAAGAAAATTATTAAGTTTTCCTGTGCCCCCATCTGTTTCTGTACCAGTCTATTCCATTTCTTTTTTTTAAAGTATTTTTATTGATTTTAGACAGGAAGAGAGAGGCAGAGAGATACAGAAACATCAATGATAAGAAAGAATCATTGATGGGCTGCCTCCTGCATTGCTCCCTAATGGGGATTGAGCCCACAATCTGGGCATATGCCCTGACTGAAATGGAACTGTGACCTCCTGGTTCATAGGGTAATGTTCAACCACTGAGCCACACCAGCCAAGCTCCATTTCTTTTAATGGTACCTAAATACACTAGTTTTGTAGACTCAAAACCCAGGACACTAATTCCTTTCTCCCTTACTATTCACATCCAGTCTATCTGAAAATCCAGTTCATTCTACTTGCAAAATATTTCTGATTGTGTCAACTTCTTTCCATATCTACTCTTACCAATCATGGCCAAGTCACTATCATCCTTACCTAGATTAGTATGAGTCTTCTATTTAGATTTCTCCAGTCCATTATCCGGAACAATGAGCAGTTAGCACATCTTTTCTAACATTGAATTTTGCCACTCATGTGTTTACATCTTCTCAATGGCTTTCTATTGCACTTAACACCCAAATTGGATTTTATGAGATTCTACGTGGTCTGTCCCTTTATTAGCTTTCGAACCTCATCTTGTACCACTAACCCTTCCATTCTAGCCACACTTTCACAAGACCACACTTTTTTACCTTCATTTTATTGTTCTTTGCACTCATTAGGTTCCAGCTAAAGTCACCTTTAGAGAACTGATCTGTAAACCCCGAGAGTACAGGGAACATTTATACCTTGTTCTCTCTTGACTCTTTAATTCTCAGGAGAGAGTCATAGCATAGATGTGTTATACATGTTTGTTAAATGAGTTAAAGAATAAGTTCCTGGTGCATAATGAGTGCTCAGTGAAAGACAATGATGATAATTATCAATGCACATCATTGCACTTCTTTGTTATACTAGTTCTAGGAGCCCAGCGCGTGATTTGAAATCGCGAGGCGCCACCCACCCTTCGATCCGGCCCTGCCTCCCTCTCTGGCCCTTGAAGCAGCTGCAGCCGCTGCTGATCAGGCCCTCCCCCAGCACAGGTGCGCGGAGGCCCCTGCCGTGCCGCCCTGCCCCCACCGCTGCACGTGCAACCTCCTGTCCAGTTGACCCATTACAGTGTCCAGGTTAATTAGCATATTTCTCTATTTATATTTATATACATATATGTGTGTGTGTGTGTGTGTGTATGTGTA
>NW_005370240.1:603165-658663 GCF_000412655.1 Myotis brandtii
GCAAATTTTTGTGCACCGGGCCTCTAGTATATATATATTAGTGTCTCCCGCTCAATAGTTAGATATTTGTGCAGTGAGTTAAATAATTAATTTAGCTATAATAGGAAGACAGCATTTCAGTTTGGGTATATGCAACATGTTAAATATTATATATACGTGTTAATCTATTTTTATTAATCATATATATATATATGAGTTGCTTAAAATAGCTCCAATAAATAAAATGTATGGTACTGATATTTTAGTTTCATCAGTTTGATAGGCAATTTCTGGTCTCTCATATCACTTTGATACTTCTACATAATAAAAATGAGCCCTATTTTGTTATTGAGTTTGCTCACTAATATTCTGGATTTACTGATAAATTATAATTTCTTTTACTTTAGATTTTTCTTTTTGTCTGCAGTAGAATTCACATGATCATGAAAATAAGCATTGGTCCCAGGTCTTTGGTCTAAGCAGAATGAAGGGAAAGCTTGAGAATATTCAGATAATTTCCAAATGAAAAAAAATAACATTTTCTCCTAAATATTGCCAAAAACCTAGTTATTCTGGAACATCTAGTTATTTGAGGTGTTTTTAAATTTTATTTTAGTGTTTGGCACTATACAGAGAGAGCCTTTCTCTGTTGCCATAGGAAACAGTAGAAGAAACGATGAAAATGAGGGTGAGAGCGATTAGAAATGTAGTTCAGATTATACTCATTTTGCATCTGGGCTAGAATTTTTGCAGATCTGATGAGTTTTGGAAACTATTAGTACTCTTGAAGAACCATGGTAATTGCTTGAATTCCTGAAGAAACATCACCTATCTTTGAAAGGCGGTGCTTAGGGATTTAGTCACTTTAAAACAATTTGAGATCCTTGGTTGGCAGAGATGACAAGATACAAAATAAGTCTCTCATACAATCCTTTAAATAACCCAAATCACTAACTTGTCAGTTCCCTTTTACAAATGATGCTAGAATTTTCTGTAGGCAACTTGGCAAAATCTTTTCTTCTCTGGAGTTTATACTGAAATAATGACAATCTTCATAACTATAATGAGTTTCTATTTGGAAGGATAGTCCAAATATGCATTCTCCCAGCCCACTGAGTCTTCCTGATGTGGATTTTTTTTTTCCTGGATCAGAGATAGAGGACTGATTACTGGGAATTTTATTACAAGATTCTGTAATTACTTAGAAGACTCTGGAGAACCAAGAGGATTGACAGAGAATTTTCTGTTCTTCACTATCTAGCCATAGAATGCCCTTGGAAATTTACTAATAGAAAAGGCCATGTCTTAAATATGTACAGCCCTATTCAATATATAAAACATTAGCATGGTTGATATCATGCTGATTCCCATAGGGCTGCCTAGCACATATTATCCCCATTTTTTCAGATGAGGAATTCAGGTACTGAGAGAGAGGTTAAACAATTTACTAATACTTCCTGATAGTAGAATTGGAATCTTAACCTGAATATTTTCTCCAAAAATTGGTGTTCATGTCACTATACTTGCTGCCGATATGTGGGACATTTTACTCTGTGATACCCCAAACCTCTTCCTTCTCTCCTGTAGAACATTTAACTTGGAAATACCCACAGTTGTCTTTGTTCTATCATGTATGAAAATTAGACACCACACTTATTTTATTAGAAAGATTATTCAACTTGCTTTACGTTACACTTGAAGAAGGGGTATGTAGGCTTTCTTTAAGTAACTTTATCTTTATAATTGTATAATTAATGCATGCTCAATGCTGAAAATTTGGAAAGAAACAAAAAGCATTTCTAAAACAACAAATACCACTACCCAGCCATCAGCAATGTTTAATTTTGGGGACTCATACTCCCTAAGGTTTTCTGTCCATAGAGTAGTTTTGCTTTTATGATGCTTTCTCTCACCCCCAAGTGAGAACATGGTTCAGCTTGCTACACATATGGTTTAGTTTCCTATACTTCAGATGAATAAATTAAAAAAATATTAATCTAAGCAAAGAAGGATCAAGAAGCTATATAAGTTGCTTCATCACATCACAAAATTCACAAAGGAGACAAAGGATAGTCAGAAAGATTTTTATATTCCCTTTTACTTTCAAGTTATTTACATCATCAAAGACTCCTCTCTTTCCCCAATAGCATAGACCATCAGAGCTTTCCAAACTAGTGGCATTTACGCTATTAATACCTGTGCTATTTTTTCCCTCAGGTTTTGAAGATCATGATCACGTGGATTCATCTAACTAAACGGTACCTGGGGACATGGTGGTCCTTTAGAGAGCACATCTAAATTACTGGCTAATTTCTTGGTTTGCCACTCAGCGTAGGACATTGTTTGATTCTCTCTATCAGAACTCTCCTACGTTTTCCCCACCATGCTGTCTTTATTAGCTTGAACTCCTTTCCTAAAATGGTCCTTCTGTTGATCTTGTCAGTGCTGCTTTTGAAAGAAGATGTCCGTGGGAGTGCACAGTCTAGCGAGAGGAGGGTGGTGGCTCACATGCCGGGTGACATCATTATTGGAGCTCTGTTTTCTGTCCACCACCAGCCCACCGTGGACAAAGTTCATGAGAGGAAGTGTGGGGCAGTCCGCGAACAGTATGGCATTCAGAGAGTGGAAGCCATGCTGCACACCCTGGAAAGGATCAACGCAGACCCCACACTCCTGCCCAACATCACACTGGGCTGTGAGATAAGGGATTCCTGCTGGCACTCGGCTGTGGCCCTAGAACAAAGCATTGAGTTCATCAGGGACTCCCTCATTTCTTCGGAAGAAGAAGAAGGTTTGGTGCGCTGTGTGGATGGCTCTTCCTCCTTCCGCTCCAAGAAGCCCATAGTAGGGGTCATTGGGCCCGGCTCCAGTTCTGTGGCCATTCAGGTCCAGAACTTGCTCCAGCTTTTCAACATACCTCAGATTGCTTACTCGGCAACAAGCATGGATCTGAGTGACAAGACTCTGTTTAAGTACTTCATGAGGGTCGTGCCTTCAGATGCCCAGCAGGCTCGGGCCATGGTGGACATAGTGAAGAGGTACAACTGGACCTATGTGTCAGCTGTGCACACAGAAGGTACGTTTTCTTTACTTTCATGAAGTATGTGTTCTTAGGCGCTCAGCAGCTTCCCAGTTAAAATGTCAGGTTTTGGAAGGTGAAAATATTCTTAACTATTTGGGATCTTTTGAGTTGCCCCATTCTATATCATTAATAAAGAAGGAACTGGGATGGCATATGTATAGAGTGACAAAAATCTAAGATAAAGGAATGGTCATGTGGTCATTTGGCTAAATAGAATTTTTTTTTGGATTATGTATTGCATTATTTGCATTTCTGCTCTAATACTGCTAGAGATTTTTAAGTTTTTTAGCTCTTCATTGAACATCTCATATTTTTAACATTTTAAAGGTCTTCAACTGCGTATTATTTATGATAAAAAGAGATACACATAAATACACATAAGGAGTGAAGGCAGCCAGTTCTGGCCCAGGTATAATGTAGTAGAAAAATACCAAACAGCTTAGTCTTACAACCACTTTTTCAACTGAGTATATCATTAAATGTGAAATGGAAATACATGTGAATTAGTTTTATCTTTGTATATATAGCATACTTAGAAAATGTAAAATTTTAATAATTTAGTTTTAAATTGCTTCTGTATGCTCAAAGTTTAGTGGAGAAGGAAAATATGACAGGCTTTATAAGAGTTAATAATACTATTAGCCCTTTTATTGTATATTGTGTTTTTAAAATGCTTTTGTGTACATTATTTGTTAGTTCTTACCCAAGCCCGTTTGGGATGGTTTGGGTTTGACCTACAGAGTTTAAGGAACCCAAATGGTGAGACTCACTTATTATGCAACTTTCCATCTAGGACAGTTGTTCTCAACCTTCCTAATGCCGCGACCCTTTAATACAGTTCCTTATGTTGTGGTGACCCCCAATTTCATTGTTACAAATTGAACATAATTAAAGCATAGTGATTAATCACAAAAACAATATGTAATTATATTTGTGTTTTCCGATGGTCTTAGGCGACCCCTGTGAAAGGGTCGTTCAACCCCCAAAGGGGTCGTGACACACAGGTTGAGAACCACTGATCTAGGAGAATATACTACACACACTATAGAAGGCCAAAAAAAGGTTCAAAATACGTTTTATATCTTCTTCAATCATTGTGAGGGTTAGTTTAGATTTAAAAATCCTGCAATAACACTATCAGTGTGGTCCAAACAATCTAAACCTGTAAAATGTGGGGTTGCATTATTGAGAAATTAATGAAAGAACCAAAGAAATCTTAGTACAGAGCTTGGGAGCCAAGCACCAAGTAGATATAGAAAACTTTTATCATCAAGTGGCATAATATGGGTTTCACTGAATAGCCACTCATTAATATTCAGAATGGGATAAACATAAATTGGGCTTCTATATTGATTGAGATTTCTATGCCTCTGGAAATTTTCATGTATAAATTTATAGTTAACTTACAGAGATGTTAATGTATAGAGATTTTGAGCAATGTTTAGGTGATTGAAGTAGGAGACCTTTGATTTTTTTTGTCCAATGATGAGATTTTTGTTATAAAATCACTATTTCATTTGATTCTCACAAGTAGTTATACGAATAATCCAGATATTTTATTCTTGTTTTATTTTTAATATACATATATATTTTATTATTGATGTATTATAGATGCCCCCATTCCCACCCTCATTGCCCCCTCCACCCAGTCCTTACCCTACCCCAGGCCTTCACTACACTACTGTCTGTGTCCATGGGCTATGCATGTAAGTATATAAGTTCTTTAGTTAATCTCTTCCCACCCACCCCCATTTTAAAGTACGAATGTTTTAAGAGTTCAAATAATTCATCTAATAAATAACTAATAGCAATATCAGAGCCAGAAGTAAGGCTTATAGCTACTGACTCATAGTTCAGTGACCTATTATAATTTAGCAGGATCTAATGGAATCACACTCTCAGGATATATTTCTACAACACATATTTATTAAGCACAAATAAATGAAAGGCCCTCTGGTAGTTCTTATAAGGATAGCCCTTTGCTGTATACATCACTATCTTAGATGGGCATGCAGTCTGGCAAAGGAGATGATTCAAGATGACAAGGAGTTAAAATATCTCTAAAGTAAATTGAATGAGAGCAAAAATCACATTCTACTCTGTAGTGATGGGGGCCACGGTGGAAATCTTAGAGAAGGAAATGCAATTTGACAGTTGCATTTTAACAGGAAGAACACTGACAATTGGTGAAAATTAAGAAGGGATGGATTTTCAGCAAAGAGCATGAGAAAATATGGGAAGGTAAGAAAGTAAAATAATGTTTTTTTGGGGAAAAACAAGGATAAAGGTTTGGTTTGCTTCAAAAAAATCAAGATTTTTTTTAGGAACTTCCCTCTAGTTTCCAAAGAGTAGGGCCATTCCATAGATGGTCACTATGTGGGAGATGCTTATCCAATATTGTCTTAAAAAAGAAACTTATCATCATGACTACTGGCTGTTACTAATTTAAACTGTTTTTGTTTTGTTTTTTAACTAAAATGTATACCAACAGCAATCCAATAAAATAAATAAATCATGATGCATCCAATGTATTATTAGATATCGATTAAAATTAATGAAGCATTCTATTGTGAGATTATAATTATCTCCAAGATCATTTCAGGTGAAAAAAGTGAGGGGAAGTCCTATGTGTATGGTATGTTACCTGAATTTATAAAAACCATTTGATTGGATATTCATAGAATTGCTCTTAGAGCAGAGCACAACTGATAACAATGGCTCCTTCTGGGGAGGAAATCTAAGTGGTTAGGGGATAGGGTGGAATAAATGAAACTTACTTTTCTTATATAACTTTTACATGTAAATATTTAAAGCTACATATTACACACATAAACCATGTATTACAACAGAACAATTAAAGGAAAACAGGGTTTTTGTTTTGTTTTGTTTTTGTGGGCATAAACTAAGACAAAAATATTCTATTGCCAAATTTAGGCAAATTCAATTATTTAATTATTTAAATAGGCCAATAGAAATTTTGTTGCCCAATTCTGGCAAAGTGTTTGGATGATACCACCAGGATTCAGGAGAGAACAAATTTTGAATGTGAACTTTTAAAGATTGGAAGAAATTCTCTTTGGTTTATCATTTTATGTAGTTTAGTGAAGAAGCATTTATATTCCTTTGATTGTATTCAAGTGCACATCTGGATAATGAGGTTATATACTGTTCCTTCTTACGGTTTATCAGAGGAGGAGCAGTGCGGTAGGAAGTTTCACAAGGTAAAACTCCCCCAGGATGAGAAAAGTGCTGGAGTAACAAGATACAACTCTGTTTGGTACTGTTAGAGCTTCTAGGTGATGCCTTGTTTTCTGTTGTTTGGTCCTTCAGGAAGTCACTTCCTACTTGAGCCTTTTTTCTGGTTGAATTAGAGTAATCCTATCCAGCCCTTGAGCACTCAGTCTCAGTATCCCAAATTTATTCCTACATCCTTATAATTATCCTTTGCTCAGTTGATATTCCTCTTTCTTCAAGAATATAGACAATTACAAATGCTTTCACATAAGGCATTGAGGTCTATGAAAAGATGTCCCATTTAAAAAACAAACACTTTTTATCCCCCAAATTACCCATTTTATACTGAGACATGTCAGTACCTTGTCACTCAGTACTCTTGTTAGCTATCACAAGATGTTTTTTTTGGAGAACAGGTATGCTATTACAGAATATCAGAAGAGAACAAAAGGTGACTTTGGTTTCAGCTTCAAGGTTAATCTGTTACACTTGCTTTTTCCTTGATTTATGATTTTTTGTAGGATAAAGGACTGTGCATTTACTGTGGCTTATTGTATTATGCAGAAATTGTTCCTAGGTGTTTTAGGCAAAGAGATTAATAATAGTACGAAAAGAAAAACAAAACAAAAAAGAAGGAAAAAAAATTAAGGGCAGACAACATTAGCTCTTGAACTATATGGAGGAAAGGAACAGGCAATGACTCATTTTTATTTATTTTTTACTCCTTTAAAGGAGTCAGTCAGTCTACCCTGTCTTTGCTATAAGAAGATTTTAGGGATTCTTTGCTTCAGTACTTTTGCAAACCTTGGTACATGTACCCATTAATGCACAAGATCAGTGGTGCTCACCTACTTAGGGGTGGGCAGATGGACTGTTTTGGCTTTGATGACTTCCATTAATGATCCCCTTTGCTTTGTAACTTGATAGTTCCCTTCCACTCTCATGCCACACTGGTCTGTGACTGCCTCAGTCAATAGAATTTGGCAGAAGTGAGGACTCCCTTCCTAGTCTGTCTGTCTGGGAGCCCTGTCCTCACCATGTGAAGGAAAAGAGCACCCAGGTTTTCTACATGAGACCATTTTAGGCCACTTGACCTCAACTATGTGAGAGCACCCAACACAGAGCAGCACAACTGCCTTCCTCTCTCACAGTTATTTGCAGTCACAGAAGAAAGCCCAGCTGAAACTGTAAACACTACCCAGCTAACCATACATTTATGAGCAACAGTAATAGCTTCAGTATAAACATATTCATCCCAGTAAAAAATTCATTTAAATTTTAATCCTCCCCCCAAAATGGGATACTGCTACAATGTTTAAACCTCAAAAAGTTTTTTAAAATATATTGACATACATTAATAGTCTTGATACTTAAATGTGAAATAAAATGAATAAATGCTGTGGGCAAAAAGAAAATTTTAAAATGCTTCACTCATACTTTTGTAACTAGAGATTTGATAATTCCCTAAAGCCCGAATGCTTTGAATAGTCACACACTTGTATATATTCCATTATTCCCGTTGATCTAGCTTAATTTTAGGGAGAAAAGTAACTACAGATTGTATTTTATACACAAAACCATGAATATTATACTTTACAGGTGACATACAGGATTTTCACACCACAATTGTTTGCTGACTTGAGTTGAAACTTCACTGAACATCCCCAAGGCCTATCAGAGTGCCTAGCACATAATAAGCACTCAAAGACTATTTGCTGAATGGGTGAATTTGTGTTAAAATAGTACCTAGCTCACTGTTTATGAACATATAGCATGTGGATAAGTAGCACACACTTATAATTTTTCACAGTTTTATTTCTTTAGAAAAATGAGGTGCCAAAATGCCTCCCTTGATTAATTGCAAAATGCTATTCACACCCCATTCCATTTTTTGTTTGCACTGGTTCTTGAATTTATTATTTCCACCTAATGATAATAGAATGCTAATTCGTTCTAGCCAACAAATATGTCAGTGATGCTCTTGGGGGGAAAGTGTACCAATAAGTTGTACTGGTAATGTGACAATCATTAAAACATGGTCTTCAGCCAAACCTACATATTGTAATGTTGTGCAACTTGTAGGTTATAATATCGTTTTCCATCAATTATTTTAAAATGTGATAGTAATCTGGCTTCGGTTGTAAGACCATCAATGTGATTCATAGTCCAACTTCTAAAAAAGTTGCATTTAACTTCTAAAAAAATGGAAATATATATTCCCCATCACACCTTTTCTGTTGTGATTATATCAAAACAACAATTTAGGTTGGAAATACCAGAAATGTCATTATGGGCTCTACTGAGTACTTTTTTTTAAAAAAAATATATTTTATTGATTTTTTACAGAGAGGAAGGGAGAGAGATAGAGAGTTAGAAACATCGATGAGAGAGAAACATCAATCAGCTGCCTCCTGCACATCTCCTACTGGGGATGTGCTCACAACCCAGGTACATGCCCCTGACCGGAATCGAACCTGGGACCCTTCAGTCCGCAGGCCGACGCTCTATCCACTGAGCCAAACCGGTTTCGGCTACTGAGTACTTTTTAAAAAGATTTTATTTTCTTTCTCCAGAGGTTAAGTAGTGCTGAGAGTTGAGGTGAATTTTGAGATGATGATGATGATAATTCAGACACATAAACTACTGGTAGCTTTTAGAATGTTCACACTGCAAGGGTTTTAGATGAGCATTTAATCTAACCCCTTTATCTTACAGTTGAGAAAACAAAGTCAGGACAAGTAACTTGGCCTTACTTGTACATAATTCTTTACAGACTTGGGTCTTAGAACTCAAGATTACTGTCCAGAATTTTGTTTATGCATAATCGTTGAAGATAATTACTGAAGTTCTTTATTTTTGCCATTGCATGACCTCTCCATTTTATTGCTGTACTCCTTTTCCCTTCATCTGAATGATGCCAATCTGCTGAAACTCTTAATGCTCATTTTAAATAGCAGCAGGGACCACAAATGGCTTGATTCATGTAAAAATTAGCTTTGAGAAATAGTATGGTCCCTTTGTTCTTGACCTGTAAATTTGATGAAGTACTTCTTTGCCTGGGTCATATTAAGATTTGAAGAAACTTTGAAATATTTTTCTTTGCTTTATAAACATCCTAAAAACATTAGACCCATAAATCTTCGTAAGTGTGGATTGATTGGATAATTATATTGGTTACCACTGACAAAACAATACATAAAAGCCAGAAGATGCAATGACTTTTAGGTAGATTCTTCATTACATTAGATCATAGATCCATAATTCTGGAGATTCAGTGACAAATGTAATAATAAAGAAGCAATTTTTCGTATTCATGTCATTGTCAAACTGTATTGTCAGTAGTGAAGGGAAAAAGAGGTAGCCCTGGGAAGAGCGTTCAGAGGGGTTCTACTTCTTATCTTCCAGATAGAAGATAGCCCCTCAGAGAGTTATTATTGTCTCAGGAAACAAAAATGGGATTCGCTGACATATCTAGCTGTGGCCAGGGCAAGATCTTCCCTATTTTCAGTTTTTTGTTTGTTTGTTTTTTAATATAAATTCTGGCTTGGCCTCTGACTCCCCTATAAAATACTCCTGCTTGAGGTAAAATAACATCCTGTTATTTTCTCAGGTACCATTGCTGTCCATTCACTGCTGAAAATACTAGAATTTTCCCCCAAATACTCCATCCCTAGGATAACTATATTAGACAGAGGATGCCACTACACTGCTCCCCCAACACACACAAATAAATACCTGGGATGATGTGCAAATGTGAGCACTATAGTTCTAATTAATCCAATGCTTCTTTCAATGTGAAGATAATCTCTGAGTGAGTATGCCTGTTAGGTGTTTGGTACCTATCTGTTTTATGGTTGGGAGCAGAACAAATAGTATATTCTCCTGTAGTCTCTGTTATTCCGATCTCACAGAGATAACATTATTGTCTGAGCTTTAGAGTTTGCATATTCAAAAGGTCTATTCCTTCTATTTACTAAAGAACTGGTCTTGTGATTCAATTCCTCAGTCATCATACCTTATTAGCTGCTAGGTTTATAAGGTTTAGTAATGAGTAACAGATGTTGCTTCTGACTGAGGAAAGCTGATGAATGGGAGGGCATAGTGTGAAGTCTTTATATTCCAATGCAAAACAATTTTTGCACAGCAAACTCTACTGATTACACAGGAAGCAAGCACAGAAGAAAAAAACAAAGATCCACAAAACTCTAAAAAGAGGATCTTTTTACTTCCTTCTTTCTCTTTCTCGGTCTCTCATTTTATTTGCTATATTTTCCTCATCTCTTTAGTTACAAAACATTTTATATTTGATAGGCTGTTTAATAAGTCTGATCAAGAGTAATAGTCTTCTCATTATACCAGTAATTTTGAAGTAGTTTGAAAAAAGATGAAGATTACATTAATGATATCTTGGAGGTGAAAAAATAGTTAAAAGAACAAATTTGACTAAAGTAAATATCACTGACATCAAAGTTTTCCTGTGTGACTCTGAGAAAGTCACTTCAACGCCTTCTTTCACCTGTCATATGAAAGGGGCTAGAAAGGATGTTCTTGGAGATCCCTTCTATGCCACCTACTCTTCACATGCTTCCACAGACCACACCTGGCCTGGATGAAACATTGGGCATCACATTTAAAATAAGATAAATAAATAAGGAGAGTCACCAAAATTGTTATGTGACTTTAAACCATGTCTTCAAAGAATAAAGCTAGCAGAGAGGAGACCAGACACAGCAGGGCACTGACCACTATTTTGAGGTATTTGGAAAATTCATATGGAGAGGTACTGGATTCACTCTAGAAGGCCAGGAGCATGACAAAGAACTAATTACTGAAATGCCAGAGTAACCAATTGTGGTTCAACTTTTTAAAAAGGATATTTTTGCTAATTAATAGGACTGTTCAATGAAGGAAATAATGATCAGTTTTCTCTAACTCCTGTGCACAAGCCCGAAATGGACAACCCATTAGGGTTGCCGAAGGAGGAACACATCAGGCCAAAAGGGATAAAGAATTATGAATATATTAGGTCATCTGGTAAACCAAATGGTCTGAGCCCCCAAATGGTGCCAGCAACCAGGGACAGGGAGCCAGAGATTTTAAAGGACTCTAGGTGGGCCTTATTCTGGGTGGAAAATTCTTTGGGTGGGTCCAGAGGGGAAAAGATAGTGGTTTTAACAAGTAGAATGTGGTTTTAGGAAGTGAAATGTAGTTTAAGGGAAAGGGAATGTCAGTTGTGAAGTGGTCTAAAGGTCAGTTCTTAGGGGAGAGGGTGTTGGTTCAATTATTTGATCAGACCTAACACAACCACTTGGAGGGGATATGGAAAATGAACTTAAGCCTCAATAGAGGGAGGAAAGGAGTTGGACTATTGGTCTTGTTTTGGGTAATTCCCATTATTGACAACCAAATGTCATTTAACTGGGATTCTATTATTCTGCAAGTTAAAACATGGTCATACATACTATAATATTTCATGAATTTGTTAGTTGATTTATTTATTTCATAACACAGTCTGATAATGTTACATTTTATAGATTAGAGAGTAGGTATAGAAAAAGTGTTTCCCCCAGAGAACTGCAGCTGGTTAGTGACAGAACAAGGATTAGGACCTAAGGCCAACTCTTTTTAATTAAGTTCAAACTTCCTATCTTTATATTGAGGTAGTTATGACTTGAAGAAAAACTGGAATGCACACCCATTGATTCTTTTCCCTTCCTTAGAAAACAAGAAAACACCATTTGTTTCCCCACAGAGAAAATCTTTCTCTAATATTCCCTGTGTCTTTTTTATCTGGCTTTGAAAGCAGCATATTGCCTTGTTCCCATGGAAAGAATTAATTACAGAAAAAATAAAATAAATTAAGGAGGACGTATGTGGCAACAAGACCTCACAGAAGACCTACAGTGAGTCTGATGATAAGTACAGACTGTACCTTGTTGTTTCTATTCAAATCTCTATTGCAGACTTCGTACTCCATCCTTCAGATGCCAATTATGGGAGGAAGCAGTATGGTACACATTTTTAAGTGCTGGAGGACATATTGTTAAATGCTGCAGCCTTATGTATGAAAAACTTCTTTGGAATTCATCAGGACTAGGAGTTATGACATCTCATTTTGGCACATTTGCAAATACTTTAGAAAGACTTCTCAATTTAACCAAATGTTGAGGAGACTTTTTGGCAAGAGGTGTGATTGCCAGATGTGTTCGTTTTGGGGGACTTTGAAACAATAGATTGTGCTGCAATGATGAATTTTATGCATCAATATTCATACAGGCACTCTCACACACATAGACTTTCAAAAGAATAAGATTATCTACCCACTGGTTTTTCAAAAAATGCATAGTAACCCATGAGTTATTTATAAGACAAATTTAGTGGGTTGCAACCAGCAGTCAACATAGAGTAAAATGGAATAAAATATATTATAAATATCAGAGTGTATTACAGGATAGAAAGAGTAGATATTGTTTTGTAAATTTTTATTGTAGTTGCACATAGCCAGCCATATGTGCACTGTCCTATATAATAAAAGGCTAATATGCAAATCAACTGAACTGCAAAACTACCGGTTGCTATGATGTGCACTGACCACCAGGGGGCAGATGCTCAACACAGGAGCTGCCCCTGGTAGTCAGTGTTCTCCCAGAGGGGGAGCAGCGCTCAGCCAGAAGACGGGCTCATGGCTGGCGAGCGCAGCGGTGGTGACAGGAGCCACTCCCGCCTCTTCGGCAGTCGGACATCCCCCGAGGACTCTCGGACTATGAGAGCGTGCAGGCTGGGCTGACAGAACCCCTGGAGTGAACGAATTTCATGAACTGGGCCTCTAGTATAAGATAACTCAGTGTGCTAGTGCTTTAGCACAGTTATAAGTGGATCCCATAACTTCTCCTCCAATTGTGGAGAAGAATAATGGGGTAGTAAAATGAGCAAAATCTGGAAAGTTCCAGAGCTAGGGTGTGTGTGTGTGTGTGTGTGTGTATGTGTGTGTAGGGAGTGGAAACAGGAGATTGGAGATAGAAAGGTATTTACTTTTATAACAAACATCTTTTGTATATAAAAGTCAGCAAAATTAATAACTTCTTTGTAAATTTCAATTTGAACATGCTAACCTTCACTAGTCAGTAACTGCAACTTGTTAATGAAGCTGAGTTGTAGTACATTGAGGCATTCCATAGGCCTGAGTATAAAATGAAAGGAAATAATATGAACCTTAGGAAATAAAACATTAGATTGAAAATTAACTGATGCTCTCTTAAAATTGTTATAGATAAAATAATAACAATGACAGTAGTAATAATTATTTTAATCAAGTATTTACTGTGATATCAGAAATTATCAGATTTTTTCTGTTCTATAAAGTGATATTACAACATATATTTTAGTGCTATTATTAGTATACTAGTGGCCCGGTGCACAAAATTCATGCATGGGGGGGGGTTTGCTCAGCCCAGCCTGCACCCTCTCCAATCGGGGACCTCTTGGGGGATGTCCAACTGCCGGTATAGTTGGAAGTTGGACATCCCTCTTGTAATCTGGTACCACTGGCTCCTAACTGCTCACCTGCTTGCCTGTCTTATTTCCCCTAACTACCTCTGCCTGTCTGATTGCCCCTAACTGCCCTCCTCTGCTGGCCTGATCTTGCCCCCAACTGCCCTTCCCTGCCAACCTGATCTCACCCCAAACTGCCCTCCCCTGCTGGCCTGGTCACCCCCAGTGGCCCTCCCCTGCCAGCCTGATCTCACCCCCAACTGCCCTCCCCTGCTGGCCTGATTTCACCCCCAACTGCCCTCCCCTGCCAGCCTGGTTGCCCCCAACTGCCTCTGCCTTGGCCCCTATCACCATGGCTTTGTCCGGAAGGTAGTCGGACGTCCATAAGATGGCTGGTTGACCCGGTCTAATTTGCATATTACCCTTTAATTAGTATAGATAAATTATATAGGCTAGGATTGCTTAAATAGGAGGTTGGAGCCTTTTTCAGCAGGAGGAGATGCTCTTGGCAGACAAAAATACATAATCCCTATATCTGGACTGATAATCAGCCATATGCACTATACTGCCAAACTGGTCATTAAAATATTGAACCACTTTCTTACACCTTACACTAAATAACTGTTGCCCTTAAAACCCCTCCTCAGCCCCCACCTTAGGTTCTGCCTTTGCAGTTCACCCAGATTACGTTCTGATTGGTTGGTTTCTATGCTAGGCAGCATCAAAAGCTCTACCTCCTAGGCAGCCATTGGCTCCTTGCAGTTCAGCCAGATTTGGTTCTGATTGGTCGGTTTCTATGCCAGTCAGTGTCTCTGGGCCTATCTCTAGGCATGATCAGAGAGGCAGGGATGATCAACAGCCACCCCAGGCTGCTGGTGAGCGGGCTGAACTGCTGATCTTTCAGAGAGAGAAAGGTGCAGCTGCTGGCGATGCCCAGAGAGAGAGAGAGAGAAGCAGAGTCTGCTGATCAGCCCCGCCTCTCTCTCCTGGAGAGGTCAGCAGTTCAACCCGCTCACCAGTCCCCGCCCACCAGAGCCTGTTGGGCACGCAGCCTGGCATTAGGTTGAGCCTTCAGTCGTTTGGGACATTATGGACCCTGGATTTTTATATATTAGGATAATTGTTAATATTATCTGAAAGTCAGTCTTACCCACAGCTAAAATAAAAAGTAGATATAATATAAAGCAAAAATAATATGTCTGTGTTCCTTTTCTCAAAGACTCTAAGAATAGAACTATTTGCATCTTTGACAATTCAAAAATTTTCATCATATTCTCTTGGTTATATAACTTCTTTTCAGAAGCCATATATCTGCTTTGCACGAGATTGGGTTAGGATTCCAAGCCTTGAGTCTCCCTCTGATGAGGATAGAGAGCCATTAATTCTTTAAGAATGTATTATTGCATTGCCATATGATAGATTTTTATTCTTTAGATAAGCTGAATATAAAAGTTAAGTAAGACATATTTAAGCATCCTATGAGTTTAATTTCAATTTCATGGAATTTGAAAAAAAATTAAATTACAAATGAAGCTTGTACTTAATATGTTTTATTAAAGTAAACAGAGAAAAGACAGTAAAACTGTATTAAGACACTAAAAAAATAACACTCCATCTGGTTATTTTATTTGTAATCAAACTTAATTTGATTGCTTTTAATTCCCAAATTAGTACACTCATCTCTCATTATACAAACATAATTATTCTCCTTTTTTTGTTCAGAGGGAAGTAAAAATACATAGAGCATTGATTTCTACTATATTTAATGTTAAAACCTAAGTTTTATTAAGTAATACTAAAGAATTAAGCTGGCAATAATAATTATTTGGATTTGTATACACACACACAAAATGCAAAAAAAAAAATCCAAATTAGTTGAGTTTGATGGTACTTTTATTTGCCAACTTGTGTGAAGTTACAAAGATAACTAAAAATTTATGGAAATATTTTGAGAGAATTTTTCTGCACAAAATAAATAATACATTTTTGACAAAGTTCAATCTATTTCAGTAGAGTTACATATAATATGTAAAAGCACATCTCATCGAGCTTGAGGTCTATGTGATGTTACAACAAATGAATTAATTTATTCACTAATTTGAAAATACTTATTGAGGATATATTCTGTACTAGCTAGCCTCTGTGGTACATGCTGTGAAGAAAGGGAGATGGAAGCACTTTCCAGTCCATCTTTTTGCAGATATACACCAAACCATGCCTCATATTAATATCAAGTTTACCCTCATAGAAAGAATACGGTTTTGTGGAAAAAGAAACTCATAAAATGACACAGTATGACACAGGATAACTGTATTAAGAAACTAGATCGGAAGAAAGAAGTCTTTATTAAGCATAATTTGGAAAATTATAGAGCTTAAATATTTTTTGATAAGAAAACTTTCTTCACTTACCAGTCCTCACCAAACAGTACTAGTGATACATGATCTCAGAAGCAGGCTATTTCATGGCTAAGGTGAAGAGGGAGGGATATTTATTGGAAGTAAAAAGAAAAAGAAAACAGTGACGTATTGTCATTTTGTTTAGCACAGTGTGATTCTGTACTTGCCTACCACTTAATATTCTGGGATGGCAGGGAGCCATGTAGAGCCACAGGTGACCTACTTATGCTTTTGTTTATACTATTCAATGTCTTCTGATCTAGTCTGAAGTTAATAAGTAGTGTTCCATCCAACATAGGAAGTCTGAGATAGATGCCATTAATAGTATTGTTTTAAAATAAAAAGCTAAGATTTAAATCTCCCTCATTAATGGCTATAGCAGACAACCTCAAACAATAAATATAAAAGGCATAACTAAAACATTGTCCAGCTTGCTTAACAAAATTGATATCATTTCTTTTTATGACTTTTAGACCTCTGATAATTATGTAATTATGTGGAACGCTAGGAAAACTTAAAAACTTTTAATCCTGTCTAATCATGCTACATTTTTCCTGGCACAGATTTAACATTATTTAGTGATATTACTCAATTTCAAACTTATTTCTGATTTTGATGTTTCTTAGTATCTGCCTTTCTTAAATTCTCAACCTTCTTGTTCCCTGGGTCCTTTCTGAGTCTTAAACCCTCCTTTCAAGTTCTTTTGAGTAATCAATAGGATTAATGGTTGTACTGAATTGGTTTCACTTTTTTGAAAAGCGCCCTTGTAGGAAGCTGTGCTATATTGTGACTATGGCGACTAGTAATTTGGGTTTGTTTGAGGCAGGACCTTTCTCTTCTAGCCTCAAAGCCTGTGCCATGCCTTTGATTTTACCTTCACTCTGTCAGTAGAAGGCAGATTATTGCGTGTTGATGAGAGGCTTAAGGAGGCTGAGGAGAGTAAAACACACATGAGCAATAGGAAAAAGAATATCATTTAAAAACACAAAGAAGAAAAATATGCTTTTACATTTTTAATATACTAAAGAGTTCATGAGTGGACTTTTAGGAATTGTACACATTTCCTAATCAAAGAAACTGAAATAAGTCTTAACCATTCCTGAAAAAGAACAGAAACTTGGGCTGAAGTGATTGAACTTCAAGATGGAAAACTTTACTTCTGATCCAGTTAGAGGGTCAAAGAATTTGATTTTGAGCTCAGTGGCAAGAGCATTAATTTTGGAATGATACTGGAGATGATACTCCATTTCCCACCTTGGGATGACCTTGGGCAGTTCACTTAACCTTTCTGAATACACAGATCCTCATTCACAACATGACAAATAGCTGTACCTGCACTCTCTGCACTGATGCTTTGCTATGATGGTCAACTGAGTAATCAGTTAGTGCACTTTTTAAATCTAATGTTGGCTGATACATTAATTAATTAAATATTAAGTGAACACTCACTGTGTGCCAAAAGCTGTCTGCTTAGGCTAGGGTTTTGCAAAATACTGAGTATAGTACTGTGAAAATAAAAATACTAATAAGAGATTTTTCATTAATGATGTCTCTCTCACAATGAAAAACATGAGATTTTTGCCCTGGCTGGCTGGTTTTGCTCTGTGGTTAAAGAGTCAGCCCTTGGACCAAGGTGTCACATACCTTGATTGTGGGCTTCATTCCCATCCTGGTGACATGCGTTTAGGAAGCAACCAGTTGATGTGTCTCTTTCACATTGATGTTTCTCATTCTTTCTCTCTCCACCTCTCTCTCTCTCTCTCTCTCTCTCTCTCTCTCTCTCTCTCTCTCCCTCCTTTCCATCCTCCCTCCCTGCCACCTTCCTTTCACTCTTTCTAAATATCAATGGAAAAATATCCTTGGTAAGGGTTAAACACACACACACACACACACACACACACACACACACACACACCCCAGTGAGATTTTGATTGCCGGATGTGGTTGGAGGAAAATGTTGAACCCATTTTCCAACATTGTGCCCATTTCTCATAGTATTTAACAAATATTGATAAAATGTCAGGTCTGGAAGTGACCTGACAGTTATAGCACTGGGTGTACTGAATAGTTGTTAAGAAAGAGCTCAGACATAATGTGCAGACCTGGATTCAAATCCAAGCCCTGTCACTATCTGCTGTAGACAACGAGGCGAGTTTTCTAAGCCTCAATTACATCATTTTAGAAAAGGTGTGATTAGAAAAAGTTGAAAATAGAAAGCAAAATAACAGCAGCCAAATTTTTTTAAACACTTATTATATGTTAGGTATTATACTAAATCCATGATCACAGCTACCTAATGAGACAAAACTATTCATAAATTCATGTCCATTTCAGGTACTGAGCTCACAAATTGTTGTCAGCCACAAATATAGATCCAGTCAAAATGTAATCAATTGAACAGAACTACAAGTTTTCCTGGCAACCAGGAACACCAATGGAGGTCTTCCCTTCAGAGCAGTTTTATTCATATTCCTTTTACTCATATTTCACAACTCCACACATACATCACAGGATGTAGGAGGGAAAATGGAAGCATACAAAACATAAATAAAACATTCTAGATTACATTTTCACTACATGTAGTTTTTAGCTTTCAGTTTCTCCTGCCAACATCTTATAGATTTCTGGCTAAAGAAAGACATCAAGAAGAGAGAAGTTAACCTTTCTTGGTGGAAGACTTGTCTAATCATGATATAGAACTGATTTCATAGCTTGTCATTTGAGATGATCATCTGTAGGACAGCCAGTACTGGTTATTGGGGAATCTACTATAATGTGGGAATGGACCAACGGTATGGAGGATAATTTATAAGCAGAGTGTTAGGGCCCAATATTAGGTTACAAGGCTTGATCCATAAATTTCAAGCTGATAAGACAGGCTGTTACATTTGTTCTTTCCAGTTATACAAACAACAATTGAAAACGTGTCATTAAAAAGTTGAACAAAGGAGAACACATTGTTTTTCCAATATTGTTGATCCTAATATATTGGAACAGAATACAAATATTTTCTGTTACTTTGATTTTGAGATCTTTGAGCTAAAAGAGTGATATGGTGATATGAGGGCACATGCCTCTGGCATTTAGTGTTTAGTAAGGTCTACATCAACTGGAAAACAGAAATCTCTTATTTGGAACAATGAAGTTAAAATTAATTTACTTATGAAATAGGCTGCCTCATTAATTAGTACAGCACCATAATTATCTGTGAAATGAGAATTCTGAAATCAAAGACAGGCTGGGGATATTTTATAGTAGTGATGGTGTGGTTGGGGGCTCATCCAGCATACCCTTCTCAGTATCTCTATCATGGCAGGTCTAGCTGCCTGAGGCTTTATTTGTATGTTTCAATATCATTCTATGAGGTGGATAACCTTAAGATTAAGGTTGATATTTGAAAATTTATTATGGGACCGACCATAACACTGAAGAGCATCAAGGAACTGATGAAACCAATATGCTGGTCAAGGAAAGACCCTGATGTGTCAGGTTAGTCTGTGTTACCAGAGAATTTTTAATGACCCCAGTGGCTCTTAATTCCAATTCCATAGCAATCATTCTGTTTCTTTAACATTATAGGATGAGTCTGGGAAGTAGAAGGAAAAAAGGCACAAGAGGAGCCCTGATGTATAAAATGGAAAGCAGAGAAGTATGAAAGGGACACCATTTTTCCTGGTTATGTAGTATGAACCTTATTCACATTTATGCCAATATTCTGCATCTACCCACACAGTGAACACACACAAAGACTCCACATACCCCTTATATCTGTTTTGTTCAGAGCAGCGTGGTGCAGTGATACCACCCTGGCAGAACATACATCACTATTTGGGAGATGTAACTGGAAACATTCATGTGAAGAATTGCTTGGGCATGTGTCAGAAACACACATTCTTGGGCCCTACCCCAGATGGAGGGAAAAAGAAACTTCATGAGGGAAGGCCAGCAATCTTCATTGTAAGCATTCTGATTTAGGCTAATGTTTGAGAAGTTCTGAATTAAGTTGCTGGGATTTTCATTTTAAATATAACTCCTGAAAAGCAGTTGCTCCTATATTTTTATTTTTAAATCTAGACCCAGTTAAAATACACCTCCTCCTCCCACCCTCCTGGAGCCCCATCATAAGTAAGGGGTCATCTTGGCATACTGAAAGCATTTGTTACCACACTTGGGGACGTTTTGAGGTACTGTTTTGTATTACAGTTCTATTTAAACTTATTGTATCTCTCTGGCCAGACAAATAAGGAAAAGGACTTTGTCTTACTCTCTTGTTTAAACATGTTGCCTACCTCCTAGCCTGTGATGGATCATATTTAGATAGTTGGTGAATGGTGACTATAGGTAGGGGTGGGTGATGTCTGGCCCCGTGGGCCGTAGAAGGCCCACAAAATCATTTGATCTGGTTCTGCCCAGGCATTAGGGGTGAGTTAATTAAATGTTTGACCAAATACAGCAGGCTAATATCTAAGTTGATAATTTTGTATGGCCTGAGAATGATGTTATAAATATCCAAATGGCTCTTGGCAGAAAAAAGGTTCCTCACCCTTGCATAGAGTAAGGGTTCTGTAATATCAAGATACTTAAAATTTTGGTTAGCTTGTGCAATGTACATTGAATCTTATAGGCCATGAGAACCAGCTTTCACAGGAATAGAAAGAAAAATCATGAAGTGAGCACCTACGGGGGACCAAGCACATATTCATTTAAAGTCATTTATATGGAATACCTGCTGCAAATCAGGCCTGGCAGGGAACACTGGGAAAAATTCAAGATGACATCTACCCTTAAAAACATACAGCCTATCCTTACTCATATGTCTCATGAGTCTTCTCAATACCACCCCATTTATTTCAGGCCACACCCAAACTAAATCAAACCCTTGAGACACTATCTACCATATTACCCTCTTTCATTTTCTTAAGAACATTTATCATTATCTCAAAATCTCATGTGTTTTTGTTGTTGTTCTACTGCTTATTATCTGCCCCTCCCACAACTCCATCAGAGTCAGCTCAGAGTCAGCTTTGCCCAATATCACAGCTGTATCCCCAAATGCCTAAGAGACCCTGGTACATAACACCTACTCATTACATGTTTTTGAATGGGTGAATGACTTCAAGGATAAACAACACTGTGAGAAAGACATAAATCCCATCACAGACAATGAAACAAAGGTGCTGAGAATTTAAAGGTAATGCTTAAAAGATAAAAAGCCTAGAATTCAAGCTAAATTCTTTCCAATTCTAAAGCTTGTATTCCTTAGCTACACTGGCTATCTCCATGTGATGTTTCCCCTTGAGTGTTTGTCTCTCATTTTTCAAGCCTACACAGGAATTTGGGCTGCAGTTCTCAGTACAGATTGCTTGCGCTTGAAAACTGTCTGCACAAAATGGTAGGGAGCTTTGAAATTAAGTATTTCTATGAATTAAAATACCCAGGAATGCCATAAGCTTGCATAGAACTAGCTCTCCCAACAGTTTTGGTATCTGCAGCCCCAGCTTGTGGAAGCTTCCTGGAACTGAATCAAGGAAGCAGAAAGATGGGATTAAGGAAGCAGTTAGCCAATATATTGCCAGTCCAGTGAACTGACAGCAGGAAACTTGGCCATGGGTTGCTTTTAAAGAGGCCTGGGCAGGTGATTGGGTGACCTTGTTTGTTGTGATAATTCCTCCCTATTTTCTGAACATGTCTCTTTCTCTTTATGATATTGAGGGAAGCAGAAGGCGTTTTACTTGTTTTTTGTTTTGTTTTGTTTTGTTTTGCCAAAACTGCAAATATCCACTGAATCTTTCATTTTAGTTCTTTTATAATATAGACATTTAAATCCGACCTTTTCTTATTAGCTTCAAAATATTGAGTATCGGATTATTCTAAGAACAAATTCATTTTTTTTTCCTATGGACTAATGAGGTTGTATCAAGATAATGATGACATGGAACTTAGATAGTGAAAGAAGGCAATTCTTTCTTCCTAGGGGCTCTCACGGGGCTTTGGAAAGGAAATGGGGTTCAGCAGGAAGAATATCCTAAAACTGAATTCTAGTTCTGCCACCATCAGAAAGAGCTTAGCCTCACTAAGCCTTAATTTTCTTTTTCTGCCAAATGGGATTCATCATGATTACATGGCAAGGATATTTGAGAATTAAGTGAGATAATGATTGTGAACGCCCTTGGACAGTGCTTGGCACATAGTAGTGCCTGCATAACGGTGTGTTGGACTTATTATTTTTAACATAGGCCAGTACGTGATGAATGAGCTCCCAGTTGAAATGGATTAGTAATTAATCAAAAACTAGACTGGAGCCTGGGAGCTGGAATTGATGCTGCCTACAGTTCTGTGTCTAAACCTGTAGGCCATGTAATCTTGAGGTCTTTAAGGAGACTACCTACCAGTCCACCTGAAAAAAGGTCACCATGGCCATACTTTGCTTTAGTTTTACTCCTATAGCTAATAGCATTATAGTTAGATTTTTCTAACCGCTAACACCTACTTGTGGAGAGCGGCTATAGAGTTTAGACAGGTTCAAGCCTTGGACTAATGAGAGGGCACGATCATCTCATGGCAAAGCCATGTGCAAGTCCCAGCACAATTATAGCCAAAAGCTATAGTTGTAAGCTTGACCTTATGGTCCAAACCTGTGGTACCAGGAGGATGAGTGATGTGGGCTTGATAGAGTTCAGGTGCATGTTATTGAGTAGATTCAAAACCCGTGATAACATTGTAAACATCTTAACCACTCCCTTACTTTCCCTCTTGGAATCTGGCTATAAAATAAAGACTCGCCTTGTAGGCCTTGGCACTGTCTCTCTAATCAGAGGACAGTGTCCCACCTAGCCCCAGCTTTATTCTCTTGTCTGTCTTCTTTAATCCTTCACTACCCCCCCATCAGGTTCACCCATAGCCATGCTGGCATGGCACACCTACTAATCCTATATAATAAAAGCCTAATATGCTAAGTGTCCGGTAGTCTGTTCAACCAATCAAAGCGTAACATGCTCATGATATGCTGAGGCTGCTCAACCACTCACTATGATGTGCATAGACCACCAGGGGGCAGACAGTTGACTGGTTGACCAGTTGCTATGACGTGCACTGACCACCAGGGGGCAGATGCTCCAACTGGTAGGTTAGCTTGCTGCTGGGGTCCGACCGATCAGGACTGAGTGAGATGGGCCAGACACACCCTGGAGCCCTCCAGTGGTACCTCCCCGGCTGGCCAACGCCTGTGTCCCTCCCTGGCCCCGATCATGCACTGGTGGGGTCCCTCGGCCTGGCCTGCACTCTCTTGCAATCTGGGACCCCTCAGGGGATGTCAGAGAGTTGGTTTTGTCCCAATCCCACAGGCCAGGCCGAGGGACCCATTGATGCATGAATTTGTTCACTGGGCCTCTAGTCTTTTATAATTTCAACAGTCTATCACTAAATTCTCCTCTGGTTCACACTCTTAGTATGTTATTTTCTCCACTCACAGGAAGTACGATGATGTAGTTCAAAAACCTTTTCTACAAGTGAACATTCTCTGCAATCTCTGTGGTGGTAAAAAGAATGGAATGTATTATTAAAGTTAGCTCTCTGCTCAAAATGTATTTCAGTCCCATAAACATGGGATTGGGATTCCTAATGCCTGGGATTAAATTCTAGTTCTGCCACTTACCAGCTAGTATTGTCTGGAGCTTACATGGCTCTGCTATAAAATAGGGCCAGTGATGCCCACCTCCCAGGGTTATTAAGTGGGTTACATCAAATAAGACAGTGTATATTCAACACCTCAAAAGTGAGAAATTAACAATTGTTAATGCTTTTGCTTACCTCCTTCCACAAATCTTGCACAGCTGCTGGATACCCCTATCCCTGCCCAGATTTAGCACTGATGAGATTATGAGGCATATCCTAAGCTTGCAGCAGCTGCAGCCCATAAAACAGCTCTCTGTGTGTTTGAAGGAAACTATACTAAGATGGGTTCCAGAATCATGTCACTTCTTTCAGGCAGTGCACTGTCTTTCATTAAATCATATGAATAGTTAAAGCAAAGGGCACCAATTCATCACCCTATTTTATAGGAGAAAAATGTCTGCAGGTTTCAGCATCATAAATAATCCTCCCATTCTGAAATTTGGGAACTAATTAAGAGGAAAGGTAATGTTTTATAAGATGGCACTTCTCTTTACATTAATCCTATATAATATGAAAGGGTGAAAGAGTAACTTCACGGTGGACAAACCTAACAAACACTACCTCAGCAAGGTGATCAAGTTCAACATAGAAAGTCCTAAGTGCCTGGCTGGCATGGCCCAGTGGTTGAGCATCAACCTGTGAACCAAGAGGTCACAGTTCTAGTCCCTGTCAGGGCTCATGTCCAGGTTGTAGGCTCAACCCCAGTGTGGGATGGGCAGGAGGCAGCCAATCAATCTCTCTCTCTCTCTTTCTCTCTCTCTCCCTCCCTCCCTCTCCCTTCCTCTCTGAAATCAATAGAAATATATATTTGAAAAGTCATAAGTGATATTGATAGTATGTACCCTTGCTTGATATGATGTGATGAAAATGACACTTTCTTCAGTGTTCTCCCTCCCCAAACCATGAGAAAAACATCAGATGAAACCCAGTTGAAGGACATGCTACAAAATACCAGATTAATACCCCTCAAAATGTTCAAGATAATCCAAAAGAAGAAAAAGCTGAGAATTGATCAGTCTTGAGGAACCTAAAGAGACATAACAACTATATATAATGTGGTACCCTGGGTGGGACCCTAGAAAAGAAAAAGGAAACTAGGCCAAAACTAAGGAAATCTGAGTAAAGTATAGACTTCAGTTAATAACCATTTATCAATATTAGTTCATTATTTGTGACAAATGAACCACACTAAAGCAAGATGTTACCAATAGGCGATATTGGGTATGAAGCATATAGGGATTCTCTGTATTATCTGCACAATAATTCTAAAACTGTTCCAAAAATTATCGTTTTTATTCAAAAATTAGATCACTCCTTTAGGAAATATTTTTTTAAAATATGTTTTTATTGATTTGAGAGAGAGAGGAAGGGAGGGGGAGAGAGAGAGAGAAACATTGGTGTGAGGGAGAAACACTGATCGGTTGCTTCCTGCACATGCCCTCACTGAGAATAGAACTGCTGACCTCCTGGTACATGGAATGACACTCAAACAACTGAGACACACTGGCTAGGGGGGAAATCTTCTTATGAAATCCTATAACCTGATTTCTCCCCACCAGCAGGGACTGGATTTACCTCTCCTGTCTATTCCGTATCACACTGTCTTTTGCTACAATTGTTTCACAGGACTAAATGCCCCTAAGGACAGGGTTTTGTTCTTTTAACTCCATATTCTAGTGCTTTTCACATTGTTCAGGATACATGATATATAAGTGCTTACTAAGTGATAGAATAAATATAAAAAATGAACAAATCTATGTTCAAATAAATAGATGAGGTTTTTTTTTTAAAAAATGAATGAATATCTGAAGGGCCAGTAGATGCTCTGAACTGCGATTGTGCTGGGATGATGTTGGAGAAGAGCAGGGACTGATGAAAGCGTTGAGGACAATGGCATGTTCCTGAAATCGCATGGTTAGCTAATGGCACACTCAAGGTGACAATAGCCAGGTGCTGCCTGGTACTCTTCCAGAATGGTCTGTGTAGTCACTCAAAGTTTTAATGAGAGCTCATGAAGCTCTTTTCAATCAAATAACTTTTATCCATTTGGGCAGCTTTTGTAATGGAAAGTTCAATGAATACTCTCCAAAGTACTTAACATATAACTGGGAAATTGCAGTTAGTGCTATCTGTGTCCATGTGCTACTTACTAGCTTCAGACCAAAAAAATAAAATAAAATAAAATAAAATAAAATAAAATAAAATAAAATGAACTGATAATTGCCTGATGAAGAATAGGGCTCTGAGATATCCACATGAGGGCAGACTCAGATCCACGAAAATTTCTGTTTGCCCATAAGTAACTATGACTATATATTACCTAAAGAATACACCTTCCAAATACTGCCAACAGACACCCATTGATTTCAGTCATGAGCAATGAGTGGCAGGGAGAAGCACAATAAAATAAACAGGCAACACATTCCTTGGTGCTGGCACAAAAGTGATATCATGAGCTACCTCACATGAAGGGAAACAAAAGGGATGAGAGACCTGTTCATACATATTAAATTGTGTGCTCCGATCTCACTGACATTTGTATGACAGTTAAGTTTACAAAATCACATAATGTAGCAATCTTATGAAGCAGATTAATGCAGTGATTTTCATTCTTTTTAATCTCATGCACACATAAACTAATTACTAAAATTCTGCAGCGTACCAAAAATATATATTTTTGGCTGATCTGACAAAAATAGATATAATTTTTACTCATTCACACCAGACAACTATTGTGTTAACGGTTGTCATTTTTTATTTGACAATCTAAGGGGAAAGAGGCCAGTGCCCCTGACTAAGTAGTCAGGTATTGCATGTTTTAAAAATTCTTATGGCGCACCAGTGTGCCACCGCACAGCAGTTGAAAATCACTGCATTGATGGAATTTTAGAACTGTGTTTATTTCACCAATAAAGGACCTGAGGTTTATGCAATCAATGTGACCAATCCAAGTTCAAATGCACATTAAGGTATGGAATATTATTTAAGCCCAGATCTTTTGACATCTAGTTCTGTGCTCTTTCAACAGAACCATGTTAAATTGTGTTTTGTGTGATTCCATTGACTGATGTAAGCCACCAGCTAGGTCCTTAATAGGGTGCTGGCTACCCTATGCACCATCTTTGATGAAGGATAAGTGGGTGCAGGTCACCTGAGCACCTGCAGTGGGCACTCTGATCCCAAGAAGCAGACAGGGACAAAACCAGGCATTCAAGAGTAATTGAGGCAAAAAGGAAGAAGCAGCCCAGTCTAAAAAAATAATAATAATAATTAATTAATTTAGGCAACAACTTTTAAGCCAAGATCAGATCAGTTCAGCAAACTTCCTTTATCTTTTATGATGTGCCAGCACTGTTGACCAGGAACACAAATAGCTTTCTACACCAGTGATGGCGAACCTTTTGAGCTCGGCGTGTCAGCATTTTGAAAAACCGTGACTTAACTCTGGTGCTGTGTCACATATAGAAATTTTTTGATATTTGCAACCATAGTAAAACAAAGACTTATATTTTTGATATTTATTTTATATATTTAAATGCCATTTAACAAAGAAAAATCAACCAAAAAAATGAGTTCACGTGTCGCTACATGCGGGTCATAGGTTCGCCATCACTGTTCTACAGTACCATCATGTTCTATAGTACCATGCCTTCTGGTACTATATATTGCAAAAATGGCCCATGATCTTTACAATTTTCTTTCCTTCGGGCTACATTTTTGATTAAGAAATAGAGGTTGAGTTACTAGCAATAATTGTGAAAAGATAAGAGAAGATGACTGGAGTGCTCTGTGTGTACATGTGTATGTGTGTGTGTGATTCAGGCATACACATACATGTGTATGCATGTCTTCAGTGTTGTCATATGTGACTATGCCAGTGAATCTCTTCAGTAGAAGACTTGATTTGCTGATGTTGACCACTGTCTTTCCTGAACTAGAATTTAAAATACATAGCCTTACAGATTGAAATCTGTCCATACCTCCCTATATAATGCGCCCTGTCAGAACTGGGAGAGCACACAAATCAATATCAATCTCTACTCATTAAACATGCATATTCTAGTCATTGAGCAAGGCAATTATTGGATTGCTATCAATAATTTCAATCCAATAATTTCAGTAATCATCTGGCAGGCTGTGATAAGTACTATAAAAGGGTATAAATTATTAAAGTATCATAGAAGAGGGGACATTAGGTGTAGAACTGGGCTGTAACTACCATTTTTCAGTGGAAATGACATTTGGCCAAACCCTGTATTGTGAAAAGGATGTTGTCATGGGTTGATGAGCAACTTTACAGTTCACAGCTACTGTTGCAATCAGAAGCAAAAAGATTTCTGCTTGCAAGTAGTTTGCAATAATTCTACTGTTAATAACAAAGATTTGACAGCACTTCCGAATACAGGGTGTCCCCCCAAAATGTATACATACTTTGAATAATTAAAGGCAGTGTTTATTAAAATACATTTCATTTTCAAAATGTAATAGAAATCAGCTGTCAAAGTATGTATACATTTTGGGGGTCACCTGTATATTGTTGGTGAGTGGGCTTTTGGTGCCTGGCTTTTATAATTCACTCTCTTCTACACCAGTATCCTGACCAAAACATGATGCCCATAGAGTGCAATGCAAAGGTCTATAAATCAGCTTTATTCAAGCGTCACCTGGACACTTGAATAATGCTACTCTCCCTCCTCTGGTACTATTTAGAGACAAATATAGATGCTTCCTTCCAGTACTCCCCAGAAGAGAGAAATACTCATGGACAAGTGTTCTCTGTGGGCCAAGGCAGGAAGACAGGTGAGGAGAGCCTAAATAATTTCTGCTAAAAGAGCTATTGACAAATATAGAAAAATAATGCCTGTGTGTCTTACTTCCAACGTTTGTCACTTATCACATTTACAAAACTCTCACACGAGGTGAGCAAACATTCCAAAGACTTTTCTAATCTGAACTGAAAAGGGAAATAAAACTGCATGCATGGACTTGGTCCACAGGGACTTAGATTCAGTGAAATACAGAGAATGGATCATGTTAAAATTGTAATGATGTAGCTAATGAATAATGAATGTCCCAGTGCTATCTTTGGGTAATCATCCGCAAACATATGTTTTTCTCAGGACTTCATGGGATGTTGATTTTATGCAAACCATCTGTAATGGCAAGCAAGTTCTCAGTGCTTTGGCTAATAATAGATAGAGAACCCAGAATTCATGAAATTATTCAAATGGTATGGAATGATTTCTTAATGTTGTTCTTGAGCACTGTTTTAGTGCTTTTTGACCATTTGGGCCTAGATTTTTTAACATTTTAATGTTTGGTCTCTGTAGGGTCTTCACATTTTGTTCAATTTTGTGCATGCTTTGAGTGCTCATCTGTGCATTTCCTCCTTTTTCATTATAGGGTGTGGGCTGTCAAAAGCTCCTGTGCAGCAATAGCTTTTGCATCTTTTAGATTTGCAAAATCTAAAGATACAATTATGTTTACACCTAGAGATAGAATTATGTATACACTCAAGGTAGAATGAGAAGGAAATTATACTTTGTTACTTGCCATGGATTGTACCCAAAAGACCCCCGTTTGCAATAAGCAAGATAACCAAATTAACTCTCTCAGCAAAGTAACTCTCACATCATGCTAGGTTAAATGGTCTGGACTGTGCTCATGGTAATTTGATAGCAGAGCTCACTGGATTGGATCTGAATGCTCTCACCTAAGGAATATGAACCACCATGTTAAAGTTCTACTCCCCCCATAGACACTCACTTGCTGGTATCATTTGAAGGTATACTAGTATTTTGCCTTTGCCTTCTTTTACCCAAAGCACCATTTCTGTTATCTTCAGTTTCTTCTCCTTTGATCATAGATTTCCCATTTAATTTCTTTACACTTATGATAACAATCTTTCTTCCTTTCCTCCTTCCTGTCTTTTTAAATCAGTGTAAAAAGTACATCCACTAACCTATGCATTATTGCTATCAGATAAGCAACAGGGGAAACAAAATAACTTGTTGGTTAAAAGAACTAGCTTTGGAATCAAAGCAATTTGGATTCTAATCCAGATTTTGTTTCTTACTAGTTATGGAAGAAAGGGGTAAGTCATTTGACCTCCTTAACTTCAAGTTTCCTCATCTATAAAAACTTCTCTGAAATGATATTGGTATTATGTAGATATTAATAGGATTGATAGCATCTACTTAACAACAATGTCATGAATATGATGTAAAATAATGTAAGCAGTGCATTTAGCAGACTTGCCCACAGTAAAAGCTCAATTAATGGTCTAGATCAGGGGTGGGCAAACTTTTTGACTCGAGGGCCACAATGGGTTCTTAAACTGGACCGGAGGGCCGGAACAAAAGCATGGATGGAGTGTTTGTGTGAACTAATATAAATTCAAAGTAAACACCATTACATAAAAGGGTACGGTCTTTTTTTTTTTAGTTTTATTCATTTCAAAAGGGCCGGATCCTTGCCCACGGCTGCTCTAGAGTGATGCTTTCTTAATGCAAATAACTCACCTGCATTGGCTTTACGGATCCGGCCCGCGGGCTGTAGTTTGCCCAGGGCTGGTCTAGATGGTTTGACTGGTGGTGTTGCTTTGGTAATAATATTGGTTGTGGTGGTGGCAGTGGTCTAATAGTTTGTGATCCTGAGGTAAAGATGGATCATTGTGTATTTTCAAGAATATCATACCTAGTTCCTTGTGAAAGTGCATTGCAAAGGTCAGGTCATCAGTGTTGGGGTGCCACCAGGACTGAAAGGGAAACTTTGTGTAAAATTCTGGTTTTTAGTAATCAGTTATGATTAATTAAGAATGGCAAGCTCTAGCATTCATTTCTCAGCAGCCCCTGCCAATTTATCTGCAACAGAGAAATAGTCAACTAGACACCACTGAACTCATAGTAACTGTCATCTCTTATAAGTTATTTCCTTTTTTAAGAATATTTTTATTGATTTTAGAGAGGAAGGGAGAGGAAGAGAGAGAGATATTGAAACATCAATGATGAGAGAGAATCATTGATTGGCTGTCTCCTGCATGCACCCTACTGGGGAACAAGCCCGCAACCCAGGCATGTGCCGTGACCAGGAATTGAATTGTGACTTACTGGTTCATAGGTCAATGCTATGAGCCACGCTGAGCATTGCAACCACTGAACCATGCTGGCTGGGCAAGTTATTTCTTTAAAATCCACAACTATGTTAGCATGAAAACCTTGATAAATGTATTTATTTTTAAATTATTTTTCATTCCTATACTCTCATAAAACAACATCCAAATTAACATTACACTAAAAGGTTGAAATAAGATAAGAAACCTGACTATAAGTTACTGAAAGTAAAGCTAATAAAAGATTACAGGATTTTTTAAAAGAAAAAGGAAACTAATGCATTAGGAAAATTAAGCAGATGCACTGTGAACATTAATTACAGTCCACTAAGGTTTTGCTTACTGAGGTTAGCAGGTTCTAAGTCATTGAGTTTTCTTAGGAAAATGTCCACAGTTAGCCTTGCACCATAATTTATAAAGCATAATTTATTTCTCTCTACACATTGAACCATGTAAAGTTAAACATAGATTTTCTTATTAGTCTGGAAATGCAAAGGAGGGAGGGACCTAGAGTTCACTAGGATGCTTAGCACCAGTAAGGCTTCTCACTTGCTCCTGTGTGCCACCCTCTGCAGATACCAGCTTTAATTTTGCAAACTCATGGTGTGGTGTACCATGTGTGGCCCTATGGTGTGGGAAAGGATACTGAAATGTTAGATACCCATGTTCTAGTAGTTGTTCTTCCACTATCCAGCTGTATGGTCCCCATAGTTACGTTAGCTCTCTGGGCTTCTAGTTTTTCATCTATAAAAGTTGTTTGTTTTATATCACTAGTTCTTAAACATTTTTCAATCATAATTCCCTTTGAAAATACCATGTAATATATGGGCGTTCTTGTCAGGAATATGGAAATTTTACAAAATAAATCTATGTACAGATTTAATAGTTCTATGCCACCCTATAGCTCTTACACTACATGGACCTTAAGCTAAGGACCTATATTCTAGGTGATTGCTATTGTCTATCATAACTGAATAATTCTGTGATCCTTAGCCATTTAAAAAACAGCTTATACATATGTAATACTATATGTAATACTTTAAACAATAAAGAATTTTAAAAAATAGCTTATACTTTTAGGATCTAGTGTGAAAATGTATGTGAAAAGGCTCTAGAGAAGAATTCTGAGACTTGGGTATATCCGTTTGTACTTTCTCTACCTTTAGATTTACTGTGAGATTTTGGCAAGTTGGAAAAATCTTGGACTTCAGAATCAGAAATATCTCAATTGAAATTTTGGTTACATCATATATTCACTGTTCAATCTTAAGAGAAAGTACTCTGTGGGAATGCATTTATTGTATACTAGAGGCCCATGCATGAAATTTGTACAAGGGGCTCAGCCCTTGCAGCTTCGGCTTCGTCCGGAAGGTCATCTGGAAGGATGTCTGGTCTAATTAGCATATTTTGCTTTTATTATTATAGATAATTTATCTAATAGTTTGTGGATCTGAGGCTTAAAATACTTATATTTAAAAACTATTTGCCCAGTATTTACCTAAATCCCTTGCAATTAATTCCTTCTCAAGTCTAAGAAGGCACTTGCAATAGTGACCCCTGCATCCCTCTTCCATCTCTCCCTTCATATCTTTCATCCCAGTCTTCTCTCAGCTCATTCCATGTCATCTTTAAGTCATCACTTTCTATTTGAAACAAGGTGTAGAGTGTGAAATGGTGTGCTTACAGCAGCTCTGACTTTTTAGATTAGAGTAATAATACATATCAAAGCCATATGAAGACATTTGTAAGCCCTATGTAGAACTGCTCTTCCCCAAATAACATTCATATTAAAATACATTCAAATTCCAAATTTAAAAAAAGTTTCTGTTGCTAAAAATATGAAAGTATTTTTATCTTCATAATTTTGAGCTTTGAGTTTTAAAAATTTGTTTTTTTCTGTTGCCTTAATATTTGTGTGCAAAGGAGTTTATACACACATATAATATACACTAGCAGCCCATTGCGCGATATCGCACACAGTAGGCCCCCCGCCACTTCCGCGGGAGCCGGCGGGAACCGCAGAGCGCCGCTGGGAGCTGTGCTGTTTCCACGGGAGCCATGCAGCTTCTGCAGGAGGCGGAAGCAAGTGGGCTGGCACTCATGGGAGCTGGGAGGGACCCACACCAATTCTACAGGAGGTGGGAGGGAGCCGCGCTGCTTCCACGGGAGGTGGGCCTGCCTTCTCCTCTCCAGGCCTGCGCTCGGCCATGGAGGATGCAAGCCCGGCCCCACTGTCCCTGTCCATGTCCATGTCCATGTCCGTTCCGGCTCCAGGGGGCAGCCCGAGCTGGAGCGCGGCAGCTTCCTTGCCCCTGTCTCTGTCACCATCTCTGTTCCAGGCCTCACTTGCGCATTCAACCTCCTCCTGTCTGGTCATGACTCGTTACAGGGTCCTGGCCTAATGTGCATATTTCCTCTCTCTCTCTCTCTCTCTCTCTCACTCTCTCTCTCTCTCTCTATATATATATATATACATACTATCTACACTAATAAAAGACAAAGATGCTAATTGACCATACCTTCGCTACGCCCACCAGCCAATCAGAGCAACTATATGCAAATTAACCCAACCAAGATGGCGGTTAATTTACATATACCGGCTGGGAGCGAAGACTGAAGACAACATGGAAGCGAAGCACTGCAAAAGGGACCAAAGTAGAGGCAGCGGAGACAGGAACGGAGCCAAGGCGGCGAAGGCGGGAGGCGGAAGGGAAACCAGCTGGGCGGCGGAGCGGGAGGGGAAACAAACCAGCCGCACAGCGGAGCAGGAGCAAAGCCCACCTCAGCGGGTTTCGCTCCCTTCTCTGCTTCGCTCCAGCCGCAGGAAGCCCTATTCTTGCAGGAATCTTCCTGCAACGGGCCTCTAGTATATTTGTGTATATATATATATATAGAGAGAGAGAGAGAGAGAGAAAGATAGAGAGAGAGAGAGAGAGAGAGAGAGAGGGAGAGAGATTTTTTGCCAATTACTTAATATATGTTTCAATTTGCAGGTATTTTATTAAAATTGTAAATTTTCATTTTGTTCTTAGAGACAATAATTGTTTTGTTTGGGTCTTAACCATTTTTTATAATCTCTACATTTTATATGTATTTTATTTTATCTAATGGATATAATGGCTATGTTTTTTTTCTAGCTCTATTCGGATATAATTGACAATTAAAATTGTAAGAGATTTAAAGTGTACATCCTGATGGTTTGATATACATATACATTGTGAAAGGATTCCTCCCATCTAGTTAATTAAAATATTTATCACCTCATATACAATGGCTATGCTTTGAATCCTAATTTTGTCATTTATTAGATGATCTTGGGTAAATTCTTCCATTTCTTTGAGCTTTAATTTTCTCAATGAACTGCTGCTTGTTTTCAAAGAAACTTAGTTTAATTAGTGATTAAAATGAAGCTGAATATAGTGATCTAATCCTTAACTCTTCAAAAAAAATTTTCAAAATTAAATTTTGTTCATTCAACTTGAAAAGTCTAAGGAATGCCAAAGAAGGGAAAACAGTTCAGAATAAAGTTTATAATTATTTGATTTACAATTTAGTGCCATTCATATGTGTATTCTCACATGTCAATTTACCTTTGCTTTAACAAGTTAATTTAATTTATTTTTAATATGTTTTTATTGATTTTAGAGAAAGGGGAAGGGAGATGGAGAGAGGGATAGGAACATCAATGAGAGAGAAACATGGACCAAACAACGACCAACTGTCTCCCGCACCACCCTCCCCCACTGGGGATTGAGCCCACAACCCAGGCATGTGTCCTGACCAGGAATTGAACCAGTGACCTCCTGGTGCATGGGATGACACTCAATCTACTGAGCCACACTATCCAGGCAAATTAATCTATTTTATACACTTTATTTATTAACTTGGAAACACTAGTGTTATTTTTAATAGTTTTGTCCATACTTTTTAAATTGGTTAGTGGAGCAAAGGAGAAAGAGTAATCTGCACAGGCAGATTAGACACTGATATGGTGTTTAAAATGATCAGGCTAAAGGCAGAGAACAGAGGTATTCTTTGTCAGTTACTTTCTAAAAATTATGCTAATGCACTTAATTAGAAAACAAACTCTATACAAATAACAGAGACAAACGAAAGTGCAGGAATTTTAAAAGAACTGTGTACACTTATTGTTCCCTCTGTCCTCTAAGTGTGCTTTCTTTTGATTTCTTTAATGAAATCTTTACTTGTGTCTGACCAGCTGGAAATCATAACTTATTATATAATGTGAAGAAACATTTTTTTTCTTGAGTTTAAATCAGAAATAATAAGAGATATCTTTAAACTTAAACCAGGAAATGCAAGGAAGTAGACCAAACTATTTTTTAAATTTTATTAAATTTATTGGGGTGACATCGGTTAATAAAATTATAGAGATTTCAAGTGTACAATTCTATAACATTATCTGTGTATTGCATTGTGTGTTCACCACTCAAAATCAAGTCTCCTTCCTCTGTCACTATATATTTGATCCCCTTATCCTTTACTATCTTCCCCTAACTCTTTTCCCTAGGGTAACTACCATACTGTTGTCTGTGTCTATGAGTTTTTGTTTGTTTTTCTTATTTGTTCATTTGTTGCTTTCAGATTTATATTCACATATGAGTGAAATCATATGGTTCTTGACTAAAAAAGAAGTCAAATCATATTCTCCATCATTAGAAGTTACAATGAAATTTTATACTGTCTGAAACTAAAGAACTTAATTTTAGGGTTAAAACAATAACAAGAAAACTATTGTGTTTCTTCAGTTCAGTTATAATGGAAGACTAGTGATTAGTTATTTATCAATTATTAAATATTCTAGCAATAGTTTTGAGTATATGCTACTATCAAAATGAATCTTTCACAATCTTGACAAATCTAGCCATGAAGAATAACAAGTAGATGGGTAAATATACACAGTGAAGTAAAACAATTTTACAGGAAAATAGTCCTTGTTTATTTACATACTAGAGGCCCGGTGCACAAAATTCGTGCACTCAGGGAGGGGGTCCCTCAGCCCGGCCTGTGCCCTCTCACAGTCTGGGAGCCCTCAGGGGATGTCCAACTGACAGCTTAGGCCTAAGCCAGCAGTTGGACATCCTTAGTGCTGCCGCAGAGGTGGGAGAGTCTCCTGCCACTGCCGCTGCACTCGCCAGCCATGAGCCTGGCTTCTGGCTGATTGGCGCTCCCCCTGTGGAAGTGCACTGACCACGAGGGGGAAGCTCCTGCATTGAGCATCTGCCCCCTGGTGGTCAGTGCACATCATAGCAACCGGTCATTCCGCTGTTCAGTCGATTTGCATATTAGCCTTTTATTGTACAGGATAATGGACAGAAATAACAAGAAAGAAGATGTGTTATTTAGTCATGTGTTACTTATGACTATGCTCAGGAACCTGAGCATAGTCAAATTTAATATTATTCGGAACATTTGTTCTGAATATCCAATTATCCAGCAAGCCATGATTCTTAGTTTACTTGGTAAAAATCAATGGTTTAAGTAGTAAATATTCTTTTTAAAAAATATTTTTTTATTGATTTCAGAGAGAAAGTGAGAGGGAAAGACAGAAACATCATTGATGAGAGAGAATCATTGATCGGCTGCCTCGAGCCTGCAACCCAGGCATGTGCCCTTGACCGGAATCAAACCCGGGACCCTTCATTCTGCAGGCTGACACTCTATCCACTGAGCCAAACCAGCTAGGGCAATAGCAAATAGACTTTATCCCTTAGTTTACTGATCAGCACTAGAAAAGGCTTTTTTTTGCAACATAGGATCTAAAACAAATTTTGATCCAAAAAATATTTTTTCTCTATGCAATACTATTTTTTACATATTTCTGTTTAATTAAGATTCAATTAGAAGAAAAATCTAATTTTATTTCACGTTTCTCTTCTAAAACCAAAGATAGATATTTTCTTAGCACCTAGTACTTATACTGAGGTTTGGAATTCTGTTTTCTAAGTGGTCCCCAAGACTGCTTTTCTTTATTTGAAATTATAGATGTTTTAATAATGTGAGTGATGAAACAAATAATAAGCAAAAGGCTGCCACTTTAACCATCAAGTGCAGCTATTAATAACACGGCAGTGAACCTTGGAAATCAGAGATTCTCAGGACCCACAATCCAAGCTCAGCACCTTCTTTTCTCACTTTGATTACATAGAGCATCTTATTGGCTTCCTTACCTTCCTATCCTTCCCAAACTCATAAGAAGTTTCTTAAGCATTGAGCTGCTCATGGGTTTCTTCTGCTTCACCCTTTACTTATTCCTCCTGTACACCTGGGTAAAACGATATCCCCTAGCGAGGCAGACAATTATCCATTGCCTTCCTATTTCTCCCAGGATTATTTTTTTCTTCATCATTGACTTGCATGTGTGCTCTAGTTATAAAAGCCCTAACCATGAAATAACAGTGGGGCAGCAATAACAGCAACAAAACAGTCAGGCCAAGGGAACCAGGTCTCTGAATTCTATCTAAATCATATTTTCTTTCAACTCTGTGGCTCCCTTTTTGTATTCTGGCCTGTTGTGCTTCTCACGTTGCTATAAACTTTCATTTACTGCTTCCTGAACTTGCCATGCTCTTCCATTAAGCAAATCTCTAGAATTTTTTATCAACCACTGCTACTTCATGGTCCCAGTCTCTGTTACTATCTGTCCTCCAGGAGTCCATGGCACATTATGTTTTACTGCTCTTTCCTTATTTCTTCCTCTGAGTTAGCGGTTCTCAACCTGTGGGTCGAGACCCCTTTGGCGGTCGAACGACCCTTTCACAGGGGTTGCCTAAGACCATCCTGCATATCAGATATTTACATTACGATTCATAACAGTAGCAACATTACAGTTATGAAGTAGCAACGAAAATAATTTTATGGTTGGGTCACAGCATGAGGAACTGTATTTAAAGGGCCAGAAGGTTGAGAACCACTGCTCTGCATCATGAACTTCTAAGCACAGGGAGTGGAGTTTTATTTTCCCAGCCCTGATGCCTAGCAAGATGCCAGGTGTAAGTAGGTGAGCAACAACTAAATGAAAGGAATGCTCATGGCAATCTTCTAGATCAAACACTCAACAAAACTCGGATAGTCTGTACAGCTTTCCTGGCAACTGGTCCCCGGAGACAACTGCCATTGCCCTTGGTAATCCATCACTGAACGCCTCCTCGGTGACAGGCACAAAACTAAACACTTGCAATGCTATCGTATTAATACTCGCAAAGCCTGTATGCAATAGACATTCTTATGCCAATATTATGGACAAGAAAACTAAGCATGTTATCAGAAGTCACCAAAAAAAAAAAAAAAGAAGTCACCAACTCCAGAATTTAAGCTTAAATCATTCTGCATTCAAAGACCTTTGACCTACATTCGATGCATCCATCCAGGCTGCGCTTGTTTTTTGGTTGTCCAGTATGAGTTGTGAGATGGGAAATAACATCTTGACTTTCCCGACCTAGACTGACAAGTTACACATCTTCTCCAGTCACCGGAGAGAAGCAGGTGGTTCTTTTGGCCGTGGTTATTTCTGCTCTTTCCCACTCCTTCCGCTTATGGAATGCAAACCTGCTGTTAGCACACAAAGGCACGCATTCCACTTCTCCTGCAATGAGGAGTAATCTTCCAGCAAGCTCTGGCAACAACTGTTTCAAATCTATACCTTATAGAAACACATTTGAAAAATAAGACATGGTAAAATGTTTTTAAAAACACAGTTATGGCATCTTACTTGTTGGCCTAAAGGTAAGTCTCACTGTGTAGGAGTTTGGCTAATGGTGGCCCTGCTCCCGGCATGCGGAATCCTGTGGTCAGAGGGTAGTAGTGTCCGGAGCCCAGAAGCAGCCTGGCCTGCCAGCGTGTTCTGGTTTGGGAGGTGGAATCATATGGTCCCTGTGTTATCTCTCTGGGCTCCATCGCTCTCTGATTAGACTAAGGAAGCAGTCAGAGCTTTGTTTGAAAGGCAGTGTCTTTTCTCCCTGAATGCAGCTCCATCTTGGGGTGCGCTCCATCTACAGGGTCCTCTTTGCAAGGAGGCTGCGGGGAGAGGCAGTGGCGAGGCACCAAGCCTCCCACCACCTGGACTCATTGTGTCCTGGGCCCGAACCCATGTGCACCCCACCCTGGTCTTCTTGTGCCCACAGAAGTCACAGCCCAGACCCTGCGCACTGACTGCGGGCACTGGTGGGACCTCCGTGTGCCTGGCACACACCCAGCCTGACCCCCTACGCCCAACGGGGACCCAGCTGGACTCTGTGCCACCACCTTGCGAATGCCACTGACCCTGCAGGACTCTCGCCCCTGCTGTGTACTCACCCACTGTCATGGCTACTGGGCTGCCACAGCCACCCTGCAGAAGGGTACAGCCTGCTAGTCTCAAAAACATGCGTATTTCACCCAATTCTGCGTGGGATCAAAGAATTGTTTTGGTGTGGATCCCATAAGCTTTCCTTATATGATGTGGCTTTATTCTGTCCTCATCAGTGGTCCCCATTCATGGTTACTAAAAGGGAAGCGAGAGGAAAGCCTCCCAACCCGAGTGTGAGAAATCTTTAACAAAGAAAAGTGTAGATGTGAAATAATGTGAAAAATTAAATTTTAATTTACATTGCAGAATGTAAATGTCAATATTAGAGACTTGTTCAGACTTCTTCACACTTAAAATCTATCTCTGATAAAATAAAACATCAAAACACTACCAACCATATTTTCTTCCTGATGAAGTGACAAACTTACCTTAGGAACTATATTAAAATTTAGCATAGAGATAATAAGAGATCATTTGTTCTAGCCTCCACCATTTAAGAGAAAGTTGTGTTACATTCATTCATAAAAAAATACCATTTGGCACCTATTAATTTGCCAGGACCTCTACTACCTTCTTTCTTTCTAATTGTATTTCGCTAGTACCCCTAACTCCAATAATTCTTTGATTTCATGAGGATCTACAACTCATTGACCTTACTTACCTTTTAATCTCCATTATCCTTCTCAAGACCTCATTACTATCTCATTCAGCCCCTATTTAAAGTTCAACTTTATAATCACTCATTGGAATCGCTTTACTTTTTTCTTTGTACATCATTTCTGCCAACATACTTCCCTGGCACAATTCCAGCTTTGGCTAATTCCACTTTCCCTTGAATGGGCCCGGAGAAAGCACACAAGGATGCTGACTGGCTTTTATTTCAATTCAGTCTCATAAACCCTGAGCGGCCCCAATTTACTGCCTGTCAACCTGCAACTACATTTTGTTAGTCAACTCACTCTCCCACTGTCCTAGATTACTATTACATGCCTGCTCCTCTCTTCTGAAACTCGTAACATTTCTCTGATTCTTTATGCTCAATAATGGCCTTTCTTCCTATTTCACTGAGCAAATAAAGAAAAATCAGTAGGGATCTTAATTCTTTCACCAACAGATCCACCAAGATCCCTGAGATTCTACCCATGCATTTCACTTCCCCTTCTGTTCAATAGATGGATCATGTACGGGGGTCCTAGAAATTACGTTCCTGGGGGATGGCTCCTCTCCTTATAGAATGTACCAGCCAATGAGGGTGCTCGGTACTAAACAGATGACTGTGTGTGACCTGCTGTCAGAAAAGTGGGGCAGAAGGTCTATATCTTTAACTATATAACTTTGGAAGTGAGTGAAGGTAAATCTCTTCAAACTCATTTCCTTCTCTTTAAAAATAGAGGCAGTAACATCAACTACCCATATTATGAGATTTTAATGACATAACGAGCGTGCATGTGTTTTGTAAATTATAAAACATTTGAGCATGAAACACCGTATTACTTTGTCAGAACTGGGGCTGCACGGCCAGCTGCACAGGTGGTGGTGCACTGCACTCAACTAGGAGAGGGTGGGGAGGGAGGCTTTCACAGAGATGGTGATGCGAATGCCCCCCTTAGACTTGGTGCTACATGGCTACCCAGACTAATAACATTCAAATAGCAAGTTCAAGGACAGTATCTCAGCCGCTTCCCATTGAAGCTCATTTGCAAAGCACTGTTAGAAAATTGTCATTAATCCTTCAAGACACAGTTCAAATGTTACTCTTGGAGCGTCCTGTGCCAATTAGATAGTCCTTCCCCCATTCTCCAGCAACCTTTGCATTCATCTAAATGCACATATTTATTGCTTCCCCCCCACCCCCCAGCTTCCCTGCCTCCTTCTCAGAGTAAGGATTTTCAAGGCTATGTTGTCTTCTGTTTATCTTTCTATCCCAAGAGTTAGCAAGAAAAAACCTGATGCTTTAGCACATATTGGACTGAAATACTGACGTTATCTGTCTGTTTTCTTTCTTTCTCTCTCTCTTTTTCTTTCTTTCTCTCTTTTTCTTTCTCTCTCTTTCTTTCTTTCTCTCTTTCTTTCTTTCTTTCTTTCTTTCTTTCTTTCTTTCTTTCTTTCTTTCTAAATCCTCATCTGAGGACATTTTTCCATTGATTTTTAGACAGAGTGGAAAGGAGAAGGGGAGACAGAGAGAGAAACATCAATGTGAGGGATACTCACTGATTGGTTGCCTCCCTCACACACCCCCGACCAACCAGGCCTGGAATAGAGGCAGCAACTGAGGTATGTGTCTTGAACAGAATCAAACCAGGACCCTTCAGTCCACAGGCTGATGCTCTACCCAATGAGCCAAATCAGCTAGGGCTGTCTGTCTGTTTTCAATATCCTTCCCTCACCCCAGCTCCAGCCTCTCCCTCCACACTGAGACCCATGAGAGCAAAGGCTGCGTCAGGCATGTTGTTGCTTTGGTGCTAGCATGATGCTGTGAGCATAATAAATAGTAAGCCAATGTTTGTGGAAACATGGCGAGGAAAAAAATAAGTACTTCCATTTACTTAACACATCTTTTGGAGCACATAATCTGTGTCTTGTCATGAGGGAAGTGCTGAAGACAAAGCAATGAGCATAAAGAGATAAAAATTCCTGCTTTTTGGAGCTCATATGCCAGTGGTGAAGGTTGACAATAAAATAATAAATGAACCCTAAAGTTTGTTAGTGTGGGATAGGCTAGACCCGTGGTCGGCAAACTGTGGCTTGCGAGCCACATGCGGCTTTTTGGCCCCTTGAGTGTGACTCTTCCTAAGCCTTAGGAGTACCCTAATTAAGTTAATAACAATGTACCTACCTATATAGTTTAAGTTTAAAAAATTTGGCTCTCAAAAGAAATTTCAATCGTTGTACTGTTGATATTTGGCTCTGTCGACTAATGAGTTTGCTGACCACTGGGCTAGATCAACTACTAGGTAAGGACAAGCCTCACTGGAGATGGGACTTGAGAATAATGATTTCAAGAATAATGATTTCAAGCAAATGAGGGAGTGAGAGAATGTGACTATCTGGGGAAGAGCATTCTGAGAAGTGAAACAAATGAGGGAGTGAAAGAATGTGACTATCTGGGGAAGAGCATTCTGAGAAGTGGGAACAGTGTAGAAGGTTTGGTAGGGATGGGAAGGCTTTGGAGAGTTTCACACAGAAGCATGATACTGATTTATGCTAAAATATATAGATAAATGAAAATGCAAGAGAATTCGCTGATTGTAAATTGTATAACAGTCGATTTTATGAAATACTCCTTTCTGTCAGTTCTGTGTATTTTAGTGAATCTGAGCATATGCAAAACAAAGGTTGCCATTGTTGTAAAATACATATTTGGTGATCATATGCACTGAATGTATTCATTATATTTTTGGTAAATAAAGGAGTTAATGAACTTGAATTAATGGCTCCCAAGGGGTTCTCTACCAGGACTCATTGCAAAATCAGCCTGTCTTTTTGTGGGAATCAGGGGTAACAAATCCAGTTTTTAGCATTTTTTAAATTTTTTAAATTTTTTTTAGGACGTAAGGGCTTCAAACAGAATCTTTTTCTCCATAATTCATTTAATGTTCTTGAATGGCAAGACTAATGCACATCCGGTTGGCTAAATACATCCACCAGCCCTTTCCCTGATGCAAATAACTTCCACATTTTAATAAAATCCTCCAGTTCCTTGTTATGGTTTTATATAAAGTGTGATCTTTTGGAATTCTTAATTGTCCTTCAACTTTGGCACCTTAATTTTTTTTTTCTTAACCTAAATACAGTTAGAAAAACAAGCTAAAAATAGATACATTTGAAATAGAAGCCAATGCATTGAAGCCAAGAGATTTAGAAGACAAGATGTGCTAAGGCACTTGTTCATTGCCCGCATGCCTTCTAAAATATTATCACTATATTTCCAGAATTCTCCTGGGGAGAAGATAGCTCCCAGTTCCAAGACATATAGGTGCTTCTGGTTTTGATGTAAGTAACAATCACCCAGAAGTGAGAGCATTAAGAACAAGTAGGATTTTGAATATGTGTTTTAATAATGACAATCTGCCTAAAATATATATGTTTTGGTTTTATTGACTTTATTATGATTAATGTGATGTTATTTAAAGTCTTTGATTTATTTTTAATGAAGCAAGATGCTGAAGGTAGGAGCTTTTTAAAATAAACTTTTACCTTGAGATAATTATAGACTTATGTGCAGTTGTAAGACATATATGAAGATACCTCATGTACTCATTACCTAGTTTCCGCCAGTAGTGACATGTTGCAAAACTATAGTACAAATCATAACCAGGATAGTGGCATTAATACAGTCAAGATACACAACAGCTCCTCTACTACAGGGATCTTGCCTTTCCTTTTTTAAAAAAATATATTTTTATTGATTTCAGAGAGAAAGGGAGAGGGAGAGAGAGGTAGAAACATCAATAAGAGAGAATCATTGATTGGCTACCTGCTGCATGCCCCACACTGGGGATCCACCCACAACCCAGACATGTGCCCTGACCGGTATTGAACCGTGACCTCCTGGTTCATAGGTCAATGCTCAACCACTGAGAAACCCTGGCTGGGTCCTCATTTGCTGTTTAAAGCAGCTTCTCTCTGTACACCCACATCCCAGACTCCTAGCAACCATTAATTCGTTCTCCATTTTTGTCATTTGAAGAATGTTATATAAATGGACCCGTACAATATGTGACCCTTTGGGGTGGTACCTTTTGGTGTGACCCCATGTGGAATCCTTTCCAGCTTCTAGCATCATTGCTTTATTGTACAGCCCATGATCACTCTTAGTTTTTAACGTTCCATATATCTCAGTATAGCCTTGTCCTGATTCAGGTCCCACTATGCTCAGACACACTCCACATACTTAAAATGGACAAGGGAGAGCAAATGAGAGAGAGAGAGAGAGAGAGAGAGAGAGAGAGAGAAGGGGGAGCATTCAGATTTTTTTTCAAAAGGTAGAAACTTTCTTTTATTATTTTTATCTTTAAGTTCAAAGGGAAATAGAGAGTTAGCATCTACTTATCCTACTTATGGCATTTGAAATCTATCACCATTCAAATTTGTTCCGTAATTAGCTACAGCCATGCATGGTATTCATGCATGTTTGTCTGTGTGTATTAAGTGTGTGTTGTTTCAACATGAATTATCTTTCACGGTCTGTGAAGCCCACGTGCACCAAAGACCATCCTCTCTCCTCTTCAGAGGTACTTAAAGAAGTCCTCTGGAAGTTCACCGTTATTTTTCTCCTTGTGTTTGAAGATGGAGTGTTTTATCCTAGACAGAGAGAACATTTCTCATGGACTTCAGAGACATCATTATAATAAAACTTTGTGCATAGAAAATAGGCTGATTTGTAGTAAAACTCTCCCACAGGGTTTTTCTGCTGAGTTGGACTGTGAAACTAACAAATTGAGTGATAATTGAAATTTTCCTGAAAACCGTGAGGCTTTAAGCTCTCACAGGACCATATTCGTTTTGACTAACAACTATGTACTATTGTCTCTCTGTTCTGTGAGGTTCTTCTGCTTTTCTTTTTCTTTGGGTCCTTGGTTTTAAGACCCTGTCTCTGGTAGATGCAAATTTCTAGGACGTCTCTGGATGAAGAATTCGGGTGAAGAAAGCAGTCATATGTTTCCTCCCTATTCTTTGTCCAAAGCTCCAATTTACGACCATTCATTATACATTTGTATATATTGTTTGTATTTATCATTTGAAATTTTTTAAGATCAAGGGCTTGCTTGGTGCCCTTCCCCTTTTTGACACGATTTACATACTACTTTTCAATCACATTATTAGAAATAAGAAATTGTATTTAAAAATGTCAAATCATTTGCCACTGTGCATCTCAGGAGCTCGGCAACCATCACAGTTTTCACCACGCCAGTTCTGAGGATCTCTGATTGTCTTGCATGAGGCTCTGTCCTGCAACATCAATGCATTAAACATCTTTTACAGAATTTAGCCTATATATCCCTTCTATATCTAGCACTATATACCTCACTGGCCTTAATTTTAAGTCACATGTTCATACATAGCCTTTGCTCTATCCAACTATCTCATCTCTTTGTGGTTCTCCTGTTTCATGTCCTTTACCATGTGGGTGTCAAATATCTCCTATTCTCTTACCCCGAAATCTCTCCGTGTTTATTTTCATCTTGGTTGTTGTCATTTTTCCTGGGAATTTTTTTTTTTTACTATCCTAGGTGCCCACAGCTAAACAGGATCACTCATTTTGTTCATTTCTGTTTCTTCTTAGTCTGGCAAATGTAAGTAAATAATAAACATCCTTTAAAGGACTTAATTTTAATAATGGTTATGAAAATGAATGAAAAGATGGGTGAATGTCTTGAGTGTAAAATAAGATGCAATTTATTGCTGAAGAATTTCCTAAGATAATTAAGATACCTTAAGCCATAACTCATTGCAAGCAGGCAGCTTTGGGGATCTCAGCTGAACCCCTCCTCCTCGGTCCTTGGATCTTGATCCCACGGATCTTAATGTACCATTGATACAATGGTTTAATAAACAAAGCCTTATGACACAAAGTAAATTTGAATCCTCATTCTAATCAAATTCTAAACATACCAGGAACAGCAACAGAGTGTTCCCTTGTTTTATACAATGCTTTAATTCAGTACTTGTCAAAGAATGCCTGTGGACACCTGAGGGGTCTCAAAGACTCTTTCAGAAGATACACAATGCCAAAATTATTTTCATAGCAATACTAAAGCATTGAAAAACATGTTATGTAATAATGATAATAATTTTACAGTGATAGAATTAATAATATAATTGAGTTTTTGTGTCAGGTATCTTACCCGATGCTTTAAGTATTTTCTCTCATTTAATTTCACAGCAAATCTATCAAGTAAGAATAATAGTTATTTTTTCTAATAGAAGAAGAAATTGAGTCTCAGAGTCATATTTCAAGTTACAGAGTTAAAAAATAGTGAAGGAAAAATTAAAATTCAGGTATATATCAATCCATATCCTGTGCCTCCTCCTCCACCCCCGCCCGCCCCCCTGCCCCATATCTCTTTATTGCTTCATCAAAGTTCAGTGGAGAAGAAAACCATGGTAAGTAGCCATTAGTTACATGAGAGTATAGTATTGTTACTGTGTAAGGTAAAGAAGCAAAAGAAACATCAACACTGTTGTGAAGATGGTCAAGAAAATATTTACAATTTTTGTGTGTGCCTGTGATGGATATTTGAAAGATAACTAGGTTTTACCAAGTAGGAAGAATAGGGAGAACAGAAGGTCACTTTTAGCACAATGACTGGTCTGTATAAAAAATAAAAGTGTTAACTCAGTGAAACACTTTTCAAGAACTGCAAGGCCCTGGCTGGTGTTGCTCAATGGTAAGAGTATGGGTGTGAGCACTGAAGGGTCCTGTGTTTGATTCCTGGTCAAGGGCATGTACCTGGATTGCAGGTTCCGTCCCCACCCCAGTTTGGGGCTCATGCGAAAGGCAACTAACCAATGTGTCTGTTTTACATCAATGTTTCTCTCCTGCCCCCCCCCCCTCTTTCTCTCTCACTCTCCCCTCCCTCTCTCCCTTCCACTCTCTCTCTCTAAAAAAAAAAAAAAAAAAAAGAACTGCAGGCTGTACCAATAAAGGTTCAGGGCAAGAAACCAACAGCAGGAAATAAGTTTGGAGAGGAAGCAGGAGCTATATTACAGAGTACCTTATATGCCTAATAAAATGCTTAGTATAGGCCTGGGGGTGGGGTCAGGGCAAGGTGGATGGGTCAATGGGGAAAAAATGGGATCATCTGTGATAGTGTCAACAATAAAGATAGATTTTTTAAAAATGCTTAGTGTTTGGTTAGAAACAATGAATGGGGGACAATTTTTAACCATAGATTTTAAAATATATTTATTTGGGAATAATTTTAAATTTACAGAAAAGTTGCAAAGATAGAACAGACTGTTCCCAGATACCCGACCCAGCCTCCCCTAATGTTAATATTTTATGTACATCTGGTACATTTTTCAAAAGTAAGAAATTAACATTGGTTTAATATAATTAACTAAATTACAGTCTTTATTTGGATTTCACCAGTTTTTTTCCTGTAATGGCCCTTTTCCTGTTCCAGGATCCAATTCAGGATATTATGTTGCATTTAGTAATGTTTAGTAATACTAATACCTCCAGTCTTTTTACATTTTTCAGTATTTCCTATATTATTTTTCACGGCCTTGGCATGTTTTTGAAGAGTATTACTTATAGATTTTAAAAATTAGATTCTTTATTTTGTAATAAATGTAAATTCACATGCAGTTGTAAAAAGTAATACAAACACAACTCCTGTCTCCTTGACTCGTGTAAGTTGCCACGAAAGGGTAACATCTTACAAAACAATACCACATTATTACTATCAGGATATTGACATTGAAATAGCTAATAAACAGAAGTCCCATCCCCACCAGGTCCCTCATGTTCCTCTTTTATGCCACAACTACTTCCCTCCTCTTTTCTCTTCCTTGACACCTGCCAACCACAGATCTGTTCTCCGTTTGTATAATTCTGTCATCTCAAGGATGTTAGTTATATAAATAGGACCATACAATTTGTGACTTTTGCAGGTTGGTTTTTAACACTCAGCATAATTTTCTGGAGATTTATATAAATAGTATCAATAGTTGTTACTTTTTGTCGCCTAGTAGTAGATGTATATGGTTTATTTAAATGCTCACCCACTGAAGGCCATCTGCTTCTGGTTATGACAAATAAGCATGCTATAAAGATTTGTAAACACATTTTTCTGTAAACATGAGTTTTCATTTTCTGGGATAAATATTCAGGAGTTCAGTTGCTGGGTTGTATGATAGTGGAATGTTTATTATTTTATTTTGAGGAAATAGCCAAACTTGTTTCCATTTTACATTTCCATCAGCAATGTCTGAATGATTGGTGTCGTTTTTTGCTTTAGACATCTTGATAGATATGGAGTGATGTTTGATTATAGCTTTAATTTGCAATCGCCTGTTAGCTGATGTCATTGGACATCTTTTCCTGTGCTTGTTTATCATCACATCGTCAGTGGAATAGCTGGTCACATCATTTGCCTATTTTCTAGTTGTATTTTTTTTTTTACTGTTAAGTTTTGAAAGTTCTTCATATTTTCTAGATGCCAGTCCTTCATCAGATGTGTGGTTTACAAATCCTTTCTCCCAGTTTTTAGGTTGTCTTTTCATTTCCTTCACATGGGCTTTCACAGAGCAGACCTTTTAAATTTGATAAATTCTTATTTATCAATTTTCATGTCATGGATCATGCTTTTGGTGTCAAACCTAAGAATTATTTGTCTAACTCTGCATACTATAATTTTTCTCTTATGTTTTTGTTTTCTTCCTAAAGGTTTTATAATTTTATGTTTCACATTTAAGCCTGTTACCTATTTGAATTGTTTTTTGTATAAGACATGAGGTTTCAATTGAGGTTCATTTTTATGGCTATGGATGTCCAATCCTCCAGCATTATTGTTGAAAGGCCTTTCTTCCTCCATTGGATTAATTGCTCTTGCAGTTTTGTCAAAAATTGTTGGGCGTATTTGTGTGAATTTATTTCTGAGTGTTCTATTCCATTGATCTACATATCTATTTTTCCATCAATACTATTCTGTGTTGGTGGAATTACTGAACTTCAATAGTAGATCTTGATATCATTAGCCATAGATTCTTAAAGAGATAAAGCACATACTACTTTCCTTTTCTTCTTGTATTATGTATCATATGTCCACACAAAAGGCAAATGATTTTTACTGATTCTATAAATCTGGAAGTGAAACAATGAGGTATCATGGAAAAAGTTCTCGACATGACTCTAGGTTCCATTATCAGGCAAATGTTCTTAGAATTTAAATAAATTAAATAAAATATTTCTTTCAAATGGTATACCCTGTAAAATGAAAGTGCCCAATGACTGTTTTTAGGTTTTATTGACTAATACTGCAATTCAAATCTTAGCCTTTCTTTCTCTTGTTCTTGTTTTATTATTATTATTATTATTATTTTTCCAATTATAGTTTACATTCAATGCTATTTTATACCAGTTTCAGATGTATAGCTTAGTGGTCAATACCTTCCAAAGTGCTTTCTCTTGGTGTTTTTATTTTTATTTATTTATTTATTATTTTTTTTAAAAATATATTTTATTGATTTTTTACAGAGAGGAAGGGAGAGGGATAGAGAGTTAGAAACATCGATGAGAGAGAAACATCAATCAGCTGCCTCCTGCACACCCCCCACTGGGGATGTGCTCACAACCAAGGTACATGCCCTTGACCGGAATCGAACCTGGGACCCTTCAGTCCACAGGCCGACGCTCTATCCACTGAGCCAAACTGGTTAGGGCTCTTGGTGTTTTTAATAAATCATCTGAGTATTACAAAGATTTAAAAACCCTTAGATATAAAAATATGCATCTTTTACAAATGTGAAGTGAACTTAATTTAGTCAAGTTTCATAATCCTTGTTTGTTTAAATTTAGGGAAATAACTCTTTTACAGTTAAAAGAATAATTGGTTGCATAATATACATACAGTTGTTATGCACATGGAAGCTTTTGGTACTATTTAAGACAAGTTGGCAAAACAACCAAGGGGGAAATAGTTTTATTTGTGTATAAATTTAAAATAGGAAGAGAATTGCTGTGAGGAAGAAAAGTTTATAATGAATGGGGCTCAAAGGTTATTATGATTACGTTGCAAAGACTTGTTGGTTAGTATTATAGCATACAATTAAAAATGCAAATGTTAATGCCTTGCAAATGAAAAGTTGTAAAAGCAGGCTATATCATGATTGTGAAGGTTAGCCTAATTTTAACTTCTTTGGAAGAAGAAAATCAGCAGATAAAAATGTAGGAGATTATGTCCTTTGACTCAGGCTAAAACAATATGGATTAACATGTACTCTGCTATAAATTATTCATTCATTCGACATTTATTTATTCTACTATGTGCTAGGCATTATTCAAGGGATAGAACAACAAATAAGGTGGGTTCATTCTCTAGTCTCAGGGTCCTTATCCTATTGGCGCATGAATCTTTGCTCTTCCAAATTACCTCCTAATTATTTGACTACTCAAAATTTAGCACTATCTCATTTTGTTTTCTAAGCCTTTGCTCACATATATCCTAAAAAAAATACACACACACACACACACACACACACACACACACACACACATTCACACATACATTTGTACTTTTTTATGTTGTTATCTAAAATGTTTAATTATAAGTTTGAATAGTAACAAAGGATGTTATTTCTGTTATATTAGATGCTCCCCACTACTGTTGTCCCCCTCCACCTTATCCCCACCCCACCCCAGGCCTCTACTGCACTATTATCTGTATCCCTCCTACAATTTTTATTAAAACAAAAAAATTATAATTTATATGACTTGCAAAAATATTGCTTACCCAACATCAAGATTTTGAAGATTACCCAACACCAACACCAAGATTTTGAAGGTTACTCAATACCAACACCAAGATTTGCTTTTTCCAAATATTTTACATTTTGAATCAATGCATCATGGTAAATTTAGGGGAAAATGCTACATATCTGACATTGTAAGAATACAAAGGGGATAAAAAAACTAGCATTGCTGATCAATGTTAGGATCTAGCTCACATTCAAACTTAATTTGGCCTCCTTCATACCATTCTCCTCTGAGCATTTCACTTGCTTGATCTCATTAACCTTATATTCTTCTGTAATACAAGACAGTATCCTAATTCTACAGATGAAGAAAGTGAGGCCTAGAGAAGCTAACTGCCTATTAAAATTAAGGGCAGAGCTGGGGTTTGAACTCCAGTTCATTGCTCTTTGCACTTAAACGTGTTGTTAGTCACTACTTTTAATTCTATAATGTTAAAATCAAAATCTGATATATCTGTGGGGGGAGGGGGGAGGGAAGGTACAGTGGCTAGAGAAAGGATTTGGTTTTGCACAATGTTTGAGAATAATAAATATCTAAATCATTCAGAATAAATGATGTCTCTCCTTGATTCGTAGTTTAAATAGGAATCCTTTGATAACCCATTCCAGTGTTGTATCTATAAATTGTAAGAAAAAAATACTATTAAGTAGAATAACACATGCCCTTTAAAAAATTCAACTATAAGGGATATTGGTTTATTGCTATTTCAAGAGGGACAGTTGGAGTCTAGGATTTAAAGTCACATGGACTTGCACACCTTGATGCTTTATTGAATATATGGCACATTAAATTAGTTACTTAATCTCTCTGAGCCTTAGTATCCTCATCTGTAAAATGTTAACAAACTGAATAGCAGAGAAAAAACACATGGAGTCAAGGGCAGTGGGTACTGAGAGTTGAAAAGGCATAGGAGCTAGATCACACAGTACCTTGTAGACCAAGGTAAAAAACATAAACTTTGAGTAAAAATATGGGTAAGGAATAGCTCCTACTCATAGATTTTTTTAATTACTTTTTCATTTGGTAATATTTTTACATTTACAGAAAAATCACAAACATAGTACATACAGTTCCTATATACCCTTCACTCCTTTCTCCCTAATATTAACATCTTACATTTGTAAAATAATAAAAGAACATGGTACAATACTGTTAATAAACTACTACTATATTATGTTTACAATGTAAGAACTACTAGGAAAAACAAGAATCCTTTTATTTTGTTAACATAATTCTTTTGGGATGTGTTTTTTAGATCTTCACTTTTTACAAACAAGTAGCCATTGAAGTTGAGTATGTCAGGACTTTTCTGCCCTACTCAATATAAAAAAAGCAAAGTCAGTAAGAATCTACTTTTACATTTTAAATTGGCTAAATATAGCCTGTATCTTGTTAATTAATCAGAACATATTTACCTAAATTTATATCCTTATTTTTAACCATTTCAATTACGAGTGGGTATTTAAGTTATTATATTTGTCACTAATATTTCCAATGTTTTAAGGCTTTTTTTCAAATAAAAAACTATGAGGCACTTGTTAAAATGTGCACTGAAGCTTTAGTTAGTGGATAGAACAGTAAGTGTGCAGGATTCAAACATCTGCACAGGCCTTCCTTCTCTCCATTCACCTCACATGATACACAATCTCCTATGCTCTCCATCCAGCATTTAAAATTTCACAGTTCGTTATTGACCGAATGGTCCAGGCAATAGGATGCCATTGATATCTGCGCTTTTTGCCATGGGTAGGCCAATGTGGGTTCCACTGTAAGAGGTTGGTATTAGAAAGGACCGTGACTGAATTGCAGCAGCATTAGGAAATATGTTCATGTCTGTTACAGGCCTCCATGTGTCTGCTCAGTTACCCATTGATTTCAGCACAACCATTAGGAAGTAATAAAAAGAAGTTTGTACTCCCAAACAAAGGAGTTTAAAGGACTCCTCTCTACTACAATATAGGAGAGTAACACAGAAATATACAGAAGCATCAGACCTGAGCACAGAGAAAGGCAGCACCAGAGTATGAAGCTGAGGGACTAAAAGAAACTTCGAGCAAAGCTGAAGGCCGTTCTGCCAATCATAGGAAAGGCATGCTGAGAAAATACAAATGGCATGGGGCCCTCCAAAGATGACCAGCAATATTAGGACATAAATAAAAAAAGAGTGTAGACCCTAATAAATTCTCCTAGCAAGGGTTATTTTTTTTTCCAAAGGACATGGACATTTATGTCAGTCTCACAGATTATATAATATGTATTGATATATGTATTGATATTTGTTAGATAAGAAAGTTTAGCTCCTTATTCCATCAAATGGTTGGTTCCAGTGTATAAAGAATTATTTTGTATACTTTTGGGAATTAAAAGTTAAATCTTCCAGGTGCTATGAATGCATGGTAGTGAGACAAGCTTGACCCTCCATAACTCGAGAAGCTTCTAGTACTGTCACAGACTGGTTGCTGTCAGGGTCAGCTAAGCCTTCCTCACAGAACCTCAGGGCTCCTCCTCTCCGTTCACCTGCCTGCCTGTGACTCTTGCCACCGTTCATTAGGTTTGGGTTACCAAAGAGTTACTGGAGCATCAGAGAGAAAACTGCATTGCTCCACAAGAAAATGAATTCTGGGTCTCTGGGAAATGGATTTTTATTAGAACTGAGACTGTTAAGGGAAAGTGGGAGGTAAATTAAGGACCTTGAGGACACCCTCGTGTGGTATGTCTTCTATCACTTAGGAAAGAGTTTGCAACCTTAAAGGCATGAAAATTGCAGTTAGGATCCATGCATTGAATCTCAGCTATTCCATTCACTGGGTTGGTGTCTTTTGACAAGTTGCCCTCCCTCTCTGAGCCTCGGTTTCCTCATCAGTAAAATGGAGATTACGCATACCTAATAGAGAATGTGAGGATTATACAACATAACAGATACGAAGCTCCTTGGTTAGTAACTGTCACATTCTGTCACCAGAAAGGGACCAGGCCCCAAGCAGGCCTGCCTTCGGCTGGTCTGTGGTGTGTGAATTCTTGACTTCATGTAGGAAGAATTTCATAGTATGAGTCGGGTGATTTTGAGAGTACATTAGTTAAAGCTGGGGACAGTGAAAGAAAGGACAGGCTTAGGATAGAAGCAAGCAGAGAGAGCCTAGGCCAGTGATGGCGAACCTTTTGAGCTCGACGTGTCAGCATTTTGAAAAACCCTAACTTAACTCTGGTGCCGTGTCACATATAGAAATTTTTTGATATTTGCAACCATAGTAAAACAAAGACTTATATTTTTGACATTTATTTTATATATTTAAATGCCATTTAACAAAGAAAAATCAACCAAAAAAATGAGTTCACGTGTCACCTCAGACATGCCTGTCATAGGTTCGCCATCACTGGTCTAGGCAGTGCTGCTTTGGCTCACTACAATGTTGTAGAAAAGAAGAGACCCACAGTGGGCTGCATGGACTCACTGAGAAATAAAAGTCCAAGTCACAGTGACAGAAGTGGGCCAAGGTGGGGCTGCCTTTAGCTCACTGGAAACAGAGAAAAGGGGGCTTTGGAGACAGGTTCAGGGGTAAGCCTGGGATGAGCTGCTGCTACCTACTGCTCCTCTTGTTGCAAGTCTCCTGGGGACCTTCAGTATTTAGGAGAAAGAGCAAAAATACACACCTGAGAAAAGGAGAAGGGTGGGTATGTCCCAAGGAGAGCATGAGCAGGCTTCCTTTATCTTAATGTGTTGTTGTTTTTTTAATCTCTTTTCTAAAGGTGGGAATTTTCCAAAGGTGGAGATCTCAGGGGAGGATCTCAATAGAATATTCATCAGCTTTCCATGTTCTCTTTAATATGCTGTTTCATCCAAATGAGTATATAGAGGGGTCAGGGTCATTCTCTGGTCGGTTTCACCTTCAAAGAAGATCACGGAAGAGAGACCTGGACCAAGGAGGTCTGCCCTGGCAGGGTCTGGAATGTGTAAACCATTTTCTTCTAAGTGCCCTTGGTTAGGGAAGATAAGACCTTGTGATATATTATCTGGCTGTAAATTGCTCAACCAGTTTGTTCAACTATCTGTCTCAGTTTCCCCATTCCACTTGCCAAGGAATTTTCCTAGCTTCTTACTATCCTGCCTCAATATGCGGCACTCAAAGCATTAGCTGCCATCTTCTCTCCAACATCAACATTTGAGGGTGTTATGTACTGTTTAGTCTTCTCCTACTCCTGAGGACCCTATGAATGAGTGGTGTCCACAATGTCTGGTCTTCAAAGCCCTACTGAGCTTCTGCAACCTCAATCTTCTAGATCAACCTTTTAGAGCAGGCTAATTGCGAGGAAGATTGATTTGCATTAACTACTGTAAATGAAAATGTGCAGACTTTTCTTTATAGTGGCAAATAAAGCAGGTGCCATGCCTGAGGACTTATAAACAGAAATGATAAATGTCAGGGGAAATGAAAAATTCTGTGCAAGATTTGTATGAGATCGACTGCCTCGGCAATGGAGTTGTGTTGGTGTGCAAGAGAAAGTAATTCTTCTCTCAACCTGTCTTTACCAGGGCCTATTGAAGTCAAATAACATTCCCTTCAATTGCCAATCTAGAGCGTGGGAGTTTCTAAGGAATTCTTTTTTTTTTAAATTAAATCTTTATTGTTCAGATTATTACATTTGTTCCTCTTTTTTCCCCCCCATAACTCCCCTCCTCCCAGTTCCCGCCCCACCCTCCGCCCTCACTCCCCACCCACTGTCCTCATCCATAGGTGCA
>NW_005370240.1:659663-679399 GCF_000412655.1 Myotis brandtii
TGTTTCTTTGTCTCCGCATTTTTTATGCTTTCTTGGTGCACCCCCTTGTGGTCTTTGTGCGCAGTCTTGTTGTAGTTAAGCCTTGATTGTTGTTGGCAATACTGGGGGTGAATTGACCTCCAGGCTAACTGGCTATGAGAGTCAGCTGTGTCTGCAGTGGGAGAGCTTCTGTGCTGGATCTCTAGGGTGGTGCTAGTCTAGCCTTTGCCTAAGGCTATCCAGCAAATGCCTCTGTGCAGGGCTTGGGTGGGGCGGGTCCCCGGGGATCTACAGGGTGGGCGGAGCGAGCAGTTATGGCTGCTCTCAGATCCGTCCCCAGGGGCTCTGCCTCTCAGAGTCCCGGGAGAGAAAACTGCATTCGAGTTCCGACCAAAGCCAGACAGTCCCGCTTCTCCCATTTGAGTCTGGGTCCCTAGAGACTCGCCCGGATCTGGAGCTCAGAGTCTGAAACTCCCTCCTGATTGGAAACAACAACCGCGCCCTCCGCCGCCGGCCCGCTCCACATGCACTCCGCACCTTAGTATTTCACTTCCGCACTGTGCCTCCTCTGAGTCTCGGTATGGATTTCTCTTTCCTTCTAGTTGTAGGATTTCCACTCAGCCAGCCTTCCTGTGGTTCTGGGTGATGTCCCTTCCGTCTTTTAGTTGTATTTTTGAAGTGGTTGTTCGAGGCAGCAAACTCCGGCGTTAACCTATGCCGCCATCTTGGTTTCTCTCTCTCTCTCTCTTTTTTTTAAAAATATATTTTATTGATTTTTTACAGAGAGGAAGAGAGAGGGATAGAGAGTTAGAAACATCGATGAGAGAGAAACATCGACCAGCTGCCTCCTGCACATCTCCTACTGGGGGTGTGCCCACAACCAACCTACATGCCCTTGACCAGAATCGAACCCGGGACCTTTCAGTCTGCAGGCCGACGCTCTATCCACTGAGCCAAACCGGTTTCGGCAGGAATTCTATACACAGTGAGTCTGTCTTCCTAACCAAAATTTCCTACCGCAGCAAATGACCCCTCCTTCAAAAAGGAAGGTCACACATTATGCAGAAAGTGTGCTTCTTACTGCTAGCGTCACTTACTAGAGCAAGTCTCAACCCCTTACACATGACACCACTTCAGATATCCCAAATCTTCATATCTGATAGCAAGTATATAAGTCCCTTGACATTTAAACTTAACACATTTTGAGTGGAATTAATTTTTTTAAATGGAGCCCAGTTTTTTAAAGATTTTATCTATCAATACTTATCAGATTTTAAAAGTACCCTAAGTTGAAACCATCTAAGAATAATTTCTCTAGTTCATTTGGAATTTGAGAAATTCTTTTATTTACAGAGTCTTTATTATTATTTTCAAGTGAATCTATTATTTCAAAAAACACAATTTTGCTGGAATCTCATTCTGTGCACACCAGAAGTAGTATTTCATTCAATCTATAAGGAAATTAGAACAAACTTTGAGTTTCTGCCCAAATATTGACTAGTGTACTAAAGATGAAATAGTTCATTTTCTCTTTCCAAGCAGGATTATTTAGGGGAAATATGCTAAGCCTACAGGAAAAATCAGCATACCTAAGTATTTTTATTGTATTTATAGGAAAACATTAGTAGGAATAAGTCCACTAGCAGTCTAAAAACTTCCATTTCTATCTCTGAAAAAAATGTCTTATGCGTTAAATATACTTTAAAATTGTACTAGTGCAATATAAAAACTTACTCTGAATGCTTAATTCAGCAAACAATTACTGAATGTTGCTTGTATGTATAATAGAGTGCTCCTGATCATAAAGAACACAATGTTGAAAAACAGCCTCATCAACTTGCTCACAAATCTATTGTGAGTGAAATTTACATAACAACAGCTATTATTGATTTGTATTTTTTTTGTGTGTGTGTGTGTGTGTTTTTTCTTTTCTTTTCTTTTTTTTTTTTTTTTTTGGCCAAGCCCCTTGTTCAGTGCTTAGATTTTTAAATGTCTTTCTTACAACCCCATTTATTAGATATTATTATCTCCATTTATTAGATAAAGACACAAAATCTTTGTGAATTCAGGCTACCAAATTCCTATTTAAAAAAAAAAATAGAGTTTAATGCCCTAATCGGTTTGGCTCAGTGGATAGAGCATCAGCCTTCGGACTCAAGGGTCCTAGGTTCGATTCCAGTCAAGGGCATGTACCTTGGTTGTGGGCACATACCCAGATATAGAGAGAGAGAGAGAGAGAGAGAGAGAGAGAGTTTAAGAAAGGAGAGGAAATAGTATATTCACAAAACTCATAAGACTGAAGTACATTTCAACAAGAGTTTAGAGAGCTTATTACTCAAGACATTTTGAGAACTCTGAAAAGGAAACAGAAAAAACACAACATTAATGTTTAAATAAACCTTATACTCCTTTTAGTTGAAAGCTTAGAACTATAAAATTATGAGAATCTGTAGGCACAATATATCTGGATTTTGACAAGACATATAACAAGATTTTTTATAATAGACTAACACCTAAGATGCCAAAATGTGAGATGGAAGATTCAGATAAATTTGTAACTTATTTGCTAATGATAAAAAAATATATAGATTCTATAGTGGTTAGGAGTTTGGAGTCTGTATTCAGAATCATAATTGCCCTTCTTATCTCACTTCTTTGTTTGTGAAATTGGTTCGAGCCCGAAACCCAGGTGTGTATCCTGACCAGGAATCAAACTGGCAACCTTTCAATGGGACCACTCCAAACCCACTGAGCAGCACAGGCCAAGGCTAAGGTAAACTATCATATGAGGTAGTAAGCTTCTCATTACTGGAAGCATTAAAGCATATATCAGATGACTGTTAAAAAAATGAGGTTTGAGAGTAAATAAGTTTTGGAGAGATGGCCTTAGTCCATTTTACTTTCCCTCTTGGAAATGTATACACAAAATTTACACTGAGTGGCCAGATTATTATGACCGGCCAGATTATTATGACCACCCCATCAGTACAATGAAGTGAATTAGTTATGCAAATAATAATAATAATAAAACCTTGAGAGTATTTGCTTAGGAAGTTTTCAATATTCAGTATTTTTGGAAGTGTCAATGAAGTACTTATGGGGTGGTCATAATAATCTGGCCACTCAGTGTATATTATATACATACTCACACATTTACACACATATACCAGAAATATGTATAGACTTAAATTATTTACATTATTTGACCAGATTAAAGGTATGGGGGGGCAGGGGAGGAAGCACTGAATTATCAAAATATAAATTTTGTACAGCAATCCCTTCTTCATCTCTAGTACTAAAGGATTTTCTCTTTGAATTCCTGATAAACATCTTACATCATTTCAAAATCTCAGCTAGAACAACAATACCCTAACACTGGGAAGGTTACATAACAGTTATTTTAAAACATGGATGCATTTATCATTGGAAGAACAGAGAGAATGCATGCTGTAGGCAGTGGCTATGACTCTGCATCTTGTATAACACAGAAACAATTTTAGGAAAATGGCTAGATTTCATTTGATGACTTTAATACCCTTGAACCCCATCACATTGACTCAATAATTGGTTCTTCAAAGAGATGAATCATCACAGTAAATTTGTAATCTGCCCCTGCTTAATCTATTAGGTCTTTGAGCAATTTTTTTCTAATTTTATCTGTAGCCTTTGTTTCTCCAAACAACATACAGGTCTTTGGGGAACAGGCAAGTGAAAGCAAATAGCTACTGAGTTAGGATCAGCTGTGTTTAACTTTCCCTTTAGCACTGTTACTAATTCCCTTACTTGATGAGACTCAACCTTGTCAACACATTGGACCTAGAATGAGCCAGATCCTCCAGGGTTCAGTGCCTTTTCAGATATGACCTCTTGAAGGCTTACACTTGGGATGTTTGTCAAAACTATATTCTGTGGCTGGCCTCCCCCCTCCTGGCTCCTCGGCACAGTCCCCAGGCTATCACAGCAAAAGCTCTGTACGTGGCACTGTCCTTTTACTACCTTTAACTCAAGCTGTGGTCGTCTTCTGTGGTTTTTACCCAATTGTGGGGACTGGAGAGAAGCAGTCCTTAGATGTAAACTTGCAGGGTCTTTGAGGAGGTAAGGATAACGAACATGAAATGAGATGCCTTTCATGATTAACACCAGGAGTGTTTAAGCAGAATCGGAGTGATCACCTGACAAGAAGAAAGTAGAAAATGAGATAACCTAAAAATTCCCTTTCAACTTTAAAAGAGCAAAATAGCACGATCCTGCTTAGCCCAGTTCAGCTGTTCTCTATGACTGACTGTTCCTTGTTAGGCGCCTGGAGGTCAAGGTGGGTGGCTCAGAACGCAGCTCTCTCCTCAGTACCCCGGTAATATGCTGATGTATCCTGGCATTGATTTCAGTGCCATGGACCTGTTCACTAATGTATCAGAGTTGTTTCTCATTTGCAGAGTGTTTTGCCTAATGAGTGGCTTTGGTTTGATGATAGTACAGTGGGGCCTTGACTTATGACTTTAATTTGTTCCGTGACGGAGATCGTAACTAAAATTACTCGTATGTCAAATCAATTGTGAACAAGTGAGACACGTGATGCTGGGCTGATGTTGTGGCATTCACTGTGACGTTTGCTGCGCCAACTAGCTGTGGGGTATCTGAAGCTGGCTCGTAACCCGAATTTTAGCTGGCAACTCAAAGCAAAAAATCGGCCGAGGGACGCTCGTATCTCAAAAAACTTGTTAGTCGGGACACTCGTAAGTCAATATTAGACAAAAAGTTTACAACCTTATTTGGCTGCATACTCAGGAATAAAAGGTCCAAAATACACTTTTAGAGGACTAACTAGGGCTAAGATTGAGATGTTATTGCAACCACTTTTCACTGTCTATATCAAAGGTCCATTTCACTAGAAACGAACAGTATGTGAGAACTGCATGGGACTATGGAGTTCATCACATGACTGTGCATTTAATTACGTTTATGAAACATACACAGAGAAGCTCAGAGTCACTGAAGAAGTAGAATTAGAGAGTATATTTTCCACATAAACATTAGATTTACAGCTCTAGCATTCTGAACTATTTGAATATTTCCTATTTTGTGAAATCATTTTAACTGTTGAAATCCCATCTCCCAACTCTGGGAAGGACCTGCATATGTGTTGAGGAGTGAGTGGTGTTTGGGGCTGGGCTGACCTACGTAATCTTTTAAACAGTGATTGATTCATTTTACTCTGTGATTTGGTAAGATTCACAGTTTCTTGAATCCTTATATCATGTCAAGTTTAGTAGTGTTATTTGCAGACATTCAGTTTCTCTTAGAATATGGTCACTTTTTGAGGCCACTGCTATAAAAATTGAAGACTAAAAGCAGCAGGAGAGGTGAAATCCTATAGATTGCTTTTTCAAGAAACAGTCAAAATAGAGAAAGTTTGAAGAGATATCCTGATCCCTTCATAGGAAATCAATTGCTAAGAGACTGTATTGGTTTTCTATTGCTGTGTAACAAACCCAGATTTCATCAACTTAAATAAAAATGTATCATCCTACAGACTCTCTAGGTCAGAAATCTGCAAGCAGCTTAGCTGGGTGATTCTGGCCCAAGGGTCTCTCCTGAGTCTCACAGGAAGGCTTGGGGGTGGGGGAGGAGAGCAGTCTCTCACTGTTGCTGGCAGGACTCAATTCCTCATGGATGGTTGGAGATTTCAGTTCACCAGTCACACTGGCCTCTCGCACACTAAGAACACTACCTGAATGTCCTCACAAGACAGCAGCTGGTTTTAGGGAGACAGAACGTGTCCCAAATGGAGGCTCATCTTTTTATATCCTAGTCATGCAAGTAACAGATCACTACTTCTGTAGTCCATTCATTGTAGATGAGTTCCTCAGTCCAGCCAACATTCAAGCAGTGGGTAGCTAAGCACCGTTTATTGAAGGAGGAGTCTCAGAGGATTTGTTGACATAATTTCAAAGCCATCAGATGGGCATCTTGAAGGAGAAACATTTACAGACCAATATGTTTCGTGCAGTTAATTCCAGCTCTGGGAGAATCGATCGGATACACAGGAAAGAGCACTGATCAGGAGAGTGAGGAGACATAATCCCTTGTTCTGATACTGATTCCATCTGTGATCAGTTAATTCGTCTCAAACTTCAGTGTGAACATGAATTACCTTGAAGGGTTGGTAAACCATGGATTTCCAGGGCCCATGCCCGGATATTCTAACTCAGTGGGTCTCAAGTGAGGCCAGAGAGACTGAATTTCTCAGAAGGTCTCAGATCACGCTGATGCTGCCAGCCTGGGACCAACTTTAAATCTCAAAACTCCAACTGAACTCTCTTTCTCAAAGTTTGACCTTTGGCCAGCAACATCAGCTTCACCTGGGAGCTTGTTAGAAATGTAAAAACCTTAGGCTCCAAGACCTACAGAATCAGGAGCAGCAGTTTAACATTAGCCCCAGGTGATTTATATGGGCGTTAAAGTTTAAGGAGGACTGCATTCTGGGAGGTATTGTTTACAGATCAAGACCTCAGTTTTCACCTTTGTTCCAAGGGCGGTGTTGATCCCATTTTGATTCCAACAAACTGTGGATGAAAAATTAAGATTTGAAGCCAAACTTCTAGGAATAAATTGTGCTTCTGCAAACCTTAGTTTCTGCATGGGTATAACGGGGATCACACAGCGTCTTCCCTCGGTGAAGGTAAGAATGAAAGAATGTTATGTCTATAATGTGCCTCGCTTCCATTTGAAGAGAGAGCTACAGCCCGACATGGGCTTTACACTTTTGCATGAATATTCAGGTCGCAACTAGCACGGAGCTGTTTGTGAAATTGCTTACTTGTTATGTTGGTTCCACCTATTTGATTAGTTAATTTGGTAAATGTAATGATGCTTTAACTGAAGTGATTCTATTTAATGATTATTGATTTGAACCTCAAGAAGAGGAAAATAAAATTGATTCCTAGGTAATTATAACTTAAAATATATACATTGAGTGTGTGCAGATGCTGACTGATTAAAGATAATGAATATTTAAAAAAAACAGTATAAAATTGGGAGCAAATTGGAGGGAGGCAGACTGTGGCTCACAAAGTAATTAAAGCAAAAATGAGAGATGACTGACCAATGATTAAATGGGCTGGCCTGTTAAGTGAGATGTTGTTCACTACTGAAGTGTTCAAGCTGAGGTTAGATGCCTGCTTTTTACGCCCCTGCTCTCCCCTTTTTTCCCCATAACACCATCTCTCAGATCCTTCATTGCAGCAATGCAATTCTAATTGTAACATACTATAGAAATATAGACTAACTATTGGGTCAGACATTCAACACTAACATATAACTTTATCAAGAGGTATGTGTATTTCTTTTCCTCATAAAAGACTGAGCTGAATTTTCACATAAAAGCCTCTATTAAATTGTCAGGGGCCCAGCTTCTTTCTCTCCTGTCACTCTGTCAACAGACGGCTTCCCCTCACACCCAAATTGCAACTCAAAGGAAAGGATAGGCCAGATATCCATCTCATTTATATACTAGTCTCTGTTGGTCATTCATGTAATACTTTAAGATGCATGCCTCACTTTTCCCTGTTCTGCTGTGGAACCTGGTAGATGACCTGGGCAGGTAGGGTATTTCCTCTTTCCCTCTGTCCCCCTTGAGTGGCATCCAACAGCATCTGCATTTCCTCTGTGCCCCTGATCTCAGACAGATGTTCAAGGCCCCATGACTCAGTTCTCACTCTCAGTTCTCAAGCAGCCATCAACAGGAAACTTTGGTTCTGAACGCCTCCTGTTATCCCTCTATTTCTATGAGTTGTAGTGATGTCCTTCTGTTATGAATCTCAGATCTTTTGTCACTGTGTAACACATTCATTCTATGAAATCCTTTCTGATTGAAACGCATAGACTGATCTCCATTTTAATAGCTGAGCTATGCCTGATAGAGTACTTGGCATTAAATTTCACACATTAGTTTTGCACTTCTGCTGGCCTAGCAGTGTGGCCACAGCTAGCTTTAAAAGATGCTGGGAAGTCTAACTTTTATTCTGTATGTTCATGTGCACACCTGAAAATCAGGGATCTTCTTCTATGAGAGAAGAAGGCACCGAAAATTAAAGGACAACCAGCATTATCTGCCATAGTGTGCTCCTAGATACTCTTTGCACACTTCCTCCCACATATAGAACACATTCATCTCATATTCAAGGGAGACTGCCTCAAAGTCTCATCCAGTTACTAGTTTCTGGCATGAGGTCCATGGTCTCTGAATTATGAATACTCTCCTATATCAGGCGAATCTTCTTCTATGAGAGAAGAAGGCACCAAAAATTAAAGGACATCCAGCATTATCTGCCATAGTATGCTCCTAGATACATCTTTGCACACTTCTTCCCACATATAGGACACATTCATCTCATATTCAAGGGAGACTGCCTCAAAGTCTCATCCAGTTACTAGTTTCTGGCATGAGGTCCATGGTCTCTGAATTATGAATACTCTCCTATATCAGGTCTAGCTGGGCTTCTTTATGAGTCAGTGATCCAAAAAATACTCAGAATGCAACACTGGAGTAGGAACAAGATAGTCACAGTAACTCTCCCATCCAACTTGTCAATTTATGGGCATTGAGTTATGCACTTTTCCCTTATTATACCTATAATGCCTGTGAGGGTACATAATGATGCCATTTATTTCATTCCTGATATGGATATTTATGTCTTTTTTTTAAGTTGCCAGTCTGACAAGAATTTTATCAGTGCTTTTTTTCTTCAAATGTGAAGTTTTTGGTTAAATTAATGTATTTCTATTGCTGTTCTGTTTTTAGTTTCAATGATTTCTGCTCATCACTTTATTTTCTTTCTGCTTGATTTGAGTTTGATTATCTCAATAATTTCTTAAATTGAAACTTAAATGATCAATTTTAGATACTATTTTATAAGGTAGCATTATTGGTATAACTTTTGAAAAGTTATAACTGCATCTTGCAAATCTTGATGTCTTATTTATATATTCATTTATTTTTTCCCTTGAGACTTCCTCTTTGATCTTTTCATTATTTAGAAGTCTGTCACTTAGTTTTCAAACATTTGAGGATTTTCCAGATATCTTTCCATTATTTATTTCTAGTTAAATTCTACTATGGTCCAAGAATCTACTTTGTATGGTTTTTACTTTTGTAAAATTTCAATTTTATTGAAAATATATATAGTTTATCTTGGTGAAGGTTCCATGTGTACTTGAGAACAATGTATATTCTGCTGTTTTGGGAATGTTCTATGATATGTTACTTAGGTCAAGTTGGTTACTTTTTGAGGTTTGAGGTTTTTGAGGTCTTCTATAAACGTCCTGAATTTTTCCTCCTTGTTCTATAATTTATTGAGAAATCTCCAACTATAACTGGGGAACTGTCAATTTATCCTTTCTGTACTAACAGTTTTTGATTTATGTATTTTGAAGCTAGTTGTTCATGGCACACACAATTAAGATCTTTTTATGTCTTCTTGTAGAAATGACCCCATCATGTAATTTTTTATGCCTGAAAATATTTCTTGGTTTGAATTCTACTGAGTTTGGTATTAATATTGCTACTCATACTTCCTTTTGATTAGTGTTTGTTTACTACATCTCTTTCCATTATTTTATTTTTCATATATAAGACTTGATATTTAAAGTGAACTATAGATAGCATATATTATATGCATTAGATTTTTATTGAATCTGACTGTCTTTGAACTAGTGTGTTCAGAACATTCACACTTAATGTTATTATTAATATGGTTGGATTAAAATCTACAGTTCTGTTAGGTATTTTGTACATGTTCCATCTGTTCTTTATTTCTCTTTTTTCTTTTTCCTTTTTCTGACTATCTTGTGTAACTATGCATTTTTAAAGGGGATTTTCAGGTGTGTGTTTCTTTTCTTCTTTTGGCACTTTAAAGATGTCACTTTCTTGTCCTACATATTGTATGATTTCTGTGAAGGACTCTATTATAACCCCCATCCTTATTCCACTGTATATAATTTAACTTTATTCTTTGGCTACCTTGAAGAAATTGTCTTTGTCTCTGGTGCTCAGCAGCTAGAATATGATGGGACTAGATATGGTATTTGGGGTCGGCTTGTTATTCTGAGCTTCTTGGGTCTGTGACTTGTTTTCCATCAGTAATATTGGAAAAGTAATCAGTTTTACTTCTCTCTGCAGGTATCTCTCCATTTATTGATTTGGGGCCAATCAATTGCCCTTTGACCACAGCACTTTGATGGGTTCCAGAACATTTGTGAATTTGATGTTTGCCTAGCTTTTTTTCTGTTGTTATATTGGTGCATATTCTAGCTCCCTTTACCCTGAGAAAAATATAGATTGTAGTACAGTTTTAAGTTAGGAACATCTAATTCTTAAAAATTCCTCTATAAATCTTGTCTATTCTACTGTCTATCAGGATAAATGACTTATAGTGGAGTCATCTGAAACAACAGGTTTGGATGGGAAGTCAGTACCCTTAATTTGATTTTTGCACTGTAGTGGCTCCAATGTCTGGCTAACATTTTTAAATTTAAAAATTTTGGTGCCATATTATTTTCTCCAACCAAGGTCCTTTTTTTTGAAGCTTCCTAATATTACTGTTTCAATCTAAGATGAAAAAAATCAATTCACCTTTTTAATCCATAAGATTATGAATTATCAGAATCTCTATCAATTTACATTGCAAGCTGTATATCAAGTGCCTTACTTAGCATAGCCCACAATCTGTGCAAACTGTTTAGCTTGAGCCCAATGCCTTTTCTTTCCTGGGACCTTACTAAAATATTAAAGAAGGACCTGATACATACCAATATTCTGAATATTTCTAATCATTGCCTCTTGAGCATAGACTCTCTCAGGAAGTGATCTTCTTTCTAAGTGTTGAGGAAAGTTTTACCAAATATCTGTCACAACATACTAAGAGTTACCAACTTTTCATAATGTATTATCTGTGTCTTCACAACGCAGTCCACAACCTCAAAGACAGTGCCACATGGTTTATGTTCTATTACAGAAAAATCCCATTTTAAGGAAATAAAGTCTAAACTGCTGAGGATATGGGCTCACATACCATTAAGGATCTTAATAAGTGAACAATGACTGAAATAAAATAGAAGGTAAAAGCCCAAGCTAGAGAATGTTTAAAAGCACAGCCACTAAGGCCTTTCATTTTTCTGTTATTACTCTGCCACCTCAGCAGGTTACTTTTATCTATACAGTTCCAGATGGCTCAATAATGCAGTGGTATTCCAACCAAAAGCAAGATAAAAGAAGATACAATTTTTTTTCATTTAAAACATGATAAGAATATTATATGCATCATTCCTGCTCATTCAGTTATCAACATTTATATGAATGGCAATATCTAACTACAATGGAAGTTAGCAAATGTAAATTTGATTTTGGGTAACTATTTGCCTAGCTATTAATCAGTAGTTTTATAACTATCAAAGAGAATGCCATAATGAAATTGGGGAAGGATGAACAACAATCTGCCACATATATGCTGTTATTTAATGAAAATTTACATTTGCTCTCCTGTTTTCATTGCCTGAAATGAATGTTTCTCTTGTTTCCCAACATTTCTATTCATGTTTCCTTTGAAACTTATCTATGTATCACCTACTGTGAGTATTTTTCATTGAACCACCTCTACTCTCTATATTACAAAGTTGGTTTCTTCTCTGATTCTTTAAATCAGGCTTTAAGATATTCTAGGCAGGGGTGGGCAAACTTTTTGACTCGAGGGCCACAATGGGTTCTTAAACTGGACCGGAGGGCCGAAACAAAAGCATGGATGGAGTGTTTGTGTGAACTAATATAAATTCAAAGTAAACATCATTACATAAAAGGGTACGGTCTTTTTTTTTTTTTAGTTTTATTCATTTCAAACGGGCCGGATCCGGCTGCAGGCCATAGTTTGCCCACGGCTGTTCTAGGGCATGTCTTACTCAGTTTAGTGTTCTATGTGTCTTGCAAGGGTACACTATATATAAGGCACTTAATAATGGTAATAAATGTATATGTGAGTAAATGAATGGATAGATGAAATAAGAATGAGTAAATAAATAGGTGATTAACTGAATAAATGGAACGACTGGCAAGGGGCTCAACATACAGATGAGTGAGGAAATTAATAAATTATTTAGGGCATAATTGGATGGATGAGTAAGTCAATGAGTGGATTGTTTAGTGTGCATGAATGGTTAGATGACTGGATGGGTGAGTGAAGGGATGAATAGATTGATTTAATGGCAGATGCATGAATAGATGAATGGATAAGTAGATGAGTGTACAGATAGAAAGGAAGGTGGATGAATGGATGAATCATTAAATTGATGGCTAAATGAATGCGTAAGTATATTGGTGAGTGAATGGTGAATGGAATCTACAGAAATATATCTGAATTGAGACTTCTGCCATATTTCATTCATTTGGGAGAGAAAAAAAAACACACCTGGATTTTTATCACACCTTTGCCATTTTTTCTCTGATTTTCCCAAGTTTCTTAAACTCAATGCATTTTAATACCCCCAATTCTAAGATAAAATTATAATAAATACTTCACAAGTTTTTGTGTGGGTAAAATAAGGCATTTTATAATGTGAGTGGTGCAAAGCATATGCTCCATTAAGAGTAATTTCTATTACAATCATTATCATGATAAAATACTCAGCCAACTCTTATTTCTTGCACAACATTTGACTGATCCCTGGGTATATGTGGAAAATATATATGTAATCTTGGCTCTTTGCCCTCTAGGATCTCTGGGTAGATAAGAGATATGCATTATAGGATAACCATCATTAAAGTGAAGGGAATGTTCAGTGTCAGGTGATAACTTGATGAGGAACTGAAAAAAAAGAGAAAGATCATGAGGGGTCAACCAAGTCTTGAAGGAGGTTAAATTAGCAGGGAGGAAATGATAGCATATTATTCATACATCTTATTAAACAGCAAATTATCTTATGAATGTCAAAGTCAAAATGAATAAGTTGCAAGGTTTCCATTTAGCTGTAAAAGAAAAATAAGGTCTCAAAAACAGTTGAATGACTGGCCCAAGGACAGACGGTGACTTTGACCCTGGCACCGTTGCAAATGGCATCCTCAATTCTTGGCAACCGTGTCTCTCTAGATTTGCCAGTATTCTTAAAATAAGCAAAATATTTTTTAAATGCTATAACATTTCTCTGAGGACAACTTGGCTGTTGTTTTGACTTAAACAAAAATGTAAATCACTGGGAAGAGTTGAGGTGCTAGTCCATAACACTCATTTGTTTACCTGCCTGTCTAGATGTTGAGAACAATGTTTTAAAACAGTGAGTTCATATATGCTGCCTAGTTTCATGTTCTCCTTTTACCCCACCTGTCTCCAGTCAAGCCTCCTAGATTAACTTGATTTATATATTTAGGTTATTCCTGAAAAATTTATCACCCAGAGGTCCACAGGCTCCTGAGCAACTATAAATCAAAGGGTTAGTGGAATAATTTAGAGTTAGTTTAGGCCCTGAAGTCTAACACAAGTTGGGTTCTAATCAAAACTCTACCTGTCATTAGCTATGTGTCCTTGAGTGTATGTGGCCTAATTTCTCTGAGCCTTACTTATCAGTATCTTTATCAGTATCATGGAAATGCCAATATCTGTTGATTTACTTTGGTAGATCTAGGATATTTTTCTCATACAGCAATGAATCAGAAATAACAGGTGACTTTGAGCTTACTGTTATACGAACTACAGTCCCATCCACTCATTTAGTTTCAGATCTGTGCTCTCATTCTACTGGACTCCTTAACTGTTGTTTTGCCCTGTGTTATCAAATGCAACTAACTCTATTAGGTCTCTAGCAGTGATGAATAACATTTTCATATCTCACATTTTCCTGAGTATCCCTAAATCCTTGAATATTGTGAGTTTACCGAGTCTTCTTCTTGATTCCACATTTATTGTGCTACTGTCTATGCTCAGAATGCAGAGAGATCCTTTATTTATTTTCTTTTAAATATATTTTTATTGATTTTAGAGATTGAGGAAGGGAGAGAGATAGAGAGATAGACACATCAATGACAGAGACACATCAATTGGCTGCCTGCTGCATGCCCCCCACCAGGGATCCAGCCTGCAACCCAGGCAAGTGCCCTGACCAGAAATTGAATCAGCGATCTCTTAGTTTCTGGTTCGACACTCAACCACTGAGCAACACCAGCCAGGTGCAGAGGGATCTTTTTGAATTAGAAATTAGTTCTGTTGCAAGAAGCATTAACCAGAAATCAACTTCATTTAGTAGTGGATGTTCCTTTCTACAAAACTTTTGCCTTTAGTCTAAAGGTGATTAAGAAAGTCACTTTTGAGAATTCCATAAGGCCTTTTTAATATGTACTAACATTCCTTTTTAAGTAAAATTATATATATTTAAGATGTACAGCATAATGATTTGATACACATAGTGAAAGGAATACTACAATCAAGCTAATCAGCATTTTATTTCCTCACATAGAGTTATATTTTGTGTGTGATAAAAGCATATGAAATCTACTCTCCTAGTATATAAAATTGAAGTTATTTAATAATATGTCCTTATAATGTGCCTGCTTCATAGGGTTATTGTGGGGATTATATAATCTTATATAACGTATTTAGAAAACTACCTGATATATACTGATTATTATGTGTGTTAATTATTGGATAATATTTTGCTCTGTTTATGACCTTTTCAGAAGTCCCCAAACTCATTCATAGGAAATGTAAACTGACCTACCCATTCTGATCCCTACTGCTTCTATGACCTCATGACTTCTTTCTACCCATTCCTGAATTTTACTTTAGGCAAATGGTGTACCTGTTCTTCCCCCAAAACTCCCAAGTCCAAGTCGGTCCTTTGCAAGTGAATTTCCCTCTGCCTATAGAACATGCTTCACTTCTTCAGTCTGCATGGCTTGCTATTTTCCTCATCCAGATGTCATCTTATCAGTGAAGCCTTTAGTGAACAGCATGTACCTTTTAAAGTATTAGGTAACCAGTTTTATTAGGAACTCAAAAGAATACAATTTCCAAATTTTTTCATAATACTTTAACATTTTCTCGAGTTGGTCAGAGCTTGCTTTTGAAATCTGAGTTATAAATATCAATTTCATAACTGGTGGGCTGGCCACACTCTTGAGAAGTCTCAGCAAGGAGTGGACCCTACTTGATGGCTGGTTACAATGAGACAGCATTTGGATCCCTGAGCAATGCTTCAGTCTTTTTAGGACTGGCCTCCTCAATATTCAGGGACAAGGCACAGGGGCTCCTAAGCTTGTGTTTTTCTTTCTCCATCACTTAACTGGCTTACAAGCTGTTCTGCTCAACCTCTGTGGAGAATAGGTAAGTCATATCACCCTAGGTCCATGTCCTATGTGAGCCCCATCTTTTTTAAAAATGGGGAAAAAATGGGAAGGAAAGGAACAGCATTATTATACAGCCAGCTAAAATTTTAACTTAGTAATCTTTTCCATACTGCTTCTGCTATGCTACTTTGCTTTGCTTTGAATACCATATTTTAAATTGAGTTGAAAATGTTCTCTGGAAAATAAGAGAAGAAAATCTTTCCAAGTTCTAGCTGTATTGTTTTTTCCTGTCAGAAAGACTTTGTTTGCTTCGATGATTTATTCTGTTCCATCTCATCTAAGCATAGAAATCAGTGGTATGATTGATAGCAATACACTGACCTCTTATCACATTTCCTCTTTCGTGCCTGGGCAGTGGTTCTAAGTTAGAGTTCATGTCTCTGTCTCACTCAACCAAGGTAAAGACCTCAAAGTTATCTTCACTTTCTAATCTATATATATAAAAGGCTAAGTGTCTGTCCATCTGATCAGTAGCTATGACATGCACTGACTATATATATATAAAAGGCTAAGTGTCTGTCCATCTGACCAGTAGCTATGACATGCACTGACTACCAGGGGGCAGATGCTCAACGCAGGAGCTGCCATGATGCCCACTGGCCATTTAAAAATAAACAGCACAATGGACATGGTGCTGACAAACGAACACTCAGCTTCCCCCAAGTGGGACACAGACCCTGCCACCACCCCGGAGCGACACCCCACCAAATCACAGCCAATGCTGCCAAGACCCCATGGCGCAAAATGTGGCCCACAGCCCAGCCCAGCCCAGAAACAGAAGCTGTGGGCGCTGGGTAATGACGTCAGGTTGCAATGCCTGGCTACTCTCCCTAGTGACTAGCCTCCTTGGAGTTTCTTCAGCCCAGGAACACGACTTGCTTTATAGCCGGGTGCAAACATTTTACAGTTTAACCAAATGTTTGTGAAGCATTTTCACATGCCTCATCTCATTTGATCCTCACAGAAGTCCTGGAGTAGGTAGATAGGAGACTTGGTAGAATCCTATTTTCTTTTCATTAGCCAGAAAACAGAGATTTAGAAAGTTTCAAAACTTGACCCAACTGGAAAGAAGTAAGAAATGATGGAACTTGAAAATGACTTCAGGTTTTCTCACTGTGCAGAACATAGTCAAACACTGCTACAGTTAAATATTTTACCCTTTGTTCTCCCTGCGTGGTCTATAATTATAAACTGCTTTGTACTGATATTTACTGCTGTGTTGCTGACAATTACCTGAAAGAGAAGTTGGGGTGCTTCACTGGCCTGGAAAAAGTTTAGTTAAATCAGAAAGCAGATCTAATTACGCAAGTTTATTCAATATTAAAGCTCTTGCTGGCACCAATTACACATGTGTGTTTCAATCTGTCATTGTTGATCATGAATTTGGTTGACACTTCTATTATAGAGAAAGGGTGAATAGTGAAATTAAAATATTTCTTCTAATTTCCTTTTAATGTGCACGAATTCATGCATTGGGACACTAGTATAGTAAATATCAATGTATAACACCTACATAACAAAGTCATTCTAACATGATATGATATGTATATAGAAAACCCTAAAGCTAGTAGATCTAATAAATGAATTTGGCAAAGTAGCAGAATATAAAATCAATATCCAGAAATCAATGGCATTTCTATACACCAATAATAAACTGTCAGAAAGAAAAAAAAAACTAAGAAAACAATCCTATTTATTGTTGGAACAACAAAAAATAAGTTACCTAGGAATAAATTTAAACAAGGATATAAAAGACATGTACAAGGAAAACTGTAGTATATTGAAGAAAGATGTTGAAGAAGATACAAATAAGTGGAAGCATATATCGTGTTCATGGATTGGAAGAATTAACATCATTGAAATGTTCATACTACCCAAAGCACTCTATAGATTCAACACAAATCATATTAAAATATGAATGGTATATTTCACAGATCTAGAACAAATGTTTAAAAAATTATATGAAACCAAAATAGACCCCGAATAATGTCAGAAATCTTGAGAAAGTAGAACAAAGTTGGAGAGATCACAATACTGGATATTAAACTATGCTACAAGGCCATTGTAATAAAAATAGCCTGGTACTGGCACAAGAAAAGGCATATAGATCAATGGAACAGAACAGCCCAGAAATCAACCCATGCCTTTATGGTCAATTAATATTTGATAAAGGAGACAGGAGCATACAATGGAGTAAAGATAGTCCCTTCAATAAGTGGTCTTGGGAAAATTGGATAGGTACATGCAAAAAAATGCAACTAAACCACCAACTTACACCAAGAATAAACTCAAAAATGAAGAATTAAATGTAAGTCGCAAAACCATAAAAGTCCTAAAAAAAGAGATAGGCTATAAAATCGCAGACATCTCTCCATCAAAATTGTACTTTTATTAACATCACAAAAGTAAGTGATACTATCTTCAATGCTTATCTTTTAAATTTATCTTTATTGTTGAAAGTATTACAGGTGCCCCCCTTTTTTCCCACCATTGATCCCCTCCACTCCACTCCATACTGTTTTCACAGTGGCTGCACCAGTCTGCATTCCCACCAACAATGCGTTAGGGTTCTCTTTTCTCCACATCCTCACCAGCACTTGTTGTTTGTTGACTTATTGAGGGTAGCCATTCTAACAGGTGTGAGGTGTTACCTCATTTTAGTTTTAATTTGCGTCTCTCTGATGATTAGTGATGTTTAGCATTTTTTTCATATATCTATTGGCCATCTGGATGGAATGTCCTCTTTGGAGAAATGTCTATTCATGTGCTTTTCCAATTTTTTCCATGGATTGTTTGTCTTACTGGTATTGAGTTGTATACATTCTTTATATATTTTGGAAATTAACCTCTTATCGGATGTATCACTAGCTAATATATTCTCCCATACAGTGGGTTCCCTTTTCATTTTGTTGATAGTTTCTTTTGCTGTACAGAAACTTTTTGTTTGAGGTTTATTTTTTCCTTTGTTTCCCTTTCCCTAGGACATATATCAGCAAAAATATTGCTACAAGAGATGGCTGAGATTTTACTGCCTATGTTTTCTTCTAGGATTTTTATGGTTTAGTGACTTACATGTTAGTCTTCATTTTGAGTTTATTCTTGGGTATGTGGTCTTCCTAACTATTAAGGCTAATAGTGGAAGAGGAATTTACATTTACTTAGCACCTAATACACAGCTGGACTGAGATGATTACTTTAAATCTGCAGTTCACTTTTCCTTTTCAACCATCCCACCCTGTCGGTATTATTAGCCTCACTTTCTATATGAATAGAGTGAAAAGGTCAGAAACTTTCTCAAAGGCCATGTAATCCCTAAAATAGTCAAGTCTCCAAATCATGCTAATCCCTAAAGTCAAGTCTCCAAATCATGCTCTTTTCACCAACCAAATTCTCTTGATTAATGAGTAGGTTCTAAATAAGGGCTTATCAGCAGATTAAAGAGTATTATAGAATTATTTCATGCTTTAAAATTATTTCCCCCATAGGGAAAATTTTTACTTTTCCTTTGAGTATTCTTAGCTAATATTTTATTCCTTTTAATATTTAAGTTCAGGTAATCCAGAGATATGTCTTAATTTTTTTGGTGTAGATTGAAGAAATTGTACTAAATTCTCCCCATTGTTTCTAATATGATCTACTTAGATCTCAAACAATGATTGAAATATAGTGCTATTAGTAGTGACAATTCAGGTATTCCTATGTCCATTTTCATTACAGCAAATGGATAAAAAAAAATAGCTCATTTGAGGAGCATTCTTTTAGTGTGACAGTACAGTGATGTATCAACACAAGACCTATTACCAATCATTGCATTATATTGAAATGTTCCTTATCCTTCCCTCCTCTCCATCCATGTAGCCCAGAACTAAGTTCAAAGTCTTCTCATCTATAGTCTTGAAGAGTGGGAGTAAACTCCCAACTTGTTTTCTCATTTAAAACTTCAGTTCTCTAAAATGTGTTTTTATAAACTGTAGCCATACCGCTCTTCATAAAATGGAAATCCATTCATTGCCCTCCTGTTCCAAATGTTTCTTGGATCCCTTTGCCATGCTTCACAGGCTCTCCTCCATATGCTTTCTGCTCCAGCATGTGTCACATGGAAAATTCCTACTCATCTTTCAAGTCTTACTTTCCCCATTCCTCCCTTTGGGAAGCCTTCTCCAACTCATGATGACAGAAATGAGGTCCTTTGCCTTTCACACTTGCACAGCAGACTAAGTATTCCTTGGTTATAGAACTGTTCACTTTGAATTGCCGTAATTATTACTAACTAGAGGCCTGGTGCACAAAAATTTGTGCACTGGGGGGCGGGAAGAGGGTCCCTCAGCCCGTCCTGTGCCCTCTCCCAGTCTGGGACCCCTCAGGAGATAATGAC
>NW_005370240.1:680924-691812 GCF_000412655.1 Myotis brandtii
GGCTAATTACCATGTTTCTCTTTTATTAGATAGGATAATTAAAGAGCATTTATTAACTTCCAAACATCATACTAAGTATTATCTGGAATTATGTACATTGGATTATTTCATTCTCACAACAACCCAATGAGGAATGTTCTTTTACTGTCCCCCATTTTACAGATGAAGAAATAGGCTCAAGAGAAGCTAAGGGAACTGCCCAAAGTTAAATGATTAATCAAGCCAGGAAAGAAATGGAAGTCAGTATAGGCCTAACCAATGGACACAGACAACAGTGGGGTGAGGCCATGAGTGGAGGGGGTGAGGAGGTAATGTGGGGATAAGGACATATATGTAATAACTTAATCAAGAAAGAAATTTTAAAAAAAGAAAGTCAGTAGACTTAAAGTTGTGTTTTTAACTATTACATAATCTGCCTCCCTTATCAGACTGTGAGTTCTTGAGAACCCGACAACATAATATTTATAATCAATTCTAGCTTAGCAGAGAGCCTAGCATACAATGTGTGCTTAGTGAATACTTGTTGAACAAATGCATAAATTGCTTATCCAATCATAGGAAAATAGGCTTTTAGAATATAACTGGGAAACAAAATAATTCACTTAATTACAAAACATTTTCTAATGATAAATGTCACTCCTCACTTAGATTCATTTTATTCTCTGACTGCTTTACTTAAAACATCTGTTAAGGGAGTTGTACTCTGAACACTCCAGTTTTTATGTGCAAAATTGTGAAGGCGAAGTGTCAGGTGATTATTTACTTTGACAAAATTATCAAGGTGAGGGCATCCTGAGCCAACCTGCTACGCTTCGCTCCGCACTTTCACATTCTCACTTATGAGGAGTCTCAGGAGAGCCTGAGAAGAAGAGTGAGTTTCCTTCTGACACTGTTTTGTGAAACTCATGGTCTAGAGTCAGTGAGACAAAAACAACTGAAGCACAAATGCTGTTTTTGCATCTTGATGTCTTAAAAATCCCTTTCAACTGTAATTTTTAAGAACCTATTTTATAAGCAGGCACTCTGGAAGGATCCAGATAGTCCTTACTTCCAGGAGCTTTTTGACTCCTGACTGGTAACAAGTGTTTTTAGCGATACACTTATTGTGCAGAGTATAGTGTTAAGGTCAGAATTGCTAAGAAAATACTGAGGAGGGAATGATAAATTCTGATAAGATAAAAGACTTTTTGCACTGGGAGGCAGGGGGTCTAGGGACTGAACAATGTAAGATTTAGTAGGTGGAAGACAGGTGGGAAGAGCACTTTAAGAGAACTTCATGCATAATGGCAGAAAAGTGAGAAAGTTCAGGGTAAATTTGGGACATGGAGAGAAACAAAGGTTTAAAAGTGTAGGTGAAATGTGAAGGATTTTGATAGAAAGAGTACAGGCATTTACGCTAACGAAGTAGTTGAATGTGGGGGAAGAAATGTGGCAAAGTAGTTTTACATGCTGGGGAAATGTGGACTTTTCTTAATCTTATAGTTACTAGAGGCCTGGTGCACAAAATTTGTGCACTGGCTGGCCGGCGATCAGGGCCTTCCAGCTGCCGGCTGGGGCCTTCCTTCCCTGGCTGCCAGCCGCCAGCCTGGGCCTTCCTTCATTCTGTGCAACCCCCTGGTGGTCACGGATGTCATAGCGGGTAATCGAACTCCCAGTCTCCAGTTGAACTCCTTAGGGAACACTTAGCATATTAGCCTTTTTTATGGCTAGATAATTACGTGCATGTATAGTTATTAAGAGGAAAAGTATATGGTATATGAAATTTACTGATTTTCAAAATAGTATACTTAAGCATAAATATTCATCATTAACTGTTGTTAAATATCAATACTTATATTTTTCAATGTTATAATTTAAGCATGGCAGTGATCAACATACAACTATAAAACATTAGTAGCACTGTTCAAAATATTTTGAAGAGCAGATTTAAAATTATTTGTCTCCATCTTTTCTATTCTTAAAGGATCATAATGTTGTATCCCTTGTGGTTGTGCAACCAAATGTTACCTTATCTTAGCTTTAGTTTATATCTGTAAAAATGACACAAAATTACTTGCTGGTTGGCTCTTTGTTGTTGTTATTGTTAATATACAATGAAAGTGTTAGAAAGGCCAGCATGGTTCAGTGGTTGAGCGTTGACCTATGAACCAGGAGGTCACTGTTTGATTTCTGATCAGGGCACTTGCCCTATTGCAGGCCCAATCCCCAGTATGGGGTATGCAGGAGGCAGCCGATCAATAATTTTCTCTCATCATTGATGTTTCTGTCTTTCTTTCCCTCTCTCTTCCTCTCTGAAATCAATGAAAGAAGAAAAGTGGTCCACATAATTTTTTGGAAACGTAGTCAATGGGAAAGTACTTCCAATATACTGCATTATTTTGGAAGGCCTAATAGATCAAAATTCACTCTGTTAAATTGTGATCCTTCAGCCTTTGCCATTACAACTTACTTCCATTCACACATCCCTAATGTGGACTCCAGCATGCACACAACTAGGCTGTGAGACTAGAGGAAGCATTATTGCAGGTAGAGTGAACTCCCCACAGTGGTAGCACAATCAACCAGGTGATTACAAGATAAAGCAGCGAGGGATTGGCTAGCACTGTGCTGTCCAAGACGGCAGCTACTGGTCACCTGTGGCTATTTAAATTTAATAAAATTAAAAAAATGAAAATTTCAGTTCCTTAGTTGTACTAATTGTACATTTCAACTGCTCAATAGCCACCAATATCAGACTGCTCTGAATATCTTCATCATTGCAGAAAGTTCTACTGGACAATGTTAGACTCTAATGTTAGACCCGACTACAGTACTAAGTTGTTAATCTTTCATCAAGTATTTTCTCTGGGCCTCATTTTGCTTTATATAACATTATCATAAAAAAAAATAGTAACTCTGGCCTTACTTACCTGAGGGACCATACAAATAAAATGTTGGCTAAAAGCCTTTTTAACATTGCGCTAAAAATCACTGTTAAGTGTCAGGTGTCACTGTATCACTTTGGGAGGCTCATGAGCTTGACAGCAGGGTTTTGTTTGAATGCAGCACTGATTTGCTTTTAGGTCTGCATCATTACATCCTAAGTGGACTGTTTTTGGTACTGTTACATGCAGGGGGCCAACACGATTTGACATTGCACTTTCTTCACTCTTCAATTGGGAAGGGAAAGCATTTTAGCTAAATTGTGGGTCCATATTTAACATCAAATAAATCTGCTGAGAAATAGCTAGAATGTGAACCCAACTCTTAACAGCAGTTGAACAACATGTTGATAACCATTCTTTGAATAGTAACTTTGTCTAACAACAGTTGAACAGCCTGTGGATAACCTTTCGTTGGCTGGTAACTTTGTCTACAAGTTATGATCCAAAAGACTAAATTCGCATAAAGCCTAATGTGTTTCTTTCTGTGGTGTTTACAGAAGCGGTTCCTTCTGGACATGTGCATTTAAATGAAATACTTCTCTTGAAACCTTTCTAAGGCAGAATACCACACAACAAAGATCGTGAAATATCTTTAGCAGCATAAAATATTCAGTTATATAATTTTTGCCTTGCTGTGAATTCATACCTGTTTTTCCCTCCATAACGTGACATTTTGTATGTGTTCCATACATTATGTGATTAAGAAGCATAGGTATTGGGATCAAATTACCAAATTAGGCATTGTTGACATTGTGGGTAGGAAGGATTCTGTGTTTTCTGTGCTTGGCTGAAGGAGGCTGAAAGAGTAGTATTTATTCAGTGGCCAGAACACCCACAGAGACCAGCAGTAGTGTCCACCGCAAGGCACAAGGAAGCAAATGAGGGCGCAGGCTCCTGTGGTCTTACGGCCTCCGAGAGGTCAGGGTATGTGAATTTAAGGGACCCTCAGAGAGTACATATTAAGGTTATATTTCTACTCAACACACCTTCACGTAGCCTTTCCAAGATAGTCTTCTTGAAGGAAAATATAATAAAACATCCTTTTGCGATTTAAAGAAACAGGTTGGCCTTTTTAAAGATCTCATTCTGGAAACCTGTTCACTGCTCATTTTTATGCCAGGAGATTTTGATCTACTTGCAGATGCAACAGCGCTGAATTTTGAAATTACTTTGATGTTTGAGTTCAGTTGACTTTTATAATATTGCATTTGCTCTTTCAGTACCTCAACAAATAGGTTCCAACATCTTTGTTATCACAGTTTTTTCTTCTTCTTCTTTTTTCCTCTAATAAACTGCAGGATGCAAACTAGAGGCCCAAGTCAAAAAGTGTAGAGCAATACATGTATCAGGCAAGCGACTCTAATTGCTCATTTATGAATATGGCACCATTTCGTGAATCCTTACAACCCCCTAGCAGGCAAGGGACAAGTGGTCCCCTGTGAGCACTTTCGTGCTGTTGTTGTTAATAACTGTTATTGCTCTGAGGGTTAGAGAGATTCACTGATGTGCTCTAACACAGCTTCTCACAGGTGTCCTTAGTAAAGAACTCCTGAACTCTATGAATATTATCTCTTCTATCACATAGGGAATAGATTTTGATGTTCATACAGTTTTAAATTTATAGTGGTCATTTAATCAAATCTAACTTTCATTTTGAAAATTATATACTGTGAAAATTTCTCCGGACAACCAGAAATTGTCATGAAATGGATGTGAGCCTCTCTTCTATACATTAGCTACAGAGTTAGCAGCAATGGGATAATTTCATCCATTTCCACCATTTCTTCTATCACATAAATGCTACAGATTCTGAAATTTGAAAGTCTCAGTCAGACTGGTTATAACCAATTTTTGATTGTACATAACCACCTCAATATATCGCTATCACTCATTGAAAACATTTCAAAATAAAAGCATAGCTTCTTTTCTTTCTTTATTTTTTGTTAATCCTCATCTGAGGATATTTCTTCCATTTATTATTTTTTTAAAGAGGGTGAAAGGGAGGGAGGGAAAGGGGGGGGAGAGATAGAGATAGAGAGAGAGAGAGAGATATGAGAGATGAGAGAGATGCATTGATTGGTTATCTCCCACATGTACCGCAACTGGGGCCAGTGTTTGAAACTGCAGTCCAGGTATGTGCTCTTGACCAGAAATCGAACTCTTGACCGTTCAGTGTGTGGACTGACAGTCTACCCATTGAGCCACACCCATCAAGGAGCTTCTTTTCTTTCTCCTCTTATCGTCCTATCAATTAGTGATGTTCCACCAGGCTTCCAAGTGAAAACTATGGAAACTCCTCTCTCTCATCCACCACAAAAAGTAGCATACTGTAGTGAAAATTGAAATACAATAGGCATTCCTTGGACTTTGTGTCAATGGGTATGGATTAGAATACAAAAGTCCATTCTTTAGACTTTGTGTCAATAGATATGGATTCAAATTCTGAGTGTATCTTTAACTGAGTACATGCTCTCACTTGGTTTGGCCTCAAATTTGTCTGTCTACAATGGAGATGACAAATCTTGCCTGAATTGTTTGCTGTGAATAATCACTATGAAAAATCGATGTCAACTGGCACTTTAATAGTGTTGGGCAGAGAATAAATGTTCCTAAAGTTGTGTGATCTAAAGCAGGATACATTTGAGCTGCACCTTGGAGGTGAAATTGGTTGGTCACTACTATGATCTCATGACAAGTTTTTTTTTCATTCTTATGGGCTTGTCTTATGACAGGCTGAGTAAGAGATTTACTTTGGTAAATGCAAAGAATGTAGGCATAGAGAGGCTAATCTTTAAGCTGGGAAGATAGGGAGAGGCCAGATTATAAAGTTTCTTCTATAACAAACTCAGAAATTTGGATTATAGAGACCAGTGAAGGTGTATAAGAAAGAAACATAACAGAGTTGTGTGCACCTGTGTGTGTGTGTTTGTGTATGTTTGGTTCAGAGTGAACTATTTTGACTCAGATTCCAGATAGAAAATGCAATGGGTTACCAAGAGCTAAAAACAAAGACTGCAATCCACTATGATGCCTAGAAACTATAAATTATTAGTAACAAAGTGCAAACACCAAATTTATGATCAATAGCTTTCTTAAATTTTCTATGTTATCTATTCCAGATCTGTCCATGCAAACAAAGTAATTATTTTGGAGACCAAACTGTTATGACCTTTTAAAATATTATTCTTATTATTACTGTTTTAGTTTAGTTATTCAATTTGGCCTCCCTACAAGGTACTGGGAGAAAATGAGGGCAGAATGGCATTCACATCACTAATGGAATGCCAGCCACAGACATGTTATCATCTGGAGCATTCTTAATAACTGCTTTATTATTTCTCGTGCTTTAATGGGAGTGAGAATGTTTACCTCCAGGGAAGTCTTTGCACAAGTAGAGTCACTGAGGAATCTAACGACTCTATCAGTAAAGCGTTCTTTGGCTTCAAAAAGGAATTAAACATACTGAATTTTTAAACAAAGGAATGGGAAACAAATGAGTTAGAAAACAGTAGGATGACTAAATGAGAGATAAAAAGAGTTATGAAAAAAATTATTCCCTTTTATTATATCACTGCGCAGCCTCATGCATGATTTAAATAAAGTTTTCCCATTTTATCCCGCCTCCTGCATTAATTCATATTTTTATATTCTTGCATGTTAAAGTTGATAGAAAGCCCTATTTTGAGTACCTTTGTTTATTTGGTTGAAAATGTTTGCTGAATTAACACTGATTAAACAACTTCCTCAAAAATTATCTTTAATTGCCTTTGCCAGTGTCTTCCATACAGAAATAAATGTAAACTCCTCATTGGGATAATCATGTAACCCACACCTTACCTCTACCACCCAATGCACACCACAGGGGTTTAGCCACATATCATGTGTTTTCTTTACCTGCGTGTCCTTGCAATTCTTAGTCCCTTTTCCTATTGTTTCTTCTACACTCTTTGCCTGGTGAACTCATCATTCAAGGCTCCACTTTAGCTCTCAAGCATCATTCCTGGTTTTTAAGTCTTTGTAACTACCCACTCTGCTGTGGGTGTCGTTCCGGTTGAATAATCCATTAATATCACCCATCTGGAATGCAGGAAAAGACCTGCTTTCACTGGTGGAGGAGGCGATCACCAGGGCTCCTCTCCTCTTCCTGAACGAACCTGTTCAGAGCTAAGGAAAAACTAGTGAATAATTATTCTACTCCATATAAAATACCTCACTCCTATCTTCTTTCCCCCAACTACCAATAACAATATCAATAATTTGCATGCATGCTTCTCTCTCTCTCTCTCTCTCTCTCTTTTGAAACAACTGTAATTTTAAGGTCTAAGCTCTGGAGCTAGAACCAGAAAATTAAATTGTGCAGGCCTTGTTTTTCAAGTGTGATCAGCAGAAATCTGAACTCCCTGGAAATGGCTCAGGGAGAGTGGAAGGAGGCGGGAGGCCAAAAGGTTAGATAGAGGAGAAAGGAAGGGGCTTTGGGCAACCCAGTACCATCTCAGCCAGAGCAGTGCCACTCTTCTCTGTTTTCTAGATCGGCCTTCTGTATAAGGTGTCCTTTCAAAAAAGAAAGAAAACTGGTGCATTTATTTTTTTAAAAGTTTTAAAATTACGGGTTTAAACATTCTGACTTCCCATAGTCAAAGCACTAGGAACTTTATTCCCCAAATAATGCATCAGGAATAGATACTCACAGCGGTTTGAATCAGGAGCAGGTTTCTTTAATTAACTCCCAGTGTGGTTCACTGAAGACAGATGGCAACAGTTTCAGGGCTTTGGGTAAGGATGGCATGCTGATTCCAGTTCACACGATTCTAATAATGACGAGAAACACTATTTTAATCCTGACCATAAAGAATGAAACATTGGTAAAATGTTCCTGCTCTTACGCATTCATGAACTTCACCTGACATCGGGGAAATCATTTTGTTTCTTTGTAAACTTAGGTATAACCTGGGTGGTAACAGGGGCCAAGTCTAGAAGACCTCACCAAGTTCCTAGGGGTTTGGCCTACTACATTGAGCCAACCTATATTTCCCAGACCATTCTGGCCCCTGTGCCTTGTCCAACTAACATGCACACACCCTTTCTTTTGGAGGATCACTATTAGGAATAGGCTTATATCCAAAAGAAAATACAAATTCAAGAAATAATTATTGGTTTCTGATTATGTGTAAAATATTAGATCTCAAAGGAATGAAGTTGATGATGGGAATCATTAAAGAGCAGAATAAAAGGGGAAATTAAATTTGGATCTAAGGAGTATAATACAAAGAAGAAAGAAGAGCGACAAGGCAAGCGCACATGAAGTGTAAAGGGAGTAAAAAGGAAGAATGATTGTTTTCCATTGGGCCAAACCGTGGGTAATAAAACATGGCCACCCTCCCATTTTCTTTCTGGAATGACATTGCTCTGTGTCCAACTGAGCATCAAGCCCAGATCAGCTTGCTTCGCTCCTTTTGTGACTGCCTGGATTGATGACTGATATGCAGATCCCTGTTAGATGTTTGAACAGTCTTTAGCCACTGTGGTTAGGGTTGTATAACAAAAGCACAATGGGTGAGGCATCGGACCCCGATTTAAATCTGAGCACTACCCAGAAGGAACTCCCCTTCTTTCACCCAGGAACTCACACACTCCCCACTGTTTTCCCTTTCAGTGTTATGGTTTCCCTTCAGCTCTGAATTTTTTTAAACATATTTTATTGATTTTTTACAGAAAGGAAGGGAGAGGGATAGTTAGAAACTTCGATGACAGAGAAACATTGATCAGCTGCCTCCTGCACACCCCCTACTGGGGATGTGCCAGCAACCAAGGTAAATGCCCTTGACCAGAATCAAACCTGGGACCCTTCAGTCCACAGGCTGACACTCCATCCACTGAGCCAAACCAGTTAGGGCCTTCAGCTATGAATTTCTGCATTATAATGGTTGGTTTACTACATTTTCTCCATTACTGTAAGCACTCTGAGGAAAATACTTTGTCTACTTGGTTTCCATTAAAACCCCAGTGTGTATCCTAGTTTTGGAAATATAGTAAGTATACTATGTATTTGTTAAATGAATAAATGTTTCCATGCAAAGTTTAATCATGAATATGGTCCTATTTGAATAAATATTTTATTAATTGAATAGGTCAATGGTTGAACCTGAGGCACTGTGACATGAACAGTTAGTTATTACAAGATCCCAAAGATAAGAATTTTTAGTTTAAAGAAATGTAAGGCTAAACTTAAGGATATCTTTAAAATACTGTATATTATTTTTAAATAAAAAGTTTAACAAATTTTTAATAGTAAGTTTAAATGTTAATTAAGAAACATTTCTGAATTGCCCATTTGGAAGGCTTGTCTCTGAGGCAACTTCAAAGAATATGTTTTTTCCAAATAAAATTGACTTGTCAAAAGGTCTCTAAATTGATTTAGAGACATGTGGGTCAGAAAGTAGATAAGTAATTGGAAATGAAATGTTAATAGTTTGGTGGTCTTTAATGAAAGCCCACTTGGCATTTTGGCAACATCAGGTTTTAAGAACTTTTGATCTAATGAATCAACAGGACACTGAAACTTCCACATCACATCACACTGTTTTCATGAGAGTGAATTTCAATTTGAAGTAAGCCAATGTGATTTAAAAATATTGGTCACCTCAGAAAAAAAGGGGAGAGTACCAGCTATTTATAAACAAAGAATCACTTTTCAATCACTGTAATGTCATGGCCTAGATGTAACAACACTTAACATGTTGCTACATATATAACTATTTATGTCTCTTTCTACAAGAATCCTGTATATACAGATATAAAACCTGTTTCTTATTATTTATATATTGATATTAATTTTCATTACTAATAGATAAGAACAATAATAATAGCTTAGCATGATCACTATATCCAAGAAACTATGCTAAGCACTGCTTACACATATCATGAACGTTTCCATGTCAATAATTAAATGTATGTGTATATTTTAATTTGTAATTTTAAATGTCTGCATAGTATATAAACATGACATTGTAAGACTATATAATAACTATTGGTAGGCATTTATGTTACTTCCAAATATTCTGTGCTACATATACAAATATTAAATGATTTTTTTCATATCAAACCTTTCATGCACCTTAAAACATTACTTTGAGATAAATTGTTAGAAGCATAATTCATGAAACAAAACATTTACATTTTCCATTAACAGTGAGGCTTTGATATGGATCGATGAATTATCACCCAGTAATCTCATGCCAGTGGACCCTTCCATTAATAATTCATGATATTCCTTTCTATACATCCTTGCTGACAATTGAGATTGGTTAGCCTCGAAGCCAATCCAGGTGGATTTATTTGATCCAGAAGGCACTGAATGATCACTCTCTCTCTTGACAGGTGGGTTAATATCTTCAGACATCTTAATAGATGGCCCAAGTCGTGTGGCCTCGCAGTATACCTAATGTTATATATCTGAAAGCAGAAGGGGATATTTAAACAGTATTATCACTAGTTTAAATGTGAACCATAAAACAGATTCAAAATATTTTTAGCATACTTTCCATATGTACACACGTAAAAAATGACAATATAAAATGATATAAGGGCATTTATTTTCCAAATGTTATATAACATCATGCGCAATATACTAGTAATTCTCAGCTCATAATATAGAGCCAGTTCAGGGGATAAAAACAACAATAATGACTGCATTTAATCCTTCCAGGGCATAGAAGGGCTAAGAATTTAGACATCTTTGCCTTTGACCTCGCTATTAATGTGAGTAATTAACCTGTTAGAGTATTATTTTATTTTTTTTAAATATCTTTATTGTTGAGAGTATTACAGATGTCCCCCCTTTTCCCTCTATTATCCTCCTTCACCCAGTTCCAGCCCCACCCCAGGCCTTCACCACCCTATTGTTTGTGTCCATAGGTAATGCATATATGCATATGTTCTTTGATTAATTTCTTCCACCCCCACCC